>NC_140988.1:320309504-320653536 GCF_052327205.1 Somniosus microcephalus | reverse complement strand
GCATAAACACCAATGTGATAATGACCAGTTAATCTGTTTTTTTTAAGCAATGTTGGTTGAGGGATAAATATTGGCCAGGTCACCAGGGAGAACTCTCCTGCTCTTTTAAGAAAGTGTTAAAGTTAGTACAGGCATAAAAAGTGATGCTATTGCACAATCACATCACCAACTGTTCACTTTTACTTCTAAAGTTAGGGCAAAAATATTTTAGCAATCTGCTTATTTTTAAAAATTTGTTCTCTGGATGGGATGATGCTGGTATGGTCGCATTTATTGCCCATCCCTAGTTGCCCTGTGAATGTGGTGGGCCTTCTGCTTGAACCGCTTGTGGTGATGGCACTCCCACAATGGTGTTAGCGAGGAAATTCCATGATTCTGACCCAGCACAATGAAGGAAGAGTGATATATGTCCAGGTCAGGATGGTATGTGACTTGGCATTGAACTTGGAGGTGATGGTATTCCTATGACAATGCTGCACTTGTTGTTCTCCGTGGTAGAGGTGACGGGCTCCTTTACGTAGTTAATTTGGCAGAATTTCTAGCATTTTCTATAAATATCCAAGAACCAGAACACACATAATGGACTGAATGACGTCCTTTTGCACTGTAATCTTCTGTGATTCATTATCTTACTGGTGCTTCTCATCACTTTGTGTTCTATCTCCACACTTCAGCATCTCACTGAAAGGAACTGTGTATGTTTATGTCTTTCATTGTACCATTCATCACTTACAGAGCTGCTTGCACTGAGCTGGGAGGTATCGTCTTACCTGGAATAAGATTTTTAACTTTTGTCTAATTTAAATAAAATTAAGCAGCAAAGATAATTAGCTGTGTGATAATCTGGTGGGAGTCGATGTCAGCGCCGCGCCAGGTCGCAAAGCTATTAGCGCCCGCCCCGGGGCGCTAACGGGAGGCGCAAAGGCACCCAATTTCACCCCCAAAAGCTACTTGTATAGGTGGCCCTCATCAATTAATACAAATAAGTACTTGACCATTACTTAATATTTCTATACCATAATGATTTAAAAATCAAACCAAATTGTGATCTAGAAAACAAGTTTTTATTTGTATCTTAAGCAGTAAAGGTGTTTTTTCTTTATTGACAACCCTAGGCAAAAGTAATCCATAGTGTAGAATATCACTAAGGTTGAAAAAATGTGACAGAAGTGGGATAAATCAAGAAATGGGGATTCTGAAAGCTTATAGATTGTTGGAGGACATGAGAAATGAGTTCAAAATTTTTTTGTGAGTAAGCTTAGGGAGTTTGACCTGAAATTGAGTGTGTGACTTGGTAAGTGTTAAATTCTAAGGGGGAAAAATTCGATTGCTAACGGGGCACAAAACAACTAACGCCCAGGCACGGCGCCGCCAATGCCTCTCACGAAATTCAGTGGGAGGTTAACGGCGGGTGGTAACCGTTAGCACCCCGTGGCGCTGCGCTGCCGGTGATGACATCATCGCCGTGCGCAGCGCCCCGCTCGCGCCCCGGCCACGATCTTCGGTAGCGCCCCCTGACTTACTGCTGGACACTATGTCCGACGGGGTCAGGGGGGCCTACCTGCGGCCGGGGTGGCGCTAGTTAAAGGGGAGGTGGCGGGCAGCCATTTTTGTTGCTGGCCGCCAGCCAGCACCTGCCCTCGTTGCCGTCCCCGGCCCCCATGAAGCCCCCCCACGGGGTGCCGGCTGCACTCCGTGAGCCCGGCACTCCTCGAGTGCAGGGCTCGTTTGCCGGCACTCCCGATCCCTGGTGGCCCAGCTGGGCGCCGTGACGCGCTGCGCCAGGCCCCTCCCCTTTAATAAGGGTAGGAAGGCCTTCAGTACCACGGCACGCAGCGCCGCGATATTGCCTCGCAGCGCCCCAAGAGGGAGGAGGGGCGCTTCCAGTAGCGCCCCTCCTCCCTCTTGGGATGCTATCTGGGAAAATCAGTGGTGGGGGCGCTAAAAGTAGCACCCCGATGAAGTTAGCACCCCAAAGGAGGTGCGACCCCAATTTTCCCCCCGAAATTTTGGATAGCTAGCTGTTAACTGGGTAGGTTTTTCTGGAAGTACTACAGGTACACTATCCCTTATCCGAAAGCCTTGGGACCAGCTGAGTTTTGGTTTTCGGAATTTTTCGGATTTCAGAAGGTATTATTATAAGACTGGGAAATTTGTATTTAATATAAATTGTAAAAGTTCAGGCTACCTCTTGCGACTGTTCCGTGTCTCATTCCCCTTCCTGCTTCTCTGGAAAGCCGGATATCGGCTGACTCCTACTAAGCTGGCCCGCAAATCAGGTCGGGGATCGGGTGGGGGGGGAGAAAAGAATACCGGACGGGCCGCGGTTCAGGTCGGGGGGGGGGTCGGGTCGTGTCGGGGGGTCGGTGTTCGGGGGGGGTCGGGGTCGGGGTTCGGGCGGGTGTCGGGGGGGCTCGGGGTCGGGGGGGGGGGCGGGGTCGGGGGGGGAAGAAAAGAATATCGGGCGGGCCGGGTCGGGTCGGGTCGGCGGGGGAGAAAAAAATATCGGATGGGCCGCGGTTTGGGTCGGGTCGGGGGGAGAAAAGAATATCGGACGGGCCGCTGTATTGTTGGGTTCACTCTCCCGGTACCTCCTTCACACTGCCCGGCTCGGCCTGCAATCTCCTACCCAGGAGGGAACTCTGTGACCCTCTGCCCTGCTCAGCGTAAGTCGTGCGCCACTCTGGTCATGTCGTGCGCACGACTTACGCTGAACAAAAAAAACTTTCGGTTTTTAGAGGTTTTTGGTTTTCGGACGTTCGGATAAAGGATAGTCTACCTGTAATTGGGCTGGCTTAATTGGCAAATTAGCTATTAATTAGGTACAAATGTGCCAGTGTCTGGGTGTGATTTTTCATTGATTGGTTATTTTGAAAGTGGCACCTGTTTTTGAATTAACTGTTTGCTCTTCTTTCTCTGTTGTTCAAATGAATTTAAGTGGACCGTCCAAGTGAAAAGCAATTGAGTTTTGAGAGGCCAGTCAAGTGAAGCTACTTTCAATTATTTGAGTTTCTGTCCATTTATTATGACAGCACTGCTAAAATCTGTGTTTTTGCAGAATTTGCATGATTGTGGGTGTTTCTGGAAACCACGAGATGTCCAGAACAGCCACAAGCTATGGTAAAGCTGCTGAGCTTAAGAAACCTTTGGAGACACTCACACTGGTGTAACAATTGTACCTCTTATGATCTGAACTGTGATATCATGGGGGTCAAACTGGTCTACGGCAGTAGCGCAAAACAGCCTCATAGCCAATCAGCAGCCCGAAGTTCCATTGACTTCAATGGAAAAGAAAATTGGGCTGTCAATTTGCTATGGGCCTGTTTCTTGCTACTGGCATAGCCCAATTTCACCCCCATGCCTTCACAAGCAGTTCTATAATCTTGCAGTAGTTTGGGCTGAAAACAATTTAGTGAGACAAGACCAGATTAGAATCGTAATACTGTTTTATTTTACAGATAGAAAGTGAATGCGCAGAGCGATAGTTATAATTGGTATTATTAATTCACTTCATTTTAAACTTCTCCGAATGAATAAGAAAAATAATAAACCATGCCACAGTACAGAACCTTGGTTAGACCACACTTCAAGTATTGTGCACAGTTCTGGTTTCCATATTACCAAAAGGATATAGAAGCATGGGAGAAAGTGCAAAAAACATTTACAAGGATGATACCAGAACTGAGAGGGTACAGTTATCAGGAAAGACTGAACAGGATGGAGTTCTTTTCTCTAGAAAAGGGAAGACTGAGAGGTGACCTGATAGAGGGTTTTAAAATTATGGACGTGTTTGATGGGGTAGATGTAGAGAAAATGTTTTTACTTGTTGGGGAATCCAAAACTAGGGGCTATAAATATAAGATAGTCACTAATGAATCCAATAAGGATGAATGAATTGTGTCTTGCTCAGTTGGGCTTGCTTCCAAGACTAATCTTGAACATAGATTTTCCACTCCTTTTTGTTACTTCTAACCACAGGAAGTAGGTGAGCAGTCCCTCTGATTTCTTTCCAGTTTAGTGATTTACCAGTAGGGCTGTCAATACAACTGGCTATTTCCCCCACACGCGTGGCTTCTCGGCAAAGATGCCGGGCTGAAGTGAGCAGGCCATCCCAACCATAACAGGTGTGGATGTTCGTTGTAAGCCTAAGAAATGTTAATGAATTAACTATTGCCTTCAGTTATGGTATTAACAGATCTTCAATGCCTGGCTCATTTACATAGAAGACTTCTCTTTAACTCAGTGGCTGCAGCATATGGCTGTAAGAAGAATTTTTAAACCTGTGTGGACGTGCCTTCATTTAAAACACACCACTTCCAAATCTTTTCCATGGAAAAGTGGTCAAAAAATCCCAAAACTTGATACAAGCCCTGATTTTAACCTGACCCGCCCGGCAGGAACGAGGCAAGTTTAGGTTGGAGGCCTGATGTACCCCACCATCCCCGTCTGATTTTATTCTCTATTGAAGTTAATGATTAGGTTGAGTTTGTGATTCTAGTGTCAGGTGGTATAGAAGTAGGAGAGGGTGAAGTCAGAGGCATCCCAGAGTTCAGTCGCAGTGCCAGCCTTTTCATGTTCTTTCTTCTCACTCTACTCGCTCACTGCCCCACAGGCAGTGGCTACCAAGGAGCTAGCCCGTCATAGCACCATGTGTCACACACTCCTACTGGCGTAAACACTGGTACAGATATATTCACCCTATGGAATTCAGATATTGAGGTACAGCAGTGTGCACTGGGTGAATCATGGAACACAAGTGAGCAGGAGTGGGTACTGGAGGCAGTGGAGGTGCAGGAAACAGATGGATGAGGGCCAGCTTAAATCCTGCCTCAGCTACACAGTCCTAGTATCCTAAGCTCAAGGGAGCTGCACTGAAAATAGGGATGCTACCGGAGCACCAATCATTTCTATAGTCATTATAAGATGCACCAAACATTCTGCAAAGTGTGATGGCAAGTGTTGAAGTGACTGCTGACTGCTACTGTGTAGTTATGCATGATCATTCAGAGTCCCTAATAGAGCACTTGGCAACTCCAAGGCCATCTGTAGAGGAGCTCCTAAACCGAGTCAGAGTATCTCTTGTGAATGCTCAGACTCCTGCTATAGAGTTCCAATATATAAGAGGCTAACCTGTCTGCTGGAGGATCAATTGGAGCAAGCTACTGTGCAGGGTTCATTTCTGCTCATAGATCATGCTTCTGTTCAAACCACTGGAAATGCTGAGGCAGAGCCCAGGAGCAAGGGCATGCCTGGAGAGTGCATTTATGAAGCTGCTGTCTCTCAGTGCGATATTGTATATGCTCCCTCCAGCCCCTCCCCCTGCTGCTACATAAACTCAAATTAAAGATGTGCTAAAAGCAGACAGGACCAAGTAGCTACCACAGTCAGCATATGTGGCAGAATTATTCGCAAGATCATATCATGACGAGCACAAATCAGTGCAAATGAGATTCCTTGACACCAACCAACCATCTCACTCCTTCCAATGGGAAATGCCAAGATTAGTAACTAATACATATGCAACATGCACCATGTGCATGCAAGTTCACAGACCTGAAACATGAACTCTGTTTTTCTCTCCACAGATGCTGCCTGGCCTGCTGTGTATTTCAAGCATTTTCTGTTTATATTTCATCATACAGGTAGACTATCCTTTATCCGAAAACCTCGGGACCAGCCATGTTTCGGTTTTAGGAAAATTTCGGATTTCGGAAGGTGCGCGAAAACACTTCGGTTTTCAGAGGTAATTCGGTTTTCGGGAGTGCGGATAAAGGATACACTATCCCTTATCCGAAAGGGTGGGATAAATAACGACTATAAATACTGTAGTTACAGGGATAAATACTGTAGTACAGTTTATTTGTAAGGAAAACATTCAGTACACTTACGCTGAGCGATTTCGGTTTTCAGAAGTGCGGAAAAATGCTACACTATCCCTTATCCGGCTAGGCCTGTAAGTCGTGTGCCACTCTGGTCATGTCGTGCGCACGACTTACGCTGACCGAAAAAACCTTCGGTTTTTAGAGGGTTTCGGTTTTCGGAAGTCCGGATAAAGGGTAGTCTACCTGTATTAGTGACTGTGACCGTGGACCAGCCAACTGGGACTCTAGTTTCATGAATGTTTAACTAAACTTCAACTATAAACTTCAACAGTCTGTTGTCCTGTACAGGCAGCTTTGGTCTCATATCAGCACAAAATCTGTGGTACATTTTTTTTAAATTTGTTTATGGGATGTGGGCGTCGCTGGCAAGGCCAGCATTTATTGCCCATCCCTAGTTGCCCTTGAGAAGATGGTGGTGAGCTGCCTTCTTGAACCGCTGCAGTCCGTGTGGTGAAGGTACTCCCACATGTTGGGTGCAAATTTACCAAAACTGACAACACTTTGTATTTTAGCAAGTGGATTGAGACCAACTAGAGGAGGTAGTCTCATACCACTTTTGCTTCTTACTGGGTGCAATATAACTGCAACGTGATATTAAAAAAGTTCCCATGCAGCTGATATTTAGTTTTAAGTGAGCTAATTGTTAGATCTATATATTAACACTGAATGTTTAACCAACAATTGGATGTTAGTATTGTTACATCGATTGACAGAGTTTCATCTTTCTCTAACTCAAAAGCAACACAGGCAGCAGAATCAAGAGGGGAAACCTTAGTTGATTTGTTTTCCTCGGGCTGCTGAAGAAAATTGCAGTGTCCTGGCCAATATTTATCCCTCAACCAACATCACTGAAACAGATTATCTGGTCATTCTCTTCTTCTTCTTCTTAGGCAGTCCCTCGGAACCGAGGATGACTTGCTTCCACATTAAAAATGAGTTCTCAGGTGACTGATGAGTCCAATGCGGGACCTACAGTCTCTGTCACAGGTGGAGCAGATGGTGGTTGAAGGGGCGGGTGGGTGGGGTGCTTGGGTTGATGTGCGCTCCTTGCACTACCTGCGCTTGGCTTCCGCTAGCTCCCGGCGAAGAGACTCGAGGTGTTCAGCGCCTTCCCGGATGCTTCTCCTCCACTTTGTGCGGTCTTGGGCCAGGGATTCCCAGGTGTCGGTGGGAATGTTACACTTTTTCAAGGAGGCTTTGAGGGTGTCCTTGAAGCATTTCCTCTGCCCACCTGGGGCTCTCTTGCCGTGCCGGAGCGCCGAGTAGAGCGCTTGTTTTGGGAGTCTCGTATCGGGCATGTGGACAATGTGACCCGCCCATCGGAGCTGATCGAGTGTGGTCAAAGCTGCGATGCTGGGGATGTTGGCCTGAGCAAGAACACTGACATTGGTGCACCTATCCTGCCAATGGATTTGCAGGATCTTGCGGAGGCAGCGTTGCTGTTATCCCATTATCCCATTGCTGTTTGTGGTACCTTGCTGTGCGCAAATTAGCTGCCACAGTTCCTACTTTACAACAGTGACTACACTTCAGAAGTACTTAATTGGTTGTAAAGCACTTTGGGACATCCTGCGCACATGAAAGGCGCTATATAAATGCAAGAGTTTCTTTTTTCATGTGCTACCCTGGCAGAGATTAGCTAGCTCAGCGTAGGATAGGAATCAAACCAAGGACCTTTTAGTCTGTATGTCCTAGTGCTAAGCAGCTTGCTGCTCATACCCACTTGTGAGCTAGTGTTCCTTCTCCTTTAATCAGAACTGATTTGGGAAAAAACGAAAATCACAGGCAGCTAAAAGGGCAAAATACGACTGTCATTGCTCCCTTGTTGATGTTTATTATTGCTATGTATACCTACTAAGTTAATCATACAATTTCAACATCATGGAAGAGGAAGATTTTTTTTTGCTGAGAAGATTATAGCTTATGCCAGGATCGTTATGTTCAGCTGGCAGGAAGAGAGTACTCTGCAGAAAATACCCTGGCTTAGAAATTGGATGATGCCACACCCGTTTTACAGGCCCACTCTCCAGATCACTTTCCCCGCCTCCCTCTGAATGGCCTCGCTCTCCCTCCCGATCACTTTCCCTCTCCCTCCCGATCACTTCCCCCCTCCCTCCCATTCGCCTCGCTCTCCCTCCCGATCACTTTCCCTCCCGATCACTTCCCCCCTCCCTCCCATTCGCATCGCTCTCCCTCCCAATCACTTCCCCCCTCCCTCCCATTCACATCGCTCTCCCTCCCAATCACTTCCCCCCTCCCTCCCATTCGCATCGCTCTCCCTCCCGATCACTTCCCCCCTCCCTCCCATTCGCATCGCTCTCCCTCCCAATCACTTCCCCCCTCCCTCCCATTCGCATCACTCTCCCTCCCGATCACTTCCCCCCTCCCTCCCATTCGCATCGCTCTCCCTCCCAATCACTTCCCCCCTCCCTCCCTCCCATTCGCATCCCTCTCTCCCATTCGCATCGCTCTCCCTCCCGATCACTTTCCCTCTCCCTCCCGATCACTTCCCCCCTCCCTCCCATTCGCCCCTCCCTCCCATTCGCATCGCTCTCCCTCCCAATCACTTCCCCTCTTCCTCCCGATCACTTCCCCCCTCCCTCCCATTTGCATCGCTCTCCCTCCCGATCACCTCCCTCCCTCCCTGACACGTCATTCTCCCTCCCAATCACTACCCCTCTGCCTCCCGATCACCTCACTTTCCCTCCCTATGACTTTCCCCCTCCCTCCTAATCGCCTCGCTCTCTCTCCCGATCACTGCACAGACAGAGAGTAATGGGTATGTACTCAAAGTGACTAGTGATGTCCTACAAGGATCTGTGCTGGGGCCTCAACTATTGACTATATTTATTAATGACTTTGATAATGCAATAGAGCGCCATATATCCATGTTTGCCGATGACATTAAGATTGTTGCCATAATAAATAATATAGACAGGAGCATAAAATAACAACGAGACATTGATAGATTAAATAGGTGGGCAAACCCGTGGCAGATGGATTTCAACGTAGGTAAGTTTGAGGTCATCCATTTTGGACCAAAAAAGGATAAATCCGAATATTTTTTAAATGGTGAAAAGCAAGTAGAGGTCCAAAGAGATTTAGTGGTCTATATACACAGATCACTAAAATGTAGTAATCAGCTACAAAAAATAATCAAAAAGGCTAATGAAATATTAGCCTTTATAACTAGAGGGCTAGAATAAAAAGGGGAGGAAGTTTTGCTACAGCTACGCAAAGCCCTGGTTAGACCACATCTGGAGCACTGTGTACACTTCTGGGCACCGCACCTTAGAAAGGATATATTGGCCTTGGAAGGACTGCAGCGCAGATTCACCAGAATGTTATCGGGGCTCCAAGGATTAGATCATGAGGAGAGATTACATAAACTAGGCTTGTATTCCCTGGAATATCGAAGTTTAAGGGGTGATTTGATTGAGGTTTTTAGGATTTTGAAAGGAATTGATAGGGTAAATAGAGAGAAACTTTTTCTGCTGGTGGGTGAGTCTAGGACAAGGGCACATAACCTTAAAATCAGAGCCAGGCCATTCAGGAGAGAAGATAGAAAACACTTCATGCAAAGGGTGGTAGAAATGTGAAACTCTCTTCCACAAAAAGCAGTAATTGCTAGCTCAATTAATAATTTTCAATTTGCGATTGGTAGATTTTTGCTAGACAAGGGTATAAAGGGATGTGGAGCCAAAACGGGTGGAAGGAGTTAGGACACAAATCAGCCATGATCTCATTGAATGGCGGAAGAAGCTCGAGGGGCTGACTGGCCCACTCCTGTTCTAATGTTCCTATGTTCCCCCCTCCCTTGCGATCGCCTCGCTCTCCCTCTCAATTACTTCTGCCCATCATCCCGATCACTTCCCTCCTCCCTCACATCACTTCTTCCCTCCATCCCAATCACTTGCCCCTCCCTCCCGATCACTCCTTCCCCCATCACTTCCCCCCTCCCAATCACCTCGCTCTCCCTCCCAATCACTTGCCCCTCCCTCCCCATCACTCCCTCCCCATCACTTCCCCCTCCCTCCCTCCCTCCCAATCACCTCGCTCTCCCTCCCAATCACTTGCCCCTCCCTCCCGATCACTCCCTCCCCATCACTTCCCCCTCCCTCCCTCCCTCCCAATCACCTCGCTCTCCCTCCCAATCACTTGCCCCTCCCTCCCCATCACTCCCTCCCCATCACTTCCCCCTCCCTCCCTCCCAATCACCTCCCCCTCCCTCCCAATCACCTCGCTCTCCCTCCCAATCACTTGCCCCTCCCTCCCCATCACTTCCCCTTCCCTCCCTCCCAATCACCTCGCTCTCCCTCCCAATCACTTGCCCCTCCCTCCCCATCACTCCCTCCCCATCACTTCCCCATCACTCCCTCCCCATCACTTCCCCCTCCCTCCCTCCCTCCCAATCACCTCGCTCTCCCTCCCAATCACTTGCCCCTCCCTCCCCATCACTCCCTCCCCATCACTTCCCCCTCCCTCCCTCCCAATCACCTCCCCCTCCCTCCCAATCACCTCCCCCTCCCTCCCAATCACTTGCCCCTCCCTCCCCATCACTTCCCCTTCCCTCCCTCCCAATCACCTCGCTCTCCCTCCCAATCACTTGCCCCTCCCTCCCCATCACTCCCTCCCCATCACTTCCCCATCACTCCCTCCCCATCACTTCCCCCCTCCCTCCCTCCCACCCAATCACCTCGCTCTCCCTCCCAATCACTTGCCCCTCCCTCCCCATCACTCCCTCCCCATCACTTCCCCCTCCCTCCCAATCACCTCGCTCTCCCTCCCAATCACTTGCCCCTCCCTCCCCATCACTTCCCCCTCCCTCCCTCCCTCCCTCCCAATCACCTCGCTCTCCCTCCCAATCACTTGCCCCTCCCTCCCCATCACTCCCTCCCCATCACTTCCCCCTCCCTCCCTCCCAATCACCTCGCTCTCCCTCCCAATCACTTGCCCCTCCCTCCCCATCACTACCTCCCCATCACTTCCCCCCTCCCTCCCTCCCTCCCAATCACCTCGCTCTCCCTCCCAATCACTTGCCCCTCCCTCCCGAGCACTCCCTCCCGATCACTTGCCCCCCCCCCCTCCCCGCGTGATATTGTTAGAACAGTGAGATTAAGCTTTGTTCTGCATTTAACCTTACTGTATCTGACCTGGGTGTGCTTGGTGCTAATAGGGCCACTGAAATTGTTGTATTCCCAATTACAAGCAGCCCTGACCTTGAGGAGCACACATTTCTTGGGGTAAAAAGGCAAGGGAAAAATTGAAAACGAGTCCAGGCTGTTTGCTGGGATCGTGTTTCAGTTTCTAATTTTAGGAAAAAGCTGACATGACAGCCGGCCCTTTTCTCCCATTGGAAATTTCACCAGTGGTTGGCGGCTGATGAGACAAACTCAGCACATATATTGAGGTACACGGGGCTCTGCCTTCCCTCACTGGAGTGCAGTGCCAATGAGGAAGTATAACTGCGTGCCGGCTGCCCACATGGTTCCAAAGCCACGACCAATTATCAAACAGTAACTGATTCAACTGCTGCATAAATATGGAGGCAACTACTTTACACCCTGTTGGTCTGGTTAGATTTGTAATAACTTTATAATCATAATAAAATGATCTGAAAGTAAATTCTACTAATCCTGGTCTTTCTTCAAAATATTTAAAACTTGCTTATTTAATATTTAAAAGTTGCTTTCACAGGTGATCCCTCACATTTCCACACAAGCTCTTCGCTAAAACTACAAAATAAAACCAGGCTGACGAGAATCCATTACTTTATGTACGTTTCTCAATAATATCTGCCAACATAAAAGACCGGAAAGTTGAAAAAAAATGGTATGATATCATTACACAATAAAATAATGTTATCACGGGTTAAAACAGAGAACGAGATACACTCGTTAGATGCTGGATATCATCATTAAATATATTGCAAAGCGGAGTTGGCGGCGAATCCCCCACAAATGAAAGATTGATCCGAGGCTCTCTACATACCTTATTTTACTTTCTCGGCGATGAAAAGGAAGATTGCCGGTCACATTAATCACACACGATGTGCTGAAGTGCATTGATCTATTTTTGTGCCTTACCCGGAGTAACTTGTAATTGACACGCTGCACACGCGCTCTGGGATTGATCATATGGATCTAAAGTAATACCCAAAACTTGGGCAAGGTAAGGCGGGCGAGGGAGAACAAACTTCAAACTCCATCAATGTCAGTCCGGAGCCAGCTGTTAATTCTGAAGATGTCTTAATCGAACATACTATATCAAGCTGCAGCAAGTGATTACTGAACTCGGATCCCTCTCCTCCCAGTGTAAACTGTGATTTTATATTTCTGATAATGTACTACATAAATTTCCCTACATTCTGATCCCCCACACAAAAAGAGTGGCGTCACGACAGCACCAGTAATTTCATTTTTTTGCGAGCTAGAGTCCGTGTTCCATGTGTATATAGAATGTATGAGGTTGCAGCCCCTGCTCCTCGATTTTTGGTTGCACTTCAGTCCCACGCTCCTGATCTTCGGTCACCTGGTGCGGAGGGGAGCGGGCAGGTCGGAGGACCTCCTCGTAGGACTGCTCCTGGGCCTGGCCAAAGTGGCCATTAATAGGTCCAGGCAGCCGGCGGTGGAGGGGGTCGTCCAGCCCGATTGCCTGCCTCTCTTCCGCAGCTATGTTCGCGCCCGGGTGGCCCTGGAGATGGAGCACGCGGTGTCCGCCGGCACACTTGAGGTCTTCCGAGACCGGTGGGTGCCGCGGGGACTGGAGTGCATCATCACCCGGGCAAACCAAATTTTAATTTGATTTGATAAGTTTTATTTAAAGTTCTATTTAATTTACAGTTAAGTTACAGTTAATTGGGTCTAACCAAAAGAGGACCAGTAATTTCATGCGGTATACCTTGGGTCTGAACACACTTCTCTGTATTAATCTGTCACCTGTCAACTTCACGTCCCAATGACTGAAGAGCAATACCAAAAAAAATGACAGCAAGCAGCGCTGACCAGTCTAATGACCACCAAAAAGAGTCGGCCAACATGACTGGAGAGGTACAAGGTGGTAACTGAATCGCCAGGTACTGATAACGAAAATCCATTTTCACCCAATCCCACCATTTATAATCCCATCAGAACCTCTCGAACATTTTGTACAATACCTACTGGCTTTATTCAATATGCGCAGTTTATATAATAATTGCTGACTTTACACAATTTTTCAGAAGGTTTGGGTTTGTGAGCTGTTGACATGTTTCAATTCCACGAGTATATAAATAATACATTCATCCAGAACACTTCCCCCATTGAACTACACTTCAAAAGTACCTCATTGGCTGTCAAGCACTTTGGGACATCCGGTGGTCGTGAGAGGTGCAATATTTTTTAAATTAATTCATGGGATGTGGCCATCGCTGACAAGGCCAGCATTTATTGCCCATCCCTAGTTGCCCTTGAGAAAGTAGTGCTGGTGAGCCGCCTTCTTGAACCGCTGCAGTCTGTGTGGCGAAGGTACTCCCACAGTGCTGTTGGGGAGGGAGTTCCAGGATTTTGACCCGGCGACAATGAAGGAACGACGGTATATTTCCAAGTCAGGATGGTGTGTGACTTGGCGGGGAACTTGGAGGTGATGGTGTTCCCATGCATCTGCTGCCCTTGTCCTTCTAGGTGGAAGAGGTCACGGGTTTGGGAGGTGCTGCCGAAGAAGCCTTGGCAAACCTTTATTTTTTTATTGCTGCATATATTTTTTTGTTATATGATTCTAGGGTTTTCACCGCCAAAACTCTGCTCAAAAATAGATTGGAATGTGAGTTATAAAATGTGATTTGAGGATACCGAAATGATATTTTGATTATTCAAAATTAGAATAGGATAGGGAAGATGCGTGGGTGAGAAAGGGAAAGTTTATTTTGCAGTGTGTTCAGGACTGTTTTCACAGTTAATCCAACATGGAAGGAAGAATTGCTTGGCTTTGCTCTGGTAATGCAGAAAAACAAATAGGTGACCTAAAAGTATGGGGGCATTTGGGAAGCAGTGACCACAATATAATTAGTTTCAGTATAAGAATAAAAAAGAGAAAGAAGAGTTGAGGACAAGGATCCTTGACTGGGAAAAAAAACAAATTCCAGTAAGATTCCCCAAATTAAAGGGAAGGACCACTTAACAAATAGAACTGTAAAACTCCAATTTTTTTCATTCTTTCCTGGGATATGGGCGTCGCCGGCAAGGCCAGCATTTATTGCCCATCCTTAATTGTCCTTGAGAAGGTGGTGGTGAGCCGCATTCTTGAACCGCTGCAGCGCGTGTGGTGAAGGTACTCCCACAGTGCTGTTAGGGAGGGAATTCCAGGATTTTGACCCAGCAACGATGAAGGATCGGCGATATACTTTCAAGTCAGAATGGTGTGTGACTTGGAGGGGAACGTGGAGGTGGTGGTGTTCCCATGCACCTGCTGCCCTTGTCCTTCTAGGTGGAAGAGGGCGCGGGCTTGGGAGGTGCTGCTGAAGAAGCCTTGGTGAGTTGCTGAGGTGCATCTGAGGTACACACTGCAGCCATGGTACGCCAGTGGTGGAGGGAGTGAATGTTTAAGTTGACGGATGGGGTGCCAATCAAGCGGGCTGCTGTGTCTTGGATGGTGTCGAGCTTCTTGAGTGTTGTTGGAGCTGCACTCATCCAGGCAAGTGGAGAGTATTCCATCACATTCCTTACTTGTGCCTTGTAAATGGTGAAAAGGCTTTGGGGCGTCAAGAGGTGAGTCACTTGCCGCAGAATAGCTAGCCTCTGACCTGCTCTTGTTGCCACAGTATTTATGTGGCTGGTCCAGTTAAGTTTCTGGTCAATGGTAACCCCCAGGATGTTGATGGTGGGGGATTCGGTGATGGTAATGCCATTGAATGTCAAGGGGTGGTGGTTATACTCTCGCTTGTTGGAGATAGTCATTGCCTGGCACTTCTGTGGCGCAAATGTTACCTGCCACTTATCAGCCCAAGCCTGAACGTCGTCCAGGTCTTGTTGCATGCGGGCATGGACTGCTTCATTATCTGAGGAGTTGTGAATGGCACTGAACACTGTGCAGTCATCAGTGAATATCCCCATTGATGCCACACTCGGTCAAATGCTGCCTTGATGTCAAGGGCAGTCACTCTCACCCCACCTCTGGAATTCAGCTCCTTTGTCCATATTTGGACCAGGCCTGTAATGAGGTCGGGAGCTGAGTGGTCTTGGCAGACAAACTGGGCATCAGAGAACAGGTTATTGCTGAGCAAGTGCCGCTTGATAGCACTGTTGATGACATCTTCCATCACTTTGCTGATGATTGAGGGTAGACTGATGGAGTGATAATTGGTCGGATTGGATTTGTCCTGCTTTTTGTGGACAGGACATTCCTGGGCAGTTTTCCACATTGTCGGACAGATGCCAGTGTTGTAGTTGTACTGGAACAGCTTGGCTAGAGGCACGGCTAGTTCTGGAGCACATGTCTTCAGCACGACAGCCGGGATGTTGTCCGGGCCCATAGCCTTTGCTGTGTCCAGTGGGCTCAGCCATTTCTTGATATCACATGTGTAAGATTCTCAAAATTCACAGATCCTCCAAAGTTAGAAGAAAACCCTAAGGAAAATGACTTTGGACTCTTTCTAAACAAGTTTCAGGATGATAAAATAAAAAGGCATGTTTGGACCTGTACAGGGAGAAAAGGCTGCAACAGGAAATGGGATCAACCTCTGTAAAGACAGTTTGGATATTGGAGTAAAATCAAATTGTCTGGAGAACTGTGTAACCTCAAGAAAAGGCTGCAACAGGAAATGGGATCAACCTCTGTAAAGACAGTTTGGATATTGGAGTAAATCAAATTGGGGAACTGTGTAACCTCAATTCATCCTAACAATCGATCCACAAAGGAGCAGTCCCCACCCAAAACACAGGACCCATCCAAAACATGCATAATGCAAATCACCTCGCCAACCTACATAGAAATCTCAGGCTCAGACAGGATACTCGAAACCTGAATATAACTATGACAATGAACTAGGCGATCAACAACTCATTAACTAAACAGTACAACATCCCGAAACCATTTTTCACATTTTTAATCAAGTTACCTTAACAAGCCCACCCAAATCAAACAATAAACCGGGACTGATTTGGCGCGCAGATTAGGAGGCCCCAATTAGTATAATTAAAGGCCTGTTTTCTAAAGAAGGTCAACTCTCCAGAAGTTCGAGACAACTCAAGAAGTTCTCTCTCAGAAAGCTCACCCCAGAAGCAACACACAAGAGAAACCGAAGCATCGAAACGGGGCAGCATTCTACCGTACACCCAAGTTCAACAGCTTCAGTGACCCAGGACATCGTCGGACACCCCGTGGCAACAAGAGCCTTACGAAACTACCAACAAAATATTACCACCAACCAATCCGGTAATATTGAGCCACCGCGACCAAAGAAAAACAACTCGAGAAAAACCGAAGATTCAAAAGTTTCCACTCTACAATCTATTCCTGACTCACCCCGGGTAAGATTTTTACTTAAAAGGAACTCTAAACCCTATCTCTACTGAAGGAAAGTGGGTACTCACCCTATAGATCCAAAACGCACCCTACCGCACTGACCAGCAGATAGTTGAAGTCCTCTACCACGTATGGGGTACGGCAGACACCGACCAACACATCCAGCGAACCCCGAAACCGCGAACCAACTCAACTGTCAAGGATTCGTTTTGGTGAGCATTATCCCTGGTCCTCTAGAGCCCAACTTAGCTAGGAAGTGGGATTGGGAGGGGTGAGGTATTTTTCTACTTTATTTTCCCTCGTATGTATCGAAATGTTCCCCATTTTTATTAGAGTAGAAGATTGCTGTGTTATATTTTCTTTCTTGAATAAAGATCAAAGTTCCTTGCACCAAAACCAGTTGTCTGCTGCACTTTTGTCACAACCCCCAAATAAGCCCAAGGTCTAGAATCAAGGGAGTGGAAGCGATTCGAACTGCTCAGAAGTCAGAGGGGAAGCTGACCCACACACCACCCCCTACACATGGAGTGAATTGAATTGGCTGAAGACTGGCTTCTGTGATGGTGGGAACCTCAGGAGGAGGCCGATATGGATCATCCACTCGGCACTTCTGGCTGAAGATGTTTGCAAACACTTCAGCTTTGTCCTTTGCACTCACGTGCTGGGTTCCACCATCATTGAGGGTGGGGATATTCGTGGGGCCTCTTCCTTCCGTTAGTTGTTTAATGGTCCACCACCATTCATGACTGGATGTGGCAGGACTGCAGAGCTTTGATATGATCAGTTGATTGTGAGATCTCTTAGCCCTGTCTATAGCATGCTGCTTCTGCTTTTTAGCATGCATGTAGTCCTGTGTTGCAGCTTCCCCAGGTTGGCACCTCATTTTTAGGTACGCCTGGTGCTGCTCCTGGCATGCTCTTCTACACTCCTTATCGAACCAGGGTTGGTCTCCTGGCTTGATGATAATGGTAGAGTGAGAGATATGCCGGGCCATGAGGTTACAGATTGTGGTGGAATACAATTCTGCTGCTCCTGATGGCCCACAGTGCCTCATGGATGCCCAGTTTTGAGCTGCTAGGTCTGTTCTGAATCTATTCCATTTAGCACACTGGTAGTGCTACACAACATGATGGAGGGTGTCATCAGTGTGAAGATGGGACTTTGTCTCCACAATGACTGTGCGGTGGTCAGTGCTACCAATACTGTCATGGACAGATGCATCTGCAACAGGTAGATTGGTGCCCTTGTTTCTCTCAGTGCTTCTTCCAAGTGGTGTTCAACATGGCGGAGTATTGATTCATCAGCTGAGGGAGGGCAGTAGGTGGTAATCAGCAGGAGGTTCCCTTGCCCATGCTTGACCTGAAGCCATGAGACTTCATGGGGTCCGGAGTCAATGTTGAGGACTCCAAGGGCCACTCCTTCCCAAGGACCCCTGGTGGGTCTATCCTGCCGGTGGGACAGTACATACCCTGGGATGGTGATGGAGGCGTTTGGGACATTGGCTGAAAGGTATGATTCTGTGAGTATGACTATGTCAGGCTGTTGCTTGACTAGTCTGTGGGACAGCTCTCCCAATTTTGGCACAAGTCCCCAGATGTTGGTGAGGAGGACTCTTATGTTCATTAATAAATAGACATTCTTATTATGAACACAGCTAGCTTTTGCTAGACACTTTTATTGAGCACATGTGGACTAGGTACAGTATCTGTAGAGGCATCCATCTTGACTGCTACCTTGTGGGTAGCCTAGTGCCTCATGGGTAATGTAGTCTTAATATACATACAGCTGGGTAGTGTAGTCTTATATACATACAGCTATATACAGCTCTACGGCTCCACCTAGTGTCCACTATAGAATGACATGTTATTGATCATTACATCCTCCTTTCTTTGAGGTTTAACAAAATCAATATCAATCAACTTTCAAGAAAACAATAAAGATAATATCAGTAACACTTTTGTTAGTGCTGTATAAACATAAACATTTTCAAAACAGTCAACACATTTTCAAAGCTTTACATTGTGCTCAAAGACTAAGTCTATCAGGCTTTTTTACTTCACGTGTGGATCTTCTCAACACGGGTAAGTCTGATGTGTCTTCATGAGATTGTTCTGGCGGTGAATGACAAGATGCAGTTGCGGCATTGTCATCAATCTGGTCTTGAATAGTCTCTTGTGTTTTTAGGAGGGAACGGCGGTTCCTCCTGAGAATCTGTCCTTCCTCAGTTCTAACAGTGTATGACCTTGGTCCTACTTCCTCAAGAACTGTAGCTTTCCTGTTCCATGCATCTGGATCCTCAATCCTGACAACACCATCCCTTGTCAATGGTTTTAGAGTTTTGGATGACTTATCATAGTATGATTTCTGTTTCAGCTTTAACAGTTGAAGTCTCTGTCTCAGTTCCTCACTTTGCTGTTCTTTTGCACAGCAGGGTAGCGTGGTGCGCAACTTGCGACCCATTAGTAGTTCAGCAGGTGAAGAACCACAGTCTAAAGGTGAGGCTCGGTAGCTCAGCAGGGCGAGATAAGGATCAGACTTGCTTTCTGTCGCTTTCTTCAGTAGCTGCTTGAGAACTTGAACACCTTTCTCTGCCTTACCATTTGACTGAGCATACAAAGGACTGGATGTGATGTGCTGAAAGTCATACTGTGCTGCAAACTGTTGCCACTCCTTACAGTTGAAGCACGGACCATTGTCGCTAACGGCAATCCTGGGAATTCCATGTCTGGCGAAGATGGATTTCACATGCATTATGACACTGCTTGCTGATGTGCTTGAGAGCAGCGCCATCTCAGGATAGTTAGAATAGTAGTCAATCACTATTAGATATTCTTTACCATTTAAATGAAAGAGGTCCATACCAACCTTTTGCCATGGTGCTGTTGGTAAGTCAGCTACTATCATTGGTTCCTTTGTTTGTTTGTTTTGGTGTTTCTGACATGTCTCACATTTGCCTATCATGTTCTCAATGTCCTTATTTATGCCAGGCCAATAAACAGTGTCTCTTGCTCTCCTTTTGCATTTTTCAATTCCGAGGTGTCCCTCATGAATCCTTTTGAGTACGTCTTGACGTAGAGCCTGTGGAATGACTATTCTGTTCTGTTTTAGTAGTAGTCCACTTGCGACACTCAATTCTGACCTTATGTGAAAATATTTGGGACAGGAACCTTTTGGCCAACCATGATGAATGTTCTCTATTACTGTTTGTAATACTGTATCTTTTACTGTTTCTTCTGCTATTTGCTTTGATTTTGTGTCTGACACGGGCAGCGCAGCAGTGACCATACTCACATGAACATCCACGTTTTCTTCAGTAGAGCTCACATGACTCATTGTGGGTGCTCGGGATAGTGCATCTGCTAACACTATGTATTTGCCTGGTGTGTAGATCAGTTCAAAGTCATATCTTTGCAGCTTCATCATGAGTCGTTGAATCCTTGGAGACATCTCATTCAGGTTTTTTTTTATGATGGCAACCAGAGGGCTGTGGTCTGTCTCAACTGTGAAGGTGGGAAGTCCATATATGTAGCCATGAAACTTTTCTAGTCCAACTACCAAGCCTAGACATTCCTTTTCAATCTGGGCGTATCGACACTCAGTATCAGTTATAGACCTGGAGGCATAGGCAACAGGCTTCCAATCTTCACCCTCTGCTTGTAGCAAGACCACACCTAGGCCATCTTTTGATGCATCCGTTGACACTTTGATTCTTTTTGTTGGGTCAAAGAAGGTGAGTACAGGCGTGGTTGTCAGCACTGTTTTGAGGTTTATCCACTCTTGTTCATGTCTTTCTGTCCATGCAAACTCATTTGTTTTATGTAGCAGGTCTCGCAGACAGGCTGTCTTGGCTGACAAGTTAGGAATGAACTTTCCAATGAAGTTTATCATCCCCATGATGCGTAGCACTCCTTTTTTGTCAGTGGGTCGGGGCATTTTGAGTATGGCGTTTACTTTTTCCATTTCTGGCTCTATTCCTGTACCAGATAGATTATCTCCTAGGAAAGTGACTTCCTGGATGCCAAACTGACACTTGGCTTTGTTGAGCTTCAGTCCATTCCGGCGTATGCTCTGTAGCACTTTAGTCAGTCTCTCATTGTGTTCTTTCAGTGTGGAGCCCCAGATGATGATGTCATCAACATAGACCCGAACTCCTTCCAGACCTTCAATTATGTGTTCCATCGCTCTATGAAAGATTTCAGATGCAGATATAATCCCGAAAGGCATTCTGAGGAAACAATACCTGCCAAATGGTGTGTTGAAGGTACAGTATTTGGTGCTCTCTTCATCCAGTTTTAGTTGCCAAAATCCTTGTGAGGCATCGAGCTTTGTAAAGTATCTGGCACCTGACATTTCACTGGTGATTTCTTCTCGCTTGGGAATCTGGTAGTGTTGACGTTTTAAGTTTGCATTTAAGTCCTTTGGATCCATGCATATTCTTAGATCATTGTTCTTTTTCTTTACACATACCATGGAGTTAACCCAGTCTGTTGGCTCTTCGACTTTCCTGATGACTCCTAGTGTGGTCATTCTGTCCAGTTCATTCTTGAGCCGGTCACGCAGGGGTGCTGGAACTCTTCGTGGAGCATGTACCACTGGCTGAGCATTCTCCTTTAGCTGGATCTTGTAAGTGAATGGTAGAACTCCAAATCCTTTGAACACATCCTGGAAATTATTCACTACAGAATCCACCGAGTCATCTGGTCTGCTTATGGCACAGGTTATACGGTAGACTCTCTTGACCAGTTCTAAGTCCTCACAAGCTTTGTCACCCAGTAGTGAATCAAGTCTTTCAGCCACTGATGTAAGCCCCCAAAGTGTGGACTGAGTGATATACAAAGTCGACAACACTGGCTTGTTGTAAGAAAGACAGACCCAATAATTGAAGTAAAAACGGTTTATTCAGGCCTGGGGAGCTGTGGCTCTTGCGTCCCAACACAAGGCTCCAACTCCACCGAATCTCTTGAGGTTTACACAGTTATACACATATTCCGAGACCTCCTACTCCAGAGGTCCAATCGATTTAAAAGTCTATACATTAATCACTAACTAGGTGTGTCTAACTTCTACAAGGTAACCAATAACATAAGCTTCACTTTTCACTGCAGGGGCCTGTGGACCCTCTGATTTCTTGGAAATGAATCATCAGGTCATGTGATTTCTGAGAAACGAGACCCTCTCTCTCTTGACCACTACTAAGTTTCGTTTTTCCAGAAAAGGGTTATGTCAGTGTCTCTTTTTGTAAGTTTCATCTCTCTAAACTGGTATGGTCATTTCTGCAATTAAACATACGAATAATTAGTACATTTCATCTTTAAACATTTTGCTGCGCAATTGCGTTCTACTAAACGTGCCCTGTTACGCTCATTTTTAAATCTTACTTCAGTCCCTCCTTTTGACCTTTTGGACAATTGTTCCAAAACAGGTCAACATGTATTTCCACTGCCTGGTGTCTGCCAAAGAGTGCACTCCCTGGCCTTCTACCAGTCTAGGTTATACATGTATATGTCTTATTAATTTGGAGGCCGACTTCCCCCCCTGTGGTATGGTGATCTTTCCTTTACGGTGGTCTTTCCTTTAGGGTGGGCTTTCCTTTATGCACTCCTTCCGGTGTAACCATTCCCGGGGCCCCTTAGACCCTGCACTAATGGTTGAGGCTTTTCTGCTCAAGCCTGTCCCTCATTCCCACGTGGGGTGTGTGACGTGCCAATTTGAGACTGTCATCACACACCAATCCTCATTCACCACCCTCCTTCTGCCACCCTCCTTCTGCCACCTCCATCTTACGGTTGGCCGGCCCGGTCTTTAATTACCATGCCCAATTAATCCCATATAATTTCAGGGCTTCCCATCGCGTCTTACACCATTTGCCTTGGAGAGGCGGGGGAGTTGTCCATTCTTAACATCGCTACCTGCCCCTCCTCAGGCTCTACTCCTTTCACCGCACCAATTTCAGCCTTACTCACTCTGGCACAAAGGCACTGGAGAAATAAAAATACACAATATATCAGAATAACAATCAAGAGGAATATCATTATGCCTTGTATCACTGAGGCGCCCACAGTCCCCGACCATCCTGGTCCCCAATTATCAAAATATGAGGAAGTGGGTGAGTTTCCTCTAATACGATAGCAAATTTCATTCACTTTGCCTCCAATTTCCACCCTTCCCTCACCTTCACATGGTCCATCTCTGACTCTTCCCTTCCCTTCCTCGACTTCTCCGTCTCCATCTCTGGGGATAGGTTATCGACCAATATTTACTACAAGCCCACTGACTCCCACAGCTACCTGGACTACACTTCCTCCCACCCCGCTTCCTGTAAGGACTCTATTCCATTCTCCCAGTTTCTCCGCCTCCGCCGTATCTGCTCTGACGATGCCACCTTCCACACCAGTGCTTCAGACATGTCTTCCTTTTTCCGCAACCGAGGATTCCCCTCTACCGTGGTTGACACCGCCCTCGACCGTGTCAGTTCTATCTCCCGCACCTCTGCCCTCACCCCTGCCCCTCCCTCCCGGAACCACGATAGGGTTCCCCTTGTCCTCACCTTTCACCCCACCAGCCTCCACATTCAACGGATCATCCTCCGGCATTTCCGCTACCTCCAAAGTGATCCCACCACCAAACGTATCTTCCCCTCCCCTCCCCTTTCAGCATTCCGCAGGGACCGCTCTCTCCGAGACACCCTAGTCCACTCCTCTATCACCCCAAACAGCCCTTCCCCTTCGCCTGGCACCTTCCCGTGCAAGCGGAGGAGATGTAACACCTGCCCCTATACCTCCCCCCTCCCCACTGTCCAGGGCCCCAAACACCCCTTCCAGGTGAAACAGCGATTTACTTGTACTTCTCGCAATCTAGTATACTGTATTCGCTGCTCACGATGCGGTCTCCTCTACATTGGGGAGACCAAACGCAGACTGGGTGACCGCTTTGCGGAACACCTCCGTTCAGTCCGTAAGGGTGACCCTGAGCTTCCGGTCGCCTGTCATTTCAATTCACCGCTCCATTCCCACTCGGACCTCACCGTCCTTGGCCTCTTGTACTGTTCCACGGAAGCTCAACGTAAACTCGAGGAACAGCACCTCATCTTCCGATTAGGCACTCTGCAGCCTTCCGGTCTCAATATTGAGTTCAACAATTTCAGATCATAACCTCGGCCCCTATTTCATTTTCACTTATATTTTTCCACTCCTTTCCTTCCCCCCCCCTTTCCTTTTGTTTCTCTCTCACACCTGGCAGCTATCTTTTACCCTGCCAGTACACTTTACACCTAATCACAGCCTATTACCATCTCGTCTAGCTTCTAATCTCTTTTACTTCTTTTGGTTCTTTTATTCTTTTGTCCGATCGCAGCCCTGCCTTCGATCTAGTTCCTTTTCTCTCCAGTTTTGAAGAAGGGTCAAACCCGAAACGTCAACTCAAATTTCTCTCCACGGATGTTGCCTGACTTGCTGAGTTTTTCCAGCATTTTCTGTTGTTATTTCGAGTTTCCTCTAATGTTGTACTAATGTCTTTTTGTTGTTTCTTTAAGCCTTCTTCTATTTTATGATAGTACTTTAAAATTTCCTTTGTTTCCTGCCGTAACTTCTGCCAAGCTTCCTCTAACTTAGGAATTGCCTTGGGCTCTGGTATGACATAAGTTTCAACCCTTTTTAGTAAGTCCCATATTATCAAATGACCAGGTTTTCCTATCTGTGTAGGTATCTTTAGACCAAAACAACGGTTTGGTTGGGGAATGGTATAAGCCATATCTTGATATTCATATTTCTGTTCAATTGTGGTGACACAACAGGTCCCATTGTTCCTTGATGCTACCCAGGTCCGGTGTATCCCCTTGGGTGTACCTCGAGGGTGCAATTGGTAATTTACGCAAATCCGCACTCGGATGTGTCTCCCTCGGTGGGGGGGTGTGTGCACACCCATGTCCTTCCCTTGTGGTGGCACCCGTCCACTACCACCCCCCTTTAGGTTTCATTCTTCTGTTTATTATCTTCATCCCTTTCCCAAAGCACCTTGGTAGGGACATCAGGATATTTAACCCACTTTCCCTTTGTACTTCTCCTATATTAATCACATCGTATCGGGGTTGTCCCCCTTCTGGGAATTGTGGGATGGCCAGTACAAAGCCAATCATCTTAGTCCATGGGGTCAGACAATCACCTGCCTGGTGTACTTGTCCCATTTTACATTCCTTACATAGGCTTTTATTTGTGTCAATCCAAGGTTCCAGATCCTTATTAGTAATCCAATCAGGGATCTGTTCATTATTTATTTGCCTCATGTTATGCTGAGCATTCGACAATAGCCATGAGCCCTACGTGGCACATATTAGTTCCTTATCGGTTTGGCGAGAAGCATTATTAAGTCTATCAATAATTGTATTGATTGTTTCTGCATGGGGGGCTACTATCTCTTCCACCCCCGACAATTGCATTATTGTTTGGTTTCCCTGCCAGTGTCAATTGCTGGCTATTTCCAGTAGCTTGTTTTAGTAACTTCTCTATTTTTGCTTGTAATTCTTCTACTCCTTCGTTTACTCCTTCTATGTCCAAGCTATTAACTGTTGCTAACCCGGCCGCATACCCTGCTCCGGTCGTTTCCAATACTCCCCGTTTCTTACATCTTTGTAAGATAGATTTTTTCTGTGGATCCTCTAATTGTTTTACCCACAGGGAGTTCCAGGTTTGTTTTGTATCTCAAAAGTACTCATATTAATGGCAAGCTTAGTAACTCTATGTGCTACACTAAAATACACCTCATCCTGTGTTCTCCTTATTACTAATCCCCCTCGATAATGGCAATACTTATATTTATCCCTAGAATCAAGGCGAGGACGCTCCATCTCATTCCGGACGTCCAATGTTCCTGTAATTACAAAAAGGGGGCTGGTCGTCACCAGCCAGTTAGAATTATTCTGCTCTTATCCATTTTATCAGTTCAAAATGCCGTACACCTGGTTCATTTCTTGTTCTGTGGCTCTGTCCCCAGACATACCTGAAGATGCAAACTATGGCATATAATATTATCATCATACACAGCCTATTATCATTGATATATGTAGTAACTCCCCTTCCCATTCTTTATATCTTCTAGTATACTCCTCACTCTGTCAAAAAGGGCACCATCTCTGGTTTACTCATTGTCTTTCTTATATATTTTTAACTGGGTCCAGTGTTTCCACCTTCCTTTACCCGTTCCAGACCCATCTACATGAGCACGTGTCATTATTCATTAATACTTCATAAGGTCCTGACCATCTGGGTGCTAGCCCTGGTTTGGCTGGTATTATTTCTGCTATCACTTTGCTATCTATTGCTAAGACCTCCTTCTGGTCGTCCCGTGTATCCTGTTCTCAATCCCGTATAATCTGTTGGTCTTTGGCCTCATGTCTCTAACTATCTGTCCAGATTTATCTTTGGGTAACAGGACAGCCTCCCCAGCAGTCTCCCGGCCGTTTGAGACGGTGCTGCAATTAGTTTATAAGATAACTTCCATTTATCAAATCCTAATTTTCCTTCTATCACTGTGGGGAAATATCAGCTTAACATTAAGAAACTTAAATTTAATAATGTCCAATATCTTTAAATTCTATTCAGTAATACTGAAGTTGTTGCTTGGTGAACTCAAACAGCTGTCAGTGGAAAGGGTTAACTCCTTCACAGGCTTTTGAAGGTGGAGCTAAACATTATTGCGTCACTCCACGCAACCCAAAAAACATCCCTGACTGAAAGACAGTTATGGTTTCACACTTTGATTCAACATGAACATTTGGGCTTCATTGGTCAGATTCCCTCTCTCAGTTGATCGTTTAGCTGCCCATCCTCTTGTGTGCTTTAATTTATTACTACGGACTCTTTGGGTAGGAGAGAGGTTCCTACTAATTCTTTGATTATATTCTTGTCTCTTACGGGTCTTCTCCTGGTGTCATATATCCCTGCCTACTCCCGCTATCATGTAATCAGACACCACCCCAAAGGCATTCCGACTATCTATATAGGTTTACACATTTTCCTTTGGCTACCCCCCTTTGATCAAATCCTGTATAGGCTGGGCCATTTCTACTTTGTTTCCCGGGCCTGCCTGTTTGTTTGACTTATAATCTGGGGGCCAGTACACTTCATTCGCTTTAGGGTCGACTAAAGCTCCTACTTCTCGCAGTATATCTATCCCTAGGATTGTTCCTTCGGTGTTCTCGCATACCCACAACTGTGTAGTTATTATTATACAGCCAATTTCTAGTAAGACTGTTTCGCTCTTATAAGCCCTGATTCTTCGTCCACCGATTCCTGCTATACTAACTGAAAGTTTCGTTCGGGGTAAGGGTAAGTCTGTCAATGAGATTGTGGCTCCTGTGTCTATTAACATTTTGCACTGTCGGCCCCCTACCAATGCATCAACAAACATCCTCGGATCCCCCTCCCCTCTCTGGCGCGGTCCCTTCCTGCTGCCATCCCTAGAAGCTTGCGAGCAATCAAAGCACACAGCCAGTCCTAATGCCCCTCCCATCTGTTTTTGGGCATTTGTCTCTTCCCTTGTGTCACTATGTATCCTAGGTAGACTACTTCATCCTTCCCTACCTATACCTTTCTAAGGTTTAACTCTAGTCCCGCCTTCTATAAGGCTTCCAGTACCATAGTCAATTAAATATTGTAGAGGGACCTGCCACTATCGGATATTCTTGCGGAGTTGAGTTATCTTATTCAATTTGGACTACACCAATTTACATCAACCAGAATTTCACTGTGGCCACAATGAAAGTCTGGGTTTAATAGGTTAATTTACCTCATAACTCCAAGGTTAGATCTTAGACTGAAACTTAATCTTTCATTAAACAAACTTTTTGTTGCTCTTCTCAGTTTTTACACTTCAGCTTAACTCAAATTGTAATAGGTTTTTTTTTCATTCTGAGGGCACAATCTTATTTGCACATTCTTAAACTTCCAAAATCCCAGACAAGACAAAGGGGTTAAATGCTTTTACTTTAACACAGAGAAGTGGGTGGAGCTACAACACACAGCAGACATTTCTTTTTCTTAACGGACAGATTTTCAGACAAAGGAATATTGAATCCTCTTAAACATTCCTAATCAGGAAAACAGCCACACTCACACATTTTTATACAAACTGTAATTCCAGCATATGTCTAAGGTTCCTTTCACTCAGCAAATCTCGTGTTTTACTTGTCTTGGTACAGATGCTAATAACTTCCATGTTGGTAAAGCTTTAAGTTTATCTTTTCCTTCCTTTTTAAACCTGTGACTCAACAGCTTTCCCTAGTTTCCAAATCCCTGTTTGTTTGTTTTTGCTGGGGTTTCAAATTGGTTCGCCTGCAAATTAGATCTTTTTCCTTCTTTATCTCTCCCTTCTGTTTCAATTCCTTACATTATCTGTTGCCTCTTTATCTTTAGCTCCTCCCCACCAAGCCTTTGGCTCTCTGCACTGTTTCTTTTTATTTTCCAGGAGTCGGGTTATAGAATCCAGGTCCTTTGAGGATTCTTCTTCCACCCTCTTAGTCATAACTAACTGCTATGTTTCACGCGTAATTCACGATGTTGAGGAATTAGGTTTGTACGCTACGTTGTTCGCCCCTATAGCGTCACCTTCATTAGTTTCTTGCTTTCTATTAGTCACTTCGTTTCGTTAGACACACACCAACCCTTTAGTCCCGAGGTTTTGGTACTGTGGGGTCTGTAGCTCCCGGCGTCCTACTTGATCCTGGCCGTCACGTGGGACTACTGTCCTCTTAATTCAGGCTCAGGCTAGGTGCTGGGGACAGACCTCACCCTTGTCCGTTCTAACCTTTTTAAGACCGTAGGGTTTTATCTCATTCACTCACCACGGTGCACCCATTCATTCAATTGTTGAGATTTCGCCGTCTCACGGATAAAGAGGATTTCCCGCCTCCCAGGGTAGGGGTCTTTCCGCCCCTGTCGGTTTGCCGCCACACGGCTAAATGAGGATTTCCCGCCTCCCGGGGTAGGGGTCTTTCCGCCCCTGTCGGTTTGCCGCCACACGGCTAAATGAGGATTTCCCGCCTCCCGGGGTAGGGGTCTTTCCGCCCCTGTCGGTTTGCCGCTATACGGCTTAGGGAACACCTTATCCCTATCTTTTTAACCGCCTTCAATTAAGGGTGTCTTTCTCCTTATAGTTCTTTTATACGTCGATTCTGACTCAATGTCTCGCCAGCGATTAACCCCTAATTTTACAGGTGGTAATTAAAACATACTCACCCGTCTTAGGTTAACGCTGTCCGAGAGTCTGGTTCAGAATGCGCATCCCATCCTCGTCGCCAATTGATGTAAGCCCCCAAAGTGTGGACTGAGTGATATACAAAGTCGACAACACTGGCTTGTTGTAAGAAAGACAGACCCAATAATTGAAGTAAAAACGGTTTATTCAGGCCTGGGGAGCTGTGGCTCTTGCGTCCCAACACAAGGCTCCAACTCCACCGAATCTCTTGAGGTTTACACAGTTATACACATATTCCGAGACCTCCTACTCCAGAGGTCCAATCGATTTAAAAGTCTATACATTAATCACTAACTAGGTGTGTCTAACTTCTACAAGGTAACCAATAACATAAGCTTCACTTTTCACTGCAGGGGCCTGTGGACCCTCTGATTTCTTGGAAATGAATCATCAGGTCATGTGATTTCTGAGAAACGAGACCCTCTCTCTCTTGACCACTACTAAGTTTCGTTTTTCCAGAAAAGGGTTATGTCAGTGTCTCTTTTTGTAAGTTTCATCTCTCTAAACTGGTATGGTCATTTCTGCAATTAAACATACGAATAATTAGTACATTTCATCTTTAAACATTTTGCTGCGCAATTGCGTTCTACTAAACGTGCCCTGTTACGCTCATTTTTAAATCTTACTTCAGCCACAACAGAAAACATGAGATGATGCACTTTGTCTTTGACTGTCACTTTAAGTCTGCATACACCTAAGCTATCTATTTTCTGTCCATTATAGTCCTTCAGTAGTACTGACTTTTTCTGTATTTTGGGGCTTTTCTTTCATATTGTTAATGTCACTCATACTGATTAAGTTTGCTTTTGCCCCAGTGTCTAGTTTCAAGGTAACTAATGCTCCATTTACCTGCAGTGGGATCATCCATTTGTCCTCTTTTACTGCATTAACTTTATGTTCAGCATTGTCCATTTCTGAGGGCTGCACATTTTCTGTATCCTTTTTGATATTGTCACATGACACCATTCCTACAAAAAATGTCTCACTTAAATCGGTGTCCTCAATTACATTAACTCGTTGCCCTTTCTTAGTTTGTACTTTTGAAAAGCATTGTTTGGCAAAGTGATTCTTTCCATTACACTTTGTGCACATTTTTCCAAAAGCTGGGCATTGTCTTAACTGGTGTTTGTAACCACAGCGTTTACAATTAAAAATTTCATCCTCCGATTGCTTTTCATTTCTGTTCTGCCCACGTTTCTTCCCCTTGTAGGACACAGCACCGACAGCAGCACTATCACTTTCTACAAACGCATCATTATTGACTTCACTGAAAGTCTTTGCTTGCTGTCGAGCTAGCTCGCTGGCTTGGCAAATTTTAACAGCATTTTCCAATGTTAGTTCGGTTTCTCTCAACAGACGTTCCCTGACTTTTTTATCATGAATACCAAACACAATCTGGTCACGAATCATGGATGCTTTCAGCTCAGAGAAATTACATGTCTGTGCTTTCAGTTTCAGATCAGTTATAAAGCTGTCAAAAGTCTTATTTTGCTGCTGTGTCCTTGAACAGAACATGTATCTTTCATAGGTCTCATTCTGTTTGGGAGAACAATATGCATCAAATTTTTTTAGCACATCTTCTAATTGTTCTCTGTTCTCCTCTGGATTAAATACAAATGTATTAAATACCTCTATCGCCTGTGGGCCTGCAACCGTAAGCAGCAACGCTATCTTCCTTGCGTCTGGCTTCGTACCGAATCCGATAGCTGCAATGTAGAGTTCGAATTGTTGTTTAAGAGTTTGCCAATTGTAGTCGATATTTCCTGTGAGTTTCAAACGCTCTGGTGGCTTCAAATTCTCCATGTCGCTTTTCACAATTTTCAGCAGATCTTCACCATCCTGGTACCATCTTATGTTCATTAATAAATAAACATTCTTATTATGAACACAGCTAGCTTTTGCTAGACACTTTTATTGAGCACATGTGGACTAGGTACAGTATCTGTAGAGGCATCCATCTTGACTGCTGCCTTGTGGGTAGCATAGTGCCTCATGGGTAATGTAGTCTTAATATACATATAGCTGGGTAGTGTAGTCTTATATACATACAGCTATATACAGCTCTACACAGCTCTACGGCTCCACCTAGTGTCCACTATAGGATGACATGTTATTGATCAAGGTAGACTGGGCTGGGTGTGCCATTGTCTTGTCCGTAGCCGGTGCCAAGGTCGAGGTTGGGTGGTCCGGTTTTATTATTATTGTGTTTTGTAGCAGTTTGTTACAACTGAGTGACTTGCTAGGCCATTTCAGAGGGCAATTAAGAGTCAACCACATTGTTGTGGGTCTGGAGTCAGATCAGGTGAGGACGGCAGATTTCCTTCCCTAAAGAACATTAGCGAACCAGATGTGATTTTACAAAAATCCGATAGTTTCATGGTTACCATTACTGATACTAGCTTTTTATTCCAGATTTATTTAATTAACTGAAATTAAATTCCACAGCTGCCGTTGTGGGATTTGGACTCACGTCTCTGGATCATTAGTCCAGGCCTCTGGATTGGAAACATTTAGACCAGAGAATGGAATGGATAGAAATAAAGTAACAAAGAAAGGGTCTATATCAATGGCTGGGGTTCCATGAATGAATGTGGAGATTTAGATCAAGTTTGAAACTAAAGAAGTATTCAGCACTTGTAGGGACAAATATAAAGAATATATAAAATAACTACAAAAAGGAAGATTAGTAAAACTGGGAAGGAAAATTAGAAAAAAACATAAAGAATAATAAAAAGGCTTTCTATAAGACATATCGGTAGTAAAAGAATAATAATGGTTGGGATAGGGCTGTTAAGAGATGGAAGAGGCAAGCTGGAGAGTGAGAGATTGGCAAAGACACTAAATAAGTATTTTGCCTCAATTTTCACAGAGGAGGTGGTCATTAGGTTATGGAACTACCAGAGGTAGGTGAAGAGCAGTTGGTGAAGGTTACTATTCATAGAGAAATGGTACTGAAGAAGTTACTCAAACATAAGGCAGACAATTCACCAACTAGATGGTTTACCTTCAAGAATCCTGAAGGAAGCTTGCAAAGAAATAGTGGAAGCTCTAACTATAATTTTCAAAAATTCTGGGAAAGGAAAATTGTGCCAGTGGATTCAGGGTGGCATACCTGATAACCCTCTTCAAAAAGGGGAAACACGGAAAAGACAGATAATTTTAGGCTATCTGACATTACTTCGAGCATTGATAAACCACCAGAGTCTATAAAACAGGAAGAAATTCTGCCAGGACCACTCAGCTCCAGACCTCATTACAGCCTTTGGTCCAAACATGGACAAAAGAGCTGAATTCCAGAGGTGAAGTGAGAATGACTGCCCTTGACATCAAGGCAGCATTTGACCAAGTGTGGCATCAAGGAGCCTAGTAAAATTGAGGTCAATGGGAATCAGGGGGAAAACTTTCCACTGGCTGGAGTCATACCTAGCACAAAGGAAGATGGTTGTGGTTGGTGGAGGCCAATCATCACAGCCCGAGGACATCACTGCAGGAGTTCCACAGGGCAGTGACCTAGGCCCAACCATCTTCAGCTGCTTCATCATGACCTTCCCTCAATCATAAGATTAGAAGTGGGGATGTTCGCTGATGATTGCGCAGTGTTCAGTTCCATTTACAACTCCTCAGATAATAGAAACATAGAAGATAGGAGCAGGAGTAGGCCATTTGGTCCCTCGAGCCTGCTCCGCCATTCAATAAGATCATGGTTGATCATCCAAATTCAGTCTCTGTCTCTGCCTTCTCTCCATATCCCTTGATCCCTTTAGCCTTAAGAAATATATCCAACTCCTTCTTGAATATATTTAATGAATTGGCCTCTACTGCCTTCTTTGGCAGAGAATTCCACACTCTCTGGGTGAAGAAATTCCTCCTCATCTCTGTCCTAAATGGCTTACCCCTTATCCTTAGACTGTGACCCCTGGTTCTGGACTCCCTGACCATCGGAAACATCCTTCCAGCATCTAGTCTATCTAGTCCTGTTAGAATTTTATAAGTTTTGATGCGATCCCCTCTCATTTTTCTAAACTCCAGCGAGTACAAGCCCAATCGACCCAATCTCTCCTCATACATCATTCCTGCCATCCCAGGTATCAGCCTGGTGAATAATGAAGTAGTTCATGCCCACATGCAGCAAGACCTGGACGATGTTCAGGTTTGGCTGATAAGTGGCAAGTAACATTCGCGTCACATAAGTGCGAGCAATGAACATCCCCAACAAGAGAAAGTCTAACCACCTCCCCTTGATATTCAATGACATTACAATCATCCAATCCCCCACCATCAACCTCCCGGGGGTCACCATTGACCAGACACTTAACTAGACCAGCCACATAAATACTGTGGCTATAGCAGCAGGTCAAAGGCTGGATATTTTACGGAGAGTGACTCACCTCCTGACTCACCTCCTGACTTCCCAAAGACTTTCCACCAGCTACAAGGCACAAGTAAGGAGCGTGATAGAATATTTTCCACTTGCCTGGATGAGTGCAGCTCCAACACCACTCAAGAAGCTTAACACCATCCAGGACAAAGCAGCCTGCTTGATTGGCACCCCATCCAACACCATAAACAATCACTCCCTCCACCGCCGGTGCACCGTGTCTGCAGTGTGTTTCATCTACAAGATGCACTGCAGCAACTTGTCAAGGCTTCTTCGACAGCACCTCCCAAAGTGCAACATCTACCACCTAGAAGGACAAGGGCAGCAGGCACATGGGAACACCACCAGCTCCAAGTTCCCCTCCAAGTTACACACCATCCTGACTTGGAAATATATCGCCGTTCTTTCATCGACGCTGGTTCAAAATCCTGCAACTCCCTACCTAACAGTACTGTGGGAGTACCTTCACCACACGGACTGCAACGGTTCAAGAATGTAGCTCACCAATTACGGATGGGCAATAAATGTTGGTCTTGCCATCGATGCCCACATCCCGTGAATAAAAAAAAATTAATGAGTGATTAGAGAAACAGGAGTTAATCAAGGCCAGTCAGCATGGATATCTAAAAGGCAGGGTGTGCTTCAGTAACCTTATATAATTCTTTGAAGAAATAACATGAAACAATAGATGAAAGGAAATGCAATGATTTATATGGATTTTCACAGTGCAGTACGTGGATGGGAGCAGGAAGTTACAAAGGAACATATACAGACTAAGTGAGTGGGCAAAACTATGACAGATGGAGTTCAATGAGGGTAAGTGTGAAGTCATCCACTTTGGATCCGAAAAAGACAATCAGAATATTTTTTTAATGGTGAGCAACTAGGAGCTGTGGGGGAGCAAAGGGATTTATGCATCCATGTACACAAATCACTACAAGCTAGTGCACAGGTACAAAAATGAATCAAAAAGGCTCATGGAATGTGTAAGATTTGCAAAATTCCCACATTTCCCCCAAGGTTATTAATAAAGGGACCCTATGGACAATTTAACAAGGGTACCCGAAAGATGGCGTCCGCACCTCATGACCAAAAGCCTGTAAGATTTTAAAAGCTTGGACTCCGCAGCACAGAACAAGCTGTTTTGGGAAATCGAAACTTAAAATGCATTTCTGTGAAAAAGGACTTTTGTGTTTGAAAACCTAGACAGTTAAGCAAACACTGAATATGCATTTCGTCGGATTGGAACAGATCACCCCAGTTAGGCCTAAGCGCAAGGCCATTAGTTTGTCTGCATGCATAATCGAAACAGCTTATGGAAGCCATCAAGGCTGCACAGGCCGATTAAAATGCATTAATGACAATACAGCTCGGACCTCAGGCCATTAGGTGCGATAAACGGCCATCTAAAAACAGTGGCCTAGAAATTGGGTTGGGGCGCCAAAGTGGCGCAAAAGTCGCCTGAGCGCAGGATTTAGCGCAGCGATTGGAGTGATACCGATTGCCAGAAATTCAGTTTCAGTGCCCCTCGAGGGACATGGGGCGAGGCTCGAGGCGCTCCGCGTCCCTCTTAGGGCGCTGAAACTGAGTATCGCAGCACAACGTGCCGCAGCGCCACACGCTGCAGCACGGCACGCTGCGGTACTGCAGGCCTTCCCCCCACTGTTAAGGGGGAGGTGCCTGCAACAGCGCGATCCCCGATCGCGAGTGCCGGCAAATGAGCCCGGCACCAAGGAGAAGTGCCGGGCTCTTGGGAAACAGCCGGCAATGCCACGGGGGGGGGGGTTTAGGAGGCCGGGGACGGAGGTGCTGGCAGGCGGCCGCCTAAAAAGCGGCCGCCCCGCACCTCCACCTTAACTTGCGCCGCTGCCGGCACAGTAAGGCCCCGTGAACCAGGCACGGGTAGCGAGCGGCGTTCGCTACCAAATATCGCGAACGGGGCACGAATGGGGTGCTGCGCACACCGATGACGTCATCGGTGGCAGCGCAGCGCAAATTCCTAACGCCACCATTAGCGCCCCTACTGAATATCGCCGGAGACGCAGCCAGTGGCGCTACAGCCACTGACTGCCTCTTTAGGCGCTAACAGATGGCGCTACTCACCCAATTTCTCCCCCAGTTAGTTTAGATTGGTGTAATCATTTAAAACAGCCCGCCAAAGTGAAACAATGAACTGACTTGTTTTGGTGCACAGATTAAGGGCCATCTGAAGGAGTATAATTGTAGGCCCATCAGTACCAATTTCTCTCTTGACTCTTGTCTCTCTTGCTCTGCTCTGACCTCTTGGGCTGCTGCCGCCCGCACTCATGCCCTGGCCTCGTGGCAGGTTCTCTTCTCGCTCACTGCATTGGGTGAATACAGCCAAGGACATCCATACCAATCGCGGAGAGGGGAACGAGACCCGAGTCCAAAGTCACCCAGGACACCCGGGCCACGAAAGAGGGCAGAGGAAATGAGGCGAAACGAAACGAGACGAAGACGAAGAACAAGGTAGAGACCTGACAAGAGCAGAGAAGGGCAGCAAAAGACGTATTGATAAAAGCCAAACGCCTAGTTATAAGCTGGCATTTCGGGAAGAGTTCAGACGAATAATACCGGCGTTCCAAGAATGGGTAGAAAAATCTAAGCAGTGAAGACTGCCAACCGCTCCATAAACACGACGTTACTGCCGACGACCGCCCGAGGGAGAAGAAGAAGAGAACCCATTGCGACGAGATGACGACGGTAGCTGAGGAGAGGAAAGGTGTGCCGCAGCAACAGCTCCAGCACCGCGCCCTGAGACCACGTGGCGACGGAGTACCCCAAAGGACAGGAGACCAAACCTCAAAACTCGCAACCATTAAAGCAACAGGCCTTGGATTGGTGAGCATGAATTCCTGGCCCCTCATAGCTTAATCTAGTTAGGTACAGGGGGTGGGATAAGGATAAGGGGATTGTTAATGTAGTTGTTTTCCTTGATGTGCTGTGTGTTCCCCATTCCCTGTATAAGTATAGATATTTGTTTATGCCTGTAATTGTTTACCAGTAATCTCTCATAAGACTGTTTTTTATTCCTGTTTTAATAAAATCTTGGTTTTCTTGCACCAAACCACTTGTCTACTCGATTTTTCTGTATCGCCGCCTGCACCTAAGTCCGGTGTCTAGAACCCAGGGGTGTGGGAGCGATTTGAACCGCTCACAGGCAGCCAGGGGCATAACTGACTGGGCGCACGCACCACCTGCCACCCCCTACAAATGTTGGCCTTTAGCTCAAGGGTTTGGAATTCAGAAGGTGTATGTAGCCTTGGTCAAAGAGTTAGGTTTTAAGGAGTGTCTTAAAGGTGGAAGAGAGATAGAGAGGCGGCGAGGTTTTGGGAGGGAATTCGAGAATTTAGTGCCTTGGCAGCTGAAGGCACGGCCACCAATGGTGGAGCAACTGAAATCAGGAATGCTCACGAGGTCAGAATTAGAGGAGCGCAGAGATTTCAGAGGGTTGTGGGGCTGTAGGAAATTACAGAGTTAGGGAGGGGCGAGGCTATGGAGGGATTTGAAAACAAGGAGGAGAATTTTAAAGTCGAGGCATTGCTTAATCGCGAGCCAATGTAGGTCAGCAAGCACAGGGGTGATGGGTGAACAGGACTTGGTACGAGTTAGGACATAGGCAGCAGAGTTTTGGATTACATCAAGTTTACGGAGGGTAGAACATGAGAGGCCAGTCAGGAGTGCGTTGGAATAGTCAAGTCTAGAGGTAACAAAAGGCATGGATGAGGGTTTCAGCAGCTGATGATACAAAGCTAGGTGGGACAGTAAGCTGTGAGGAGAACACAGAGGCCTAGAAATTGGGTTCTGGTCTTGCCAGGGCTGTAGCGCCAGAAAGTTTGCGCCAGCGGTAATGCGGCAGCGCCCGACGAAAATTCGGGTGCGCCGGGCCCAGACGGCGGCGGGCGCTAAAACCCTCCTTTAGCGCCTCAAAACGGGCGTGAACTTGGGTTTCCCGGCGCTAATCCCCCGCTGCGGCACCCGATGCGGTGCGGCAGGCGGGGGAACTGCAGGCCTCCTCCTCCTGTTAAGGAGGAGCTGCCTGCAGCCGACAACTGTCCGGCGGATTGACCCGACATCTGAGCCCGGCACCTCGGGGAAGTGCCGGGCTCGCATGAGACACTGATCAGGGCCGCGGGGGGGGAATGCAGGAGTCCGGGAAGGGAGGTGCGGGCAGGCGGCCGCCGGGAACGCGGCCGGCCGCCGCTCCACCTTTATGCGCCGGCGCACACTGAGGGAAGACTCTGTTGCCAGAGTCTTAGTTGCGCCTGCCACGGGCGAGGCGGGCGCAACTGAATTTCGGCTTGGGGCCGGGTTACCACGGCAACCGGGACGCTGCGCACACCGATGACGTCATCGGTGCCGGCGCAGCGCTACCGGTGCAACGCCGATTTAGGGCCCCAGGGAATTTCTCAACTGGCCATAACTCCGGCGCTAGGCCCTCTAGCGCCTCAAATGCGGCGCTAAGCCTACCGAATTTCTAGGCCAGAGTCTGCAAAGGGATATAGATAGACTGAGTGAGTGGGCAGTAAGGTGGCAGATGGAGTATAATGTAGGGAAATGTGAGGTTATTCACCTTGGTAGGAAGAATAGAAAAACAGAATCTTTTTTAAATGGTGAGAAACTTTCAAATGTTGGTGTTCAGAGAGATTTGGGTGTCCTCGTGCAAGAAACACAGAAAGCTACTACGCAGGTACAACAAGCAATAAGGAAGGCAAATAGCATGTTAGCCTTTATTCCATGGGGGTTGGAATATAAAATTAAGGAAGTCTTGCTACAATTGTACAGGGCCTTGGTGAGACCACACCTGGAGTACTGTGCACAATTTTGGTCTCCTTATCTAAGGAATGATATACTTGCCTTGGAGGCGGTGCAACAAAGGTTCACTAGATTGATTCCTGGGATGAGAGGGCTGTCCTATGATGAGAGGTTGTGTAGAATGGGCCTATACTCTCTGGAGTTTAGAAGAATGAGAGGTGATCTCATTGAAACATACAAGATTCTGAAGGGGATTGACAGGGTAGATGCTGAGAGGTTGTTTCCCCTGGCTGGAGTGTCTAGAACTAGGGGGCATAGTCTCAGGAGAAGGGGTAGGCCATTTAAGACTGAGATGAGGAGGAATTTCTTCACTCAGAGGGTTGTAAACCTTTGGAATTCTTTGCCCCCGAGGGCTGCGAATGTTGAATCTTTGAGTATATTCAAGGCTGAGAGAGATAGATTTTTGGACTCTAGGGGAATCAAGGGATACGGAGATCAGGCGAGAAAGTGGAGTTGAGGTCGATGATCAGCCATGATCTGATTGAATGGCGGAGCAGGCTTGATGGGCCATATGGCCTACTCTTATTTCTTATGATGTTCCGGAGGTCAAAATAGGCGGTCTTAGTGATGGCGCGGATATGTGGTCGGAAACTCAACTCGGGGTCAAATACAACACCAAGGTTGTGAACAGTTTGGTTCAGCCTCAGACAGGGAGAGGGATTAATTGGTGGCTAGAGAATGGAGTTTGTGGCGGGGACCGAAGACAATGGTTTTGGTCTTCCCAATATTTAGTTGGAGGGAAGTTCTGCTCATCCAGTACTGGATGTCGAACAAGTAGTCTGACAATTTAGATACAGTGGAGGCGTCAAGAGAAGTGGTGGCGAGGTAGAGCTGGGTGTCGTCAGCATACACGTGGAAACTAATGCTATGTTTTCGGATGATATTGCCAAGGGGCAGTATGTAGATAAGAAATAGGAGGGGGCCAGGGATAGATCCTTGGGGGACACCAGAAGTAACGGTGTAGGAGCAGGAAAAGAAGCTGTTGCAGGTGATTCTCTGACTACGATTAGATAGATAACAATGGAACCATTGCGAGTGCAGTCCCACACAGCTGGACAACGGTGGAAAGGCGTTGGAGGAGGATGGTGTGGTCAACCGTGTCAAATCAGGAAACGTTTTTCCATACAAAGCGTGGTGGAAGTCTGGAACTCTATCCCCTAAAAGGCTGTTGATACTGGGTCAATTGAAATTTTCAACAGTGAGATCAGTAGATTTTTGTTGTGTAAGGGCATCAAGGGATATGGAACAAAGGTGGGTAAAGTGATTTAGAGTACAGATTAGCCATGATCTAATTGAATGATAGAACTGCCTCAAGGGGCTGAATGGTCTATTCCCGTTCCTATACAAGTACCAGACAATAGACTTATGGCAAAGATATTGCCACATGGAATTATGTTGAATGCGACCAAATAGAATAATTTTTGGAGGGTAGAAAGCAATGGGTTGGAGTAAAATTAAGTTTCTTAAGTGTGAGGAGTGGTGTTCCACAGAATCTATATTGAGGCTCTTATTTATTATACCAGAAATGCTTCCCTCCTCCTCTGCAAGTCAACTGTGACCATTAACAAAGGTCTGACGAAAGGTCATCGACCTGAAACATTGGGGTCAATTTTAACTCAGGTGCGGGGAATTGTCGGGTTCCCTGAATTTAGTGTTTCCAACATGAATCTAAATGGGTCTGTGAGATTCATGCAATTTTAACTCAATTGGCCAATTGATTTCCAACGTGTGGGAACCCTTGGCAATTGAGTATTTCCAGTCAGAAAGTCGCAGAATATGATGTCATCATTGCTGCTGCTTTTAAGGTCCACAGCAAGCCCTGCATCTTCTGCAGGCTTCCAAACTTTATCATTTGGCATGGGAGCCTGCAGGAGCAATGGCCAGTGGGAGGGCAAGAGCTGCCCCAAAATTTGACGAGGCTTCACTCCCCCAAAATTTGACGAGGCTTCACTCCGGGCATTGCTGGATGGTGCTAGGGCCCACAGGGAGGTCCTGTTCCCTTCTTCAGGGAGGAAGAGGCCTCCCAGTCAGACCAAGGCTGTGTGGCTACAGGTGGCTGGGGAAGTCAACTCCTTGGGGCTCACACGGCGCACCTGGATGCAGTGCAGGAAAAGATTCCATGACCTTCATCGCACTGGAAAAGTAAGTATGAAGTTTCTATCACCCTCAATCTGATCCCCATTGCCTTTCCTCACCAGCACTCAGCTTTAGCAATCTCTTCCTCCACATCCCACTTGACACTCACATCCATGCACCCTTAGCCATTCCTTCACTCTCTATGCTCACATTCACCTAACTATTCAACCATGCAGCCCTCACACTCCCTCTCACTCTGATGCTTTGAACACAACTGACAACACACAGGGAGGGCCCTTGGTCTTGCAACCTCACTCCATCTTTGTCTCCTTCTAAGTATCTATGCTATGCAATCTCTACACTCACTCCTTCATTCTCACTCAACCTCCACTTATCTCCCTCATTGCAGGAAAAGAGAGCTCACAACAGGAGAGCGAGAGCCAGGACAGGAGGAGGGCCACCCTCATTAGCCCAGCTCACCCTCTGGGAGGAAGCCGTCCTGGAGATTGTCGGGGCTGACAGAGATGCGGAAGTTGGGGAAGGACAGACAGGTGCATCCCCGCAAGCTGGTGACAGAATAATTTTTCATCTCATTGGCATTGCATGAGTCGCTGATAATGATTTTGAAGCTACATCATATGGACTTATGATCATCTGCAAAATGCAATGCGCATGTAACCTTGGCATCACATCTCTAACTTTTTCCTTGATTTCCCCACAGGACCATCGAGAACCCCCGTCCCCAGTGTGCAGGAGGAAGAGCCTGAGATGCCAGACTCCTCAGAGGAATCCGCAACCTCTGAGGGTGCAGCGTCAGCAGAAATAAGCGCACCCAGCACCAGCGCAGACACTCACACCTCGGTGGGACCTTCGGGACATAGAGTAGAGTTGTCACCTGGTGTATCACAGCTCACAAGTGAGCATCAGCAGATTGTGGAGACAGGGACAGCAGTGGAGAGTCCTTGTCGGAGGGCGCAGGACTCTGCCAGCTCGGCTCAGCTGCATGTCGACCCTCTGCCTCTGGGTCCATCCGTAAGATCAGAGGTGATGGAACTCCATGCACAGATGCAGGAGTCTCTGGCAGGTTTTGTCTCCAGGGTTGCTGCGAGTGTGGAGCGAATGGAGGAGTCCATAGCGAACATGAGCAGAACCTTTGTGGAGTCAGTGGCGCATGAACACATGGGAAGGATGGCTACCTACGTGGAAATGATTGCTGCCTCCGTGGTAAGGCTGGCTGGCGTAGAGAGGATGTCTACGGTAGAGGAGAGGAGGACTATGGCCATGGAGGAGGTTAGTCGCCAGGGTATGGAAAACATGGTGAGTCTTCAGAATATATATTTGTACTCCGAGATCCCTTTGCTCCTCTACCCCACCCAGTTTTGCACCATCCAAGTAATAAGTGACCTCTCTGTTCTTCCTACCAAAATGTAAAACCTCACATTTATCTGTGTTGATTATTTTGCTTTTGTGACCATTTACCTCCTCTGGACCCATCTTTTGTTTCTATACTTGCCCCAGTATCATTTAATTGTGCCTTGCACCATCATCACCATTTAATCACTGCTACCCTCCGCACTATCACAGACCTTTCCCTTTTGTTCTTTCTCTGCCCCCTTTCCCCAGGCTCCCAGGTTCATCCGTAACATCTTTCAGTTCTCATGAAAGGCCATCCACCTGAAATATTAACTCTGTTTCTCGCTCCAGAGATGGTACCTGACTTGCTAAGTGTTTCAGGCATTTTATGTTTTGATCAATTATGTCCCGATTGATGTGTAGCTGCGTGGAAAGAGGGCAGTTATTAGACAGTAATGAGCTCCTGAACGCCTCTCCCCCCAAGTTCCTGACCTTCTCCCCCCTCCCTGAGTTCCTGACTTCCCCCCACCCCCACTCCCTGAGTTCCTGACATTCTCCCCCATCGTGTTCTGGACCTTCTCCCAACGCCGCCCCCCCTCCCCCCCCCCCCCGAGTACCTGACCTCCTCTCCCCCTCTAGTTCCTGACCTCCCCTCCCCCCCGAGTTCCTCCCCTCCCCCCTCCCTGAGTTCCTGACATTCTCCCCCATCGTGTTCTGGACCTTCTCCCAACCCCCCGCCCCCCCCCCCACAGTACCTGACCTCCTCCCCCCCCCCCCCGAGTTCCTCCCCTCCCCCCTCCCTGAGTTCCTGACCTTCTCCCCCATCGTGTTCCGGACCTTCTCCCCTCCCCAAGTTCCAGACCACCCCCCCCCACCGAGTTCCTGACCCCCCCCCCCGAGTTGCTGACCCCCCCCCGAGTTCCTGACCTCCCCCCCCCCCGAGTTCCTGACCTCCCCCCCCCCGCCGAGTTCCTGACCTCCCCCCCCCCCCGAGTTCCTGACTTCCCCCCCCGAGTTCCTGACTTCCCCCCCCCCCCCCCGAGTTCCTGACCCCCCCCCCGAGTTCCTGACCCCCCCCCCCCGGGTTCCTGATCCCCCCCCCCCCGGGTTCCTGATCCCCCCCCCCCCGGGTTCCTGATCCCCCCCCCCGGGTTCCTGACACCCCCCCCGAGTTCCTGACACCCCCCCCGAGTTCCTGACACCCCCCCCGAGTCCCTGACCTTCTCTCACCCCCCCCGAGTTCCTGACCCCCACCGAGTTCATGACCTTCTCTCACCCCCCCCGAGTTCCTGACCCCCACCGAGTTCATGACCTTCCCCCCCCCACCCCGTGTTCCTGACCTCCCCCGCCCCCCCCGGAGTTCCTGACCTCCCCCCCCCCCACCCTGAGTTCCTGACCTCCCCCCCTCCCACCCTGAGTTCCTGACCTCCCCCCCCCGCTGAGTTCCTGACCCCCCCCCGAGTTCCTGACCCCCCCCCGAGTTCCTGACCTCCCCCCCCTCCCCCCAAGTTCCTGACCTCCCCCCCCCGAGTTCCTGGCCTCCCCCCCCCAAGTTCCTGACCTCCCCCCCGAGTTCCTGACCTCCCCCCCCCGAGTTCCTGACCTCCCCCCCAAGTTCCTGACCTCCCCCCCCGAGTTCCTGACCTCCCCCCCCCGAGTTCCTGACCTCCCCCCCCCCCGAGTTCCTGACCCCCCCCCCCCGAGTTCCTGACCTCCCCCCCCCCCCCCCCAACCCGAGTTCCTGACCTCCCCCCCCCGGAGTTCCTGACTTCACCCCCCTCGAGTTCCTGACCTACCCCCCCCACCGAGTTCCTGACCTCCCCCCCCCCCCCGAGTTCCTGAGCTCCACCCCCCCCCCCCGAGTTCCTGACTATTATGTCCGTGTATGATTGAGACACGGACAGCAGGAGTTGAACAAAACAAGTCTTTACTGAAAGGAGTCAATTCGGAAAACTGAAACTACAGAGGCTTACTAGCGCCTTTCATACAGGGGTGGTCACTGCCGGTACTGCAGTCTGAGACCAGTTATTCTCTTAAAGGTACATACACAACAATTCCTCCCCTTTTAGATAAACAGTACATAACATTCATTTAACAACTAAATGATAACTAATTACAATCACAATTACGGTTGCAAGATACATTGGTTAAGTCTAAGCAATTATAAGTTCAGTCTTTGAGGAGGCTTCCTGATTCTGTCTGGATAACGCCTCTTTGGGGTATCAGGTTCCTCTGGCAAGGTTGAGTCGGGATCAATGTCGTTGTTTGGTTCATCTGCTTCCAATATCACCGATTCTGCGGTAGCTGCAATTGGTACGTCGATTTCATTACCAGGTGTATCAGATTGTGGTGTGGAGTTGACGTTTTCCAGTGACTCTAGAATCTGGTCAGCATGGCGTCTTACAATGCTCTCTCCAACGTCTACGGTATATATGAGAGGTCCTTGCCGTGTACAAATCGTTCCTGGCTGCCATTTCTCAGTGTGGTAGTCCCGGGCCAAAACTGGTTGACCAATCTTAAAACTCCTGGTCGGCCTTTCATTCATATTCTGAAACTGCCTGTTCCCCACATCTCTTCGGACGTTTGGCTTAACCAAATCCAAGCGGCATCGTAGTCTTCGATTGAAGAACATCATGGCTGGAGTTTGGTTGGTAACCGCATGTGTCGCATTCCGGTAGGCAAACAAGAAGTTGTCCACCTTGTGTTGCAGGGGTATATCTTCATTACACATTGCCTTGATAGCCTTCTTGAATGTTTGAACAAACCTCTCGGCCAATCCATTAGTGGCTGGATGATATGGGGCAGATGTGTAATGCTTAACACCATTGTTCTTTAAGAACCTCCGGAACTCTTCAGACACAAACTGTGGTCCATTGTCAGAGCATATCTGTTCAGGCAGCCCATTCCTGGCGAATATGGTTTGTAAAACTGTGATAGTTTTTTCCGTGGTGGTTGAGGACATTTTTATTACCTCTGGCCAGTTTGAATGTGCATCCACCGCAATTAAAAACATCGAGTCCATGAAGGGACCAGCAAAATCAATGTGCACCCTTTGCCATGGAGATGAGGGCCACTCCCATGGATGTAGAGGAGCTTGTGGTGGGGCGTTTTGGACCTTCTGGCATCCTGCACAGCTCTTGGTCATCTCTTCGATTTCTCTCTCGATTCCCGGCCACCACACAAACGCTCTGGCTAAGTTCTTCATTTTTACCCCACCCAGATGACCCTCATGAAGCTCATTGAGCACTCTATCCGTCAACTTAGGTGGAATTACCACTCTGGATCCACACATCAAGGTTCCTCTGCACACTGACAGCTGTTCTCTTCTCGGCGAGAATGCTGGCAGCAGTGGTTCGCCATGTGCTGGCCATCCCTTCACTGTTAAATCATAGACCCGTGATAGTGTCGGGTCATTCCGTGTTTCCTTTTCTATGTTTGCATTCGTCACAGGGAGACATTCGACTATGGTCGAGTGGAATAACTCCATTGGATCCACTGCAAGGTCTTCTTCTTCCACCGTCGGCAATGGTAGGCGTGACAATCCATCAGCATTCCCATGCTGTTTAGTTCCTTTGTACTCGATGTCATATTGGTGTGCCCCTAGGAAAAGGGACCACCTCTGCAGCCGTTGTGCTGTCATTATCGGTACGCCCTTCTGAGGGTTGAAAATGGAGACAAGAGGTTGATGATCGGTTAGTAGAGTAAATTTTTGACTGTGCAGGTAGTGATTGAACTTCTTCACCCCCCACACTAGGCTGAGGGCCTCTCTATCAATCTGGGCATAGTTACGCTCGGCAGAAGTTAACGAGCGTGACGCAAAAGCTATCGGCCTCTCTAAACCATCAAGGAATTTATGTGACAGTACCGCCCCAATGCCGTAGGGAGACGCATCACACGCCAGTCTGATCGGCAGTGCTGGGTTGTAGTGAGCCAATACTTCTCTTGAAGTGATTAAGTCCTTACTCTTCTGAAAGGCCCGCTTACAGTCATTGCTCCATTTCCATGCTACTCCCGTTTGTAGCAGGGCGTTCAGTGGGTGCAGGGTTGTCGACAAATTCGGCAAAAACGTATGGTAGTAATTCACCAATCCGAGGAATGACCTCAGTTGCGACACATTTTCAGGCACTGGGGCCTTAACAACCGCTTCAATTTTGTCAGGGGACTTATGTAACCCCTCTTCATCAATCACGTGGCCATAATACGATATCTGTTTCTTAAAAAACTCGCACTTGGGGCGGTTGGCTCGCAGCCCATGTTCCCGTAGTCTAGTGAGCACCTGTTCTAGGTTGTTAAGGTGTTCACTGTCATCTTCACCTGTCACAAGGATGTCGTCCAAGTAACTCTGAGTCCCCGGAATCCCTTGCAGAACTTGTTCCATCGCTCTTTGCCATATTGCCGGAGCCGATGCTACTCCGAATACCAATCGATGATACTGGTAAAGACCTTTGTGAGTGTTTATCGTGAGATACTTCCTAGAGGATTCTTCAACCTCCATCTGCAAATATGCTTGTGCTAGGTCAATTTTTGTAAAACGCTTCCCTCCAGACAGTGAGGCGAAGATGTCTTCTATCCTTGGAAGAGGATATTGTACTGTGTAAAGGACTGGGTTCACCGTCACCTTGAAACCCCACAGATGCGAACCTTCCTTGGCTCCTCAGACTTATTGCTTAACGTTTTCTTCATGACAGGAATGATGGGTGTCGCCCACTCGCTCCAGTCGACCTTAGACAACACGCCTGCCTTCTCCAGATTCTCCAGCTCTGCCTCGATGGCTGGGCGAATTGCATATGGTACCGGTCTTGCTTTGAAAAACTTGGGAATTGCATTCTCTTCTATTTTTAATGAGGCGGTTACGCCTTTAAGCGTGCCCAGTTCTTGTTGAAATACCTCTTTGGCATTAGCTAAGATTGTTGACAATCGTCCAGGAGTGACGTCTTCATCTTTTTTACCGTCCACCGTCATTGCATGAATGGAGTGCCAATCTAAGCTTATCTTCCTGATCCATTCACATCCCAATAACGGTGGTCCACCATTTTGCAGTATGTAGAGATACAATTTCCGTATTTTCTTGCCATTGTATTCGACAGGCACCCTTATTTTTCCTCTGGGGTATACTTTTTGCCCCGTATACGTCGTCAAGACGATAGATGTCTCTCTCAAGGGTATGTGTGAGAATAGCCGCTCGTAGTCTCGTCAATTCATGACGGTTAGCGCTGATCCTGTATCCAATTCCATTTTAACTTGGGACCCTGCTATCGTGAGGGTGACCCAAATGGTTCGGTGATCCTCTTTTGCGATTACATTGTGAAGTTTAAGACTGCTTAGTCTCCTGTTTCCGGATTCACTATCGCTCATCTGGTCTTCGGAACTACTGTCCGTCATCTTTTGTACTTTCTTGTACGGTTCCTTAGTAGCCTTTTTGTTGTCGCTGGTCTTCTTCCCAGACCTGCAAACTCGTGCAATGTGTCCCATCTTTCCGCATTGCCTGCATATTTTGTCCTTGGACCAGCAGTCCTTCTGGTCATGGTTAGTTCTGCCGCAGCGATAACATTTTGCAAATCCCCGTGTCATTTCGTGGGTGCCGTATTCCTGTGGCTTTTGTTGAATTTCCGCAGCTCCCCTGGCTGCTGCTTCGTACGATACTGCCACGCTGAAAGCCTTATCTAGCGTCAGCTCTTTCTCTGAGAGTAACTTCTTCTGTGTTCCTTCACTCAGGAGTCCACAGACAAATTTGTCCCGTAGTGTATCTGCCAGTCCTGCTCCGAACTGGCAGTGCTTTGATAGCTTGCGTAGTTCCGTAAGGTACTCAGCATTGCTCTCATCTTTATGCTGAGTTCTCCTGTGGAATTTAAATCTTTCGGCTATCAACAGCGGTGCAGGGTTTAGGTGTTCCTGTAGGACAGCAACAATTCTGTTAAAACTCTTCGCCTTCGGTTTGGCTGGAGTAATCAGGTCCCGCAATAGGCCGTACGTTCTAGCGCCCATTAAGTTTAGCAATACCGATGCCTTTTTCTCATCGGCTATTTTGTTTGCCTCGCAACATACCTCGACTCTTTCCACATACGTGGTCCAGTCCTCTATTGTATTATCAAAGGCAGTGATACAGCCAGTCTTCGGCATCTTGAAAATCTAAAATGGCGCCTCCCGCGCTTTGCCTTCTTCCCCGATTTAACAAAATGGCGCCTCCCGCGCTTTGCCTTCTTCCCCGTTGTTGCTAGCTTTCCGCGGTTTCCGTTGCAACCTGCAGCTCCTCGCGGTTTCCTGCGCGTTTAATATTTTTTTTTTTAATATTATTTTCCTGTTGTGGAACAACCCTGTGGGACTCTTGCCTCCCTCGTCTCGGGTCTTTACGCAGCCCGGCTTCGTAGTACCGGCCGCGCCCTGTGTGCTCCACCCTCTCTCTCTCCTCTTCCCGACAACGCTGCTCGGCCCAGTTGCAAGCCACCCGCTCGAGTTCGCGACCGCCGCAGCCCAGGAAGGATCAGTGTACTACCTGCCACCAGCCCGATTAGCTGAAGCACCGTCGACAGGAACCAGGCCCCGCTTTCGACAGCTTCTCCAGCAATCTTCAACTCCGCTAACACAGGGGCGGATGCCCACGGTCGACGCCCGTTTCTACTGCTTTCTTCCTTCTGGCCTCGACCTCTGCTCAATTCGCTGCAGGAATGGATCCCAGGAGGTGGTGCAGACTGTAGGTAAGTTCGTATCTGCTCGTCGCCAGTATTATGTCCGTGTATGATTGAGACACGGACAGCAGGAGTTGAACAAAACAAGTCTTTACTGAAAGGAGTCCATCGGGAAAACTGAAACTACAGAGGCTTACTAGCGCCTTTTATACAGGGGTGGTCACTGCCGGTACTGCAGTCTGAGACCAGTTATTCTCTTAAAGGTACATACACAACACTGACCTCCCCTCCCCCCCCCGAGTTCCTGAACTCCCCCCCACCGAGTTCCTGAGCTCCCCCCGAGTTCCTGACCTCCCCTCCCCCCCCCGAGTCCCTGACCTCCCCCCCGAGTTCCTGACCTCCACCCCCCCCGAGTTCCTGACCTCCACCCCCCCCGAGTTCCTGACCTCCACCCCCCCCCCGAGTTCCTGACCTCCCACCCCCCGAGTTCCTGACCTTCCCCCCCCGAGTTCCTGAACTCCTCCCCCCAGTTCCTGACCTCACCTCCGAGTTCCTGACCTCCCCCCCCCGAGTTCCTGACCTCCCCCCCCCCCGAGTTCCTGAACTCCTCCCCCCAGTTCCTGACCTCACCTCCGAGTTCCTGACCTCCCCCCCCCGAGTTCCTGACCTCCCCCCCCCCCGAGTTCCTGACCTCCCCCCCCCCCCGAGTTCCTGACCTCCACCCCCCCCATGAGTTCCTGACCTCCCCCATCATGTTCCTGATGTATTATTGTGTAAGCTGAGCTATATAATAATATATAATTCACCTTAAAAAACAGCTTAACTGGTCATTTATCTCACTTCTGTTTGTGGGACCTTGATGGGCATTTCACAACTACACAGTTATGCTTCAAAAGCATTTCATTGCTGGTGAATTCGTGGCGCCCTGAGGCCATGAATGGCGCTAGATAAATGCAAGTTCCTTTGTTTCTTCTGGAAGCATTCCTGGCTGGCCTCCCACATTCTACCCTCCGTAAACTTGAGGTGATCCAAAACTCGGCTGCCCATGTCCTAACTCACACCAAGTCCCATTCGCCCATCACCCCTGTGCTCACTGATCTACATTGGCTCCTGGTTAAGCAACACCTCGATTTCAAAATTCTCATCCTGGTTTTCAAATCTCTCCATGGCCTCGACCTTCCCTATCTCTGTAATTCCTTCAGCCGCACAACCCCCGAGATATCTGCGCTCCTCAAATTCTGCCCTTTTGAGCAACCCTGATTTATAATTGCTCAACCATTGGTGGCCGTACCTTAAGCTGGCTAGGCCCTAAGCTCTGGAACTCCCTCCCTAAACCTCTCCGCCTCTCTACCTCTCTTTCTTCCTTTAACACGCTCCTTAAACCCTCCCTCTTTGACCAAGCTTTTGGTCATCTGCCCTAATTTCTCCTTATGTGGCTCAGTGTCAAATCTGTTGTCTTTTAATACTCCTGTGAAGCACCAGGGGACTTTTACTATGTTAAAGGCGCTATATAATACAGGTTGTTGTTGTTGTTGAAGCCCAGTTTACATGAAGTAAAAACTACAATTCCCAGAGGTCTTTGCATCGAGTTTTATGGGGTGTGCCAATACTTCCTGATTCAGCATTGTATCGCCAAAAATATCAGGAAGTACCACTACTTGTGTGTAGATCACCAGTAGTAGGCACTTTCACAGGTCTTTTAGTATGCGTCACTCTGTTATCTTTATAGTTAAGCGGAAAGAGGGCAGTTATTAGACAGAAATGAGATCGCTCCCTACTTTGTTACTGGGAGTTGACTGTTTAAGTACATCAGCAAGATCACGCGTGAGATAAGGGCTCCGGCACTTGTTCGATTTATATTTCGAATAACTTTGTGAAATTCTTTTGGAATCAGCAGTTTGAAATCTGCATTTCCAGTAAGTGTTGCACTCCCCCCCCTCCTCCCTCCCTGTGTTTAGAAAGGTGTTTGATCGAGGTGATCTTTTGAAAGCTGACTGGACATGTTTTATTTGATAGGTGTTGTCTCTCTCCTAGCTGGGTGGTGGGTGCAGGCGGCTGCAAGCTGAAGCTCCGAGCATTCAATGACCGCAGCAAGGTCCTTTGCACTGACTTGAGCAATGGCAGAGTCCATGCAGGTCACGCCGTTAAACATCAACAGCCTGAAGGAGCCCACGCTGATCAAAATAAGCGATCTGCTGGACAAGACCAACAACCGCGGATGGAGGAAACTGGCAGAAATCGTGGGAGCTGACAAGCGTTTCAGACTCAGGTACAGTGTGAAAAAAAGTGTTGGACTTTGTTTTATAAACTATGACTTCCCCCAAGAATCGTTTATTTTTAAAATTGGCCCCTTTTATCTGCTCTTCTACTGAAGCTGACTCATATTGGGGTACAAGTTTATGGGCACTCCTCTCATGTCTTACCCAAGCAGCCATTATTTAATAATGAACATGAGTGCTCATAGGCTAATCAACTGTGATGGGCATCACGGCCAAGCCTCATCCTGACTTTACAAGTGCAATTTACAACAGATGTTAATGGATAGTGATCAGGAGCAAGAAACCTGACTGATTTCCCTTCTGCCTTGCCCCACCTGTAAGATATCACATAATAGAATAAGGTCAGAGCGTGCGGAGTCAGGGGACAAGTAGCAGAATGGATAACTAGCTGGCTTCAAGACAGAAAGCAGAGAGTAGGGGTAAAGGGTAGCTATTCAGAGTGGCAGAAGGTGGGAAGTGATGTTTCACAAGGATCAGTGCTGGGACCACTGCTGTTCACAATTTATATTAATGATTTAGACTTTGGAATCAAAAGAACAATTTCTAAATTTGCGGATGACACCAAATTGTGGGGGGTGTTAGTCAATACTGAGGAAGACTGCAACATATTATCATAGAATCATAGAATGGTTACAGCACGGAAGAAGGCCATTCGGCCCGTTGAGCCCGTGCTGGCTCTCTGCAAGAGCACCTCAGCTAGTCCCGCTCCCCTGCCCTGTCCCTGTAGTCCTGCAATTTTTTTTCCTTCAGGTACTTATCCAACTCCCTTTTGAATGATAAGATTGAGTCTGCCTCCACCACCCTTTCAGGAAGTGCATTCAGATGTTAACCACTCGCTGCATAAAAAAAGTTTTTTCTTGCGTCTTTTGTCAATCACCTTAAATCTGTGTCCTCTGGTTCTTGACCCTTCTGCCAATGTGAACCATTTCTCTCTACTCTGTCCAGACCCCTCATGATTTTGAACACCTCTATCAAATCTTCTCTGCTCCAAGGAGAACAACCCCAGCTTCTGCAGTCTATCAACGTAACTGAAGTTCCTCATTCCTGGAATCGTTCTCGTAAATCTTTTCTGCACCCTCTCTAAGGCCTTCACAAGTGTGGTGCCCAGAATTAGACACTGTACTCCATTTGGGGCCGAACCAGTGTTTTATACAGGTTCATCATAATTTCCACACATTTGTACTCTGCACCTCTATTTATGAAGCCCAGGATCCCGTAAGCCATTTTAATTGCTTTCTCAACCTGCCCTGCCACCTTCAACAATTTGTGCACATATACCCCCAGGTCTCTCTGTTCATGCACCCACTTAGGATTGTACCTTTTAGTTTATATGTCCCCCCCTCATTCTTTCTACCAAAATGTATCACTTCACACTTTTCTGCGTGCAAAAATTACAAGAAGATATTAATAAACTTGAAGAATGGGCATGTAATTGGCAAATGAAATTCAACACACAGTGAGGTATTACATTTTGGTAGGAAAAAAAGGGACGTCACATATTACTTGGAAAATACGAATTTAACTGGGGTAGAAGAGCAAAGGGATCTTGGAGTACAAATACATAAATCACTAAAAGTGTCGACACAGGTTAACAAGGCCATAAAAAATGCAAACCAAGCACTAGGGTTTATTTCTAGAGGGATAGAATTGAAAAGTAGAGAAGTTGTGCTAAACTTGTATCGAACCTTGGTTAGACCACACTTGGAGTACTGTGTACAGTCCTGGCTGCCATATTATAAAAAGGATATAGCGGCATTGGAAAGGGTGCAGAGAAGGATGATACCAGAAATGCGAGGGTATACCTATCCGGAAATAATGAACAGGTTGGGGTGATCTAATAGAGTGTTTCCACTTGTGGGGAAGAGCAAAAACTAGAGGCTATCAATGTAAGATAGTCACCAAGAAATCAAATAGGGAATTCAGAAGGAACTTCTTTACCCAGAGAGTGGTGAGAATGTGCAACTCGCTACCACAGGGAGTGGTTGAAGTGAATAGTATAGATGCATTTAAGGGGCGGTTAGATAAGCATATGGGGGAGAAGGGAATAGAGGGTTCTGTTGATAGCGTTAGATGAGGAATGGCCTGTTTCTGTGCTGTATATTGAAGGTAAGTCGAGAGGCTAATTTGTATTGTCTCTAATGCCACTCCAGTTGAGATCAGTTAAGTCAGTAAAACGTTAATAGTTGTAGCAGAAGGAGAAGTGGTGTGGTGTAATCCATGCTTTGGTGACAATGCACGCACACGTTTCATGGTGAGTTGTGCTGCTCACCAAGGTACTTGTGAAGGAGAGGTGGTGTGGTGTAATCCATGCTTTGGTGACAATGCACGCACACGTTTCATGGTGGGTTGTGCTGCTCACCAAGGTACTTGTGAAGGAGAGGTGGTGTGGTGTAATCCAATGCTTTGGTGACAATGCACGCACACGTTTCATGGTGGGTTGTGCTGCTCACCAAGGTACTTGTGAAGGAGAGGTGGTGTGGTGTAATCCATGCTTTGGTGACAATGCACGCACACGTTTCATGGTGAGTTGTGCTGCTCACCAAGGTACTTGTGAAGGACTTCTGGTACTTGCTGTCCATCTAATGAGGGCTCAAACATGTGCTTGTCTAATGACCAGCTATTCTTGGTGGGTAAGATAAGGGGGCATATTTGGGGTTAAGGTGGCTATAAGATGACATGCCTTTTTTGGAACCAAATGAATCTGTTGTGGCACATTTCGTATTCTGATACCTGAGGCAGGCAGGTGTGCGGTAATGGAACTGCAGACCTGTCACTGACACTGGGATTCTTCCCGTAGTTCCAGATAAAACTGCAAAACATTGCTCTAAAGGGTAGGGTGGCCCTAATTGGACGGGCAGTGGGAAGCTTACCAATGCTCTGTTTTGGTAAACTGTGTGGTTTTGATTGGTTAAGCTCCAGCAATACCTCTGCACATTCTTGGAGATCCCTAAGTCTTGGCTCTGCCAATCTGCTCCTAAACTCTCAGGATTTATGGAGAAAAAGTGTGAACTCCGTATTGGGAAAACTGAAACTGTACAGATATAAATTTCTCCGCTTGCTTTGGAGATTTTTCATCATGGTAATGGGTGTCTGCACATGTTCGATAATTGGTTGACCAGCAAGAAAAACTCAGCAAAGACTGGGAATGGACTCTGGGAGCTTCATGGTCCATTTGGCTCCATCCAACACTATTATGTTTTTCAGACTATGCGAATGCTTGCTGATCTGCAGTGCATGCTGATAGCAGCCTAATCGGTTGGTTGGGACATCCTCCTTCCTACTGCTCTTTTTGTTGGGAATTCCCCCTTGTGAGCAATCTCTGTAGATTGGTACCTACCCAATTGCCTGTTTCAAAGTTTGTGTATTGCAATGGCTGGTGCTATTTCCCTATCCCCTCTTTAAGAGGCAACATGACAGAGAGTCAGAAGTTTTATGAGGTGCAGCTCGATCAGGAGATGACTGCAAAGGCTGCAAAACCAAGATCCTGAAAAAGCTGCTGGTGTATTGTAGTGGAATAGAGAAAGGCAGACAAGTACCATAAGAGGGGAGGGGGGGGGGTGCTGCAGGGGGAAGATAAAGGGTCAGACAGTAGAGCAGGCAAATTGTAAAAGCTGGTAAATAAAGGAAAAGACTGAGTTGAGAATCTGAGGGGTAAAGACAGAAAGAAAACTAAGAAATCGGGTTGAAGGAGAATATGTAAGAGAAAACAGGATGATGTCTAGCCTCCGAGAACACACAAGACGAACTTGACAGACATGCAGTGGAAAAAATTAATTTGCAACAGTGAAAAAGTCAAAACTTGGTGTTCAAGAAGTAACCCAATACCAGGATAACCAAACTAACAACAGAAACTAGAGCAAATTTGAGATTCTAAAGCTTAAACAAGTAAAAATGGTGCTAGTTGGTACTATAGCACAAAACCACTCCTTATTTTGTGTAAATTAGCACAAGAATTGGCAATTTTATGCGGGTTGACCATTATGATAGCTAGAGTATGGAGTGGAAAAATTCATGCTGGTGCAGAAGAGGTTATTTTTCTGAGGCTGAGATTAAGGTTCCAAGTAGAGGAAGTTTTACGTTACATTGAACTGTGCTAAAGCTGACTTCGAATGCTGATTAAGCGTGGGTGGGGGAGTGGCGGGAAGAGATTTGCTGTGTTATTTGTAACAGAATCATGAATGTGTTCTTTATAATGTATGTACAATTTTTCTACAGATACTGAACTAAGGAAATATTTTCCCAGAATAATAAAAGTTTAAAAACAATACCATTCACCAGAAACCTGAATCCAGCAAATTACTGAAAAGAAACAAAAATCCAAGCAAAATGGAGTTTAAGAAAGATGAATACATATTAAAATCTGGCATGTGAACTAGTTTATGATTCAATTACTTAATTGAAAGTACTTGTTCAGTCATTTATTTTTTGGCCCAAAAATTCAAGTTCTATTCAGAACTTACTTAAGGTATTAAAGGTGAAGGAAAGTCTAAAGTAAATGCTTTTTGTTCAAAGTGCTCCCCCATTTTACTGTATGTTCAAAAGTTTTATTTCATACTTCTAAATATATATGATCAATTTTCTCCCCCCCACAGAAACCCATCTGTGTCAATGTTAATTGGAATAAAATAGAAAAGGCAGCAGATCTTGATTTACAAGAGGTTTGGGATAAGATAGCAGAAGCATTAACCATAAGTTTCCAAAAAATCTTTGGAAATGGGAATACTGTAATGCTAAAGGACTTGAAGGTGCCAATGTTACACCTCTGTTCAGGAAAGGGGAAAAGGATAAGCTCAGAAATTATAGGCCTATTAGTCTTGCCCCGATTGTGGGTAAACTTCCAAAGCCCAGAGAGTCAATAATATGGGATGAAATTGGTGACTATTTAGAAAGACATGGTTAATCAGTAAGAGACAGCATGGATGTGTAAAGAAATTTAAGGTAATTGGCAAAAGAACCAGAGGTGAGATGAGAATTTGTTATATGCAGCAAGTTGTTGTGATCTGGAATGCACTGCCTGCAAGGGTGGTGGAAGCAGATTCAATAATAACTTTCAGAAGGGAATTGGATAAATACTTGAAGGAGAAAAATTTGCAGGGCTATGGGGAAAGGACAGGGGAATGGAAATAATTAGATAGCTCTTTCAAAGAGCCGGCATCGGTACAGTCAGCCAAATGGCCTCTTTCTGTGCTGTATAATTCTGTGATTCTATGAGGACAGATTGTGTGTGATTAATTTAATTGAATGTTTTGAGTAAATCACAGAATGTATAGGGGATGTAATGGATGTTGTATGTATGGATTTTCAAAAGGCATTTGATAAAGTGGCACATTATAGACTTGTTATGAAAATTAAAGGACTCCTAGCCAGAGGGTGGCTTAGGAACAGAAAGCAAAGAATAGAGGTAAACTGAAGCTTTTTGAATTGGGGTAGTTGTGTGCCCCAAGGATCTGTGCTAGAACCTCTCGTTTTACATTTATATAAATGATTTGGACAAAGTTTGCTCATACCACCAAATTGGGGAGCATAGCAAACTGCAAGGAAGAATGCAAATGATTGCAAAAGAACATAAACAGGTTAGTGGAATTGCCAGGGTGGTAGATATAATTCACTGCGGAGAAATGTAAAATAGTATCTCTTCTGTGGGGGGGGGGGGGGGTGCGCAAATAGTGTATGAAAGTAAACCCCTAAACAGTAAGACTCTTAATAGTCTGGAGGAACAGAGGGGCAAGTACATAGATCAGTAAAAATGAGAATCCAAGTAGAACATGAAATTTATTGCAGAAAATGTGAGGTGATACATTTTGGGAGAAAAATAAGACATTATGCACTAAATAGTAACATTTTAAAAGGAAATAAGAGTTCAGATGCACAAATGTTTAAAAGTCAAAAAACAAGTTGATAAAAGAAAAATGGCATCCCAGGTTTTGTAAGTAGCACCATAGAGCACAAAAGCAAAAAGGTAATGCTAAACCTATACAAAGCACGGTTTGTAGATCGTCACCAAAAGAACAAAAGGAGAGGTGTTTTTTTTTACACAATGAGTTGTTAGGATATTGAATGTCCTACCGGACAGTAGTGGAAGCAACATTTATGATGGCTTTTAAATGGGAAATTAATAAATATTTGAAGAAAATTTAAAAGGCAGGTGACTGGGACTAAGTGGATAGCTCTTTAAGAACCAGCATAGGCATGGTGGGCCAAATGGCTTCATTCTATGCTGTAAAATTCAGTAATACTAAAATGCCATAAAAAGGCAGATGGTCTCTGGGTTGTACTGAAAGGGATATTGAGTATAAAAACCTGGAAGTCATGTTGGGTTTGTACAAGACATTGGTTAGACCACAGCTGGAAAATTCTGGGTATAAGAAGAATATTAGAACTATGTAAAAAGTATAGCAAATATTCCAGTCATGAAATATTCTAAAAATTGGGGAATGTTCAGTGGAATAGAGGAAGGCTAAGGGGTATCAAATGGAGATTTTCAAAATTATGAAAAGTTTTGGAGGAGTAAATTTTTTTTAAATTCACTTATGGGATCTGGGCATCGCTGGCAAGGCCAACATTTATTGCCCATCCCTAGTTGCCCTTGAGAAGGTGGTGGTGGTGAGCCGCCTTCTTGAACCGCTGCAGTCCGTGAGGTGATGGTACTCCCACAGTGCTGTTAGGTAGGGAGTTGCAGGATTTTGACCCAACGATGCTGAAGGATCAGCGATATATTTCCAAGTCAGGCTGGTGTGTGACTTGGAGGGGAACTTGGAGGTGATGGTGTTCCCATGCGCCTGCTGCCCTTGTCCTTCTAGGTGGAAGAGGTTGCGGGTTTGGGAGGTGCTGCCGAAGAAGCCTTGGCGAGTTGCTGCAGTGCATCTTGTAGATGGTACACGCTGCAGCCACGGTGTGCTGGTGGTGGAGGGAGTGAATGCTTAAGGTGGTGGATGGGGTGCTAATCATAGTAGTGAAAGATTGTTTGCACTGGTTGATGAATCAGCAACAAAGGGGCATAGACACAAGATTATCTAGAGGAACAAATGGGGAAGTTAGAAAAAAATTCCCTGCTCAGCTTGATTAGAACTTGGAATGCTTTATAAGGAGTCAACATTGAGACAGAACCTGTAACATAATTTAATATTTGAAACCACAAAATATAAAAGTGTATGTGAAAAAGCAGGGAAGTTATGATCCAGCATCAAAGCAGGCACAATGGAATGAATGACCTCCCACTGTGCTGTCAATCCTCCCACTGCTGTCAATCCCTGTGCCCTTGCTGTTAGACCATCCATAGCATTACTAACTGGAAGGTGTCTCCGACAAACCCCACAAACATTAAAAAAAGCAACCCCTGCCACCCCCACCATGCACTAAAATTCCAAACCTTCTCCAATCACTAAAAATCCAAACACCCACAAATGAGTAATTCGTGTCTCCATACGCTAAAAATCTATCCTGCATATTTTAAAAATTCAGCTGTCTCCATGCACTCAAAATCCAAGCCTCCTTGCATGGAAGCTCCAAGTCCCACATCCCCAAACAATTCGCAAGAATCCAAGCCCCTCGCATACACTGGAAAGACTCTGTACCAAAGTTAGTTTTTTGCCATTCACTTCTTGGTCTGGTCTGCTCTCCACTGCCCATTTCTCCCCCTTGGCCTGGTTCACTTCCACCTGCTCCTTGATGTTGCCCTTTGATGTCATCATTGTTGCTGTTGCCACCATTGCCATTCCATCTTCAATCACAGCTGTTAATATTCACACTGCACCCGTTGGTGCTATGTGTTCCTTGTCCAGCGTGCAAACTGATGTGTTGTCCTTGTCTGTTGCACTTTCCAATGAAGTGTTCTCCTTATTAGCTGCTATTCAGAAGGTCTGTCATGAAAACCATTGTCAAGGACAAAATTAATTCTCACTTGGTGAACCATGGGTTAATAAGGGACAGCCAGTATGGATTTGTTAAAGGCAAATCATGTCTGACCAACCTGATTGAGTTCTTTGATTAAGTAATAGAGGGTTGATGAAGGTAGTACAGTAAATGTTGTGTATGTATGGACTTTCAAAAGGCATTTCATAAAGTACCACATAACAGACTTATTTGGAAAATAGAAGCACATGGTATTAAAGGGCCGGTGATAACTTGGGTTCATAATTGGCTAAGAGATAGGAGGCAGGAGATAGTAGTGAATGGATGTTTTTCTGAATGGAGAGAAGTATGCAGTAGCGTCCCCCAGTGGTCGGTATTGGGACCATTGCTTTTTTCTTGTATATAAATGGCCTTGACTTGGGTATAGGGAGTACAATTTCAAAGTTTGGGGAAGATACAAAACTTGTCAGTGTAGTAAATAGTGAGCAGGATAGTAGCAGACTTCAGGAGGACATAGATAGACTGGTGAAATGGGCAGACACATGGCAGATGCAATTTAATGCAGATAAGCATGAGGTGATGCACTTTGAGAGGACGTATAATCTAAATGGTACTATATTGAGGGAGGTGCAGGAGCAGTGACCTGGGGGTGCATGTTGAAGGTGGCAAGGCAAGTTGATGAGGCAGTTAAGAAAGTGTATGGGATACTTGGCTTTGTCAATAGAGGCAATGAAAACAAAAACAAGGAAGTCCATGCTAAACCCTTACAAATCACTGGTTAGGCCTGAGCTGGAGTATTGTGAACAATCCTGGGCAGCACACTTTAGGAAGGATGTCAAGGTCTTGGAGAGGGTACAGAGGAGGTATACCAGGGATGAGGGAATTCAGTTATGTGGAGAGATTGGAGAAGCTGGGATTACTTTCCTGAGTCCAGAGAAGTTTAAGGGGGGACCTAATAGAGGTATTCAAAATTATGAGGGGTTTTGGCAGAGCAAGTAGAGAGAAACTGTTTCCTCTGGCATGTAGGTTAGTAACCAAAGGTCAGAGATTTATAATAATTGGCTAATTAACTCAGTGGGTTGTTAAGATCTGGAACGCACTACCTGAAAGTGTGGGGGCATCAAACTCCATAGGCACTTTCGAAAGGCAATTGGACATGTATTTGAAGAGGACTAATTTGTAGGATTTATGGGGGAAAGCTGGAGTATGGAACTAAATTGGACAGCTTTCAAAGAGCCAGCACAGGCATGCTAGGCCGAATGGTTCCCTTTTGTGCTGTAAGATTCTATGATTCTAAGTGCACAGTGTTGACCAAAGGACTGGCAAAGGCTACTTCCTGATTGGTGAAAAAGACTACTCCCTAGGAGACAGGCTTCGGTGCACCCAGACGCAAAACTTGAATGTGTAAACTAATAACATTTATCAAATATATACTTCGTTATGTATCATATTGGTAAATACTATGGGAGTTTTTCTTACTGGTCATTATGTGTGATTAGATCATCTAAGTTGTGCAATATGTTTTTTTTTGATAGGCAGATGAACCAGGCAAATAGTGTGATATATTTTACTTTTGGAGTTCTCCCGATGTTTTAGTTTGTGAAAAATACCTTGGACCTGAGCTGTTCCAACCAATTAGATTTCTGGTTTGATCCTTTGTCCTGCATTATTGGAGGTGCTGTCTTACAGACGAGACATTAAACTAAAGTCCTATCTACTTGGTCTATTGTTGCAGGTGAATGTTACAATTTGTTTGCATTCGAAGAAGAACTAGGAGTTATCCTGGCCACCATTTTTCCCTCTGCCAAAACAACTGAAAACCCATTAAGTGGTCATTCATCTCATTCTCTGTTTATGGGATCTTATTGTGTGTGAATTGGCTGGCATATTTGCCTGCAAACAACAGTGACCCACTATTTTAAGTAGTGTGACCAGTCTTATTTTTCCATTCTGTGGCTAGATCAGATAAATAAAGAGAAATTGTTTTTAATTTTTTGGAGATACTGTTGCACTTTCTACAGTAACACAGGAATTTGGCAATAAAATGCCACTCTGATATGAAATAAAAACAGTGCAGTCTTCACGCTGAGGTGTATGAGGCACAAACTACGTTGTGAGTTGTAGTTCACTCATGGAGTGAGCCGTATGTTCCAATATTCCTCATTATATATTGTTTATACAGAAATTACAAACCTGTAAGCCAAATATTCATGTCCAAATTGAGTCTTAACCCATGTGAAGTGTTCACTGCGTATCTAATTTAATAAAACTGATTAGATTTCTTTTCTATGGTTATAGAATATTCTGGTAAGTAGGATTTATGATATTCCAGATAATGAAAGGGCCCTGGATGTAATTGATTGTTTGCTCAAATTACATCTGACTAAATGCTGGAAAGTCCCCACCGGAAAGTCCTTCAATATTTGTACGTGACAAAATATGGGAAAGTCCCTCCAAAAACAAATTGTATTTCAGACTGTATAATTGTTGTGTAGTCACCTTAAGGGACCTAACCACTCTCAACAGCTGGTATAAAGATGGTTATGGCCATGGAAGGTGCATCCACATTGCGGCCTGCCAGACTGTTAATTAGCCGGTGAATCCTTCCACTGCTTCACACTGTTCTCCAAAGGGGAAGAGTGTGAAAATATGAAAACAGTGACAACCTTAAGAGGCCAATGTGCATGGTTTTGGGGAAAGTTGCTGTAATGTAAGTAAGGAGGCTGAAAAAATGCAGGATACGATCTAGCAAGTAATGCAATAAGATCATGCCTAAGAAGAAGAAGAAGGTCATGCTGTTTAAAAGAACATGCCATGAAAAGGCACCGTGATGACATTACTTTTTGGAAGACTCAAAGGTAACCTCTTCCTCATATCTAATTGAAATATATTTCAAAGTTTTTTTTTAAAATCCCCACAATCCTGTGATGAATCTCCTGATTAAGGCTGTCATATTTTGCTCTTTCTGATAATGGGATGCTGGAATTGTGGTGCTCCGCCTTGTCCGTAGCCTCATTGCCCCTCCACACTCCCAGTGACTTTAGTGGAGCAGGAGGATTGGTGTCAGTGCTGAGACTCGAGAGCTAAAATGTCATGTCCAACACCACAGCCTTAGAAATTACAGGTCAGAAAAGAAGAATAATTTTTGCATGACTACTTTGGGATATAGGCTGGAATTTTCCAGGGTGGTAGCGGGCATGATTGGTGGCAGGTCAGGTGGCAAAGTTGTTTTTTTGACAGCGGGTCGGGAACCTGCTGTCATCTCGCTCCCATGCGCCTTTCCCCTGGCATGTCTCTCATTGCAGAGCCGACACGACCAGCAGCGGCGGAGGACCCAATTGAGATGATTATCAGGTAGTTGGCAGGTACTTAAGAGCCTTTTTTCACTTATTTTAAATTTCTCTGCATAGTCACGGGATTCACGCAGCTTGGGAACCATGTCTGTCAACCTGAGGCGGGAGTTCCATGGCCATTGCTCCAGCTGATTACTTGACAGCATCAAATGTACAGTAAAAGCTTCGACCTGACAGATGATCACTTTCCTCAAGCAGAAGCTGTTGCTCAGTCCATTTCCAGCACAGATTCTGCAGGCTGCAAATGTTTCCAGTCAAAGTCTCCATCCAGTCTCACCTCATTGGAAGAACACTCTCGCCATTGACGGATTGCTTCTGTCATCTGTTCTTCACCTGCCATCTATTCCAACAACATGGGTGCCATTTATACAGTCTCACCTTAGTCCTCAGAATCTGACCACGATGAGTCCAAACACCAGCAGCACCAGGCACACCAGCAACAACAACAACACCAACCTTCTCCACAATCACCTGATGCTGCACAGGACAGAGGGCATCTGCACCCAACCACATTGCTGCCAGGGATGGCCTCCTCATGGTCTGATTTAGTTAACTTTACGCTGTACACCCATATTGCTGCCAGGTTGGCACCACCCCAGCACCCCAGACCAACACCATAAAGCATCCCTACAATGCCCAAGCCATTCCTTTTACACTCACCACCATTGCAAGGGGTACCGTTATGTCTCACCATTCACTGCAACTCACTAAGCCACTTCCAAAGGTTCACACAAATCTGTCCAATTGTTGAAAATAAAGATTTTTATGTTTGACCCCACATTAACGGAAGCTTTACATAAACATTGGATAAAACACCCAAGTGTGTTGTTAGTTGGTATGATTGCACTAGGATGAGGGTGATTGTGAGGGGTGGCTAGTGAGATGGGGATGTGATAATGTAGATAGAGAGGGATGGGTGGAGGTGTAAGGTAAGTTGGTGTGAGTAAGGATGTGCAGGGGTAGGGTAGGGAAGGCCGACTGATGGGGATGTGATGAGAGGCACAGCAGGATGCAGTTGAGTGGCTTTGTACTAACATTTCCTGATCTAATGAGATAATTGAAATGTATGTGGCACTGCACCCAAGTTCTCCTGACCACATCCCTGCTTGTGATCTGCTCTGCAACCAGGCTGTCTTGGTCTCCTGGGGAGGGATTTTCTGCCCGTTGGAAGGGAAGAGGATATGGAGGGAGTCATGGGAGAACCTGGGTGCAGCCCTCTGCCTCTGTGCAATCATTGTCAGTATTTGCAGCACTCCAATGCTGTAGTGCACTAACAGCACAATGTTAGATTAAACTTCAAATGCTCTGTGGCCATGGTCCCTTTAAAGATCCCGACTGATGACGCATCATGAATGACGTCACCAGACCTGCTCCATCTCATTGGGCCGGGTAATGCGCTGGGTGGGCTTAATAGACCCCATTAAGGTAAGTTCATTTTCTACAGCGGGATGGCGCCAGCAGTGGGGTTGCGACCTGACATGGCCACCGCCCGCACTGCACCCGCCAAGATAAAGAAAATTCTGGCCAAAGTCTTGTCCTGTAATAATCTTTGTAGTGTATGGTTTTGTAGACCGGATTACAAACCACAGTTTTGTAGTGTGTTATGAAAGTTAAGGTGTAAAATTGATTTTTATGTATGTAAATTAAGGGGAAGTACTTGCTGTGATGCAACACATTGGTTCCTTCATTACTGCATAAACTATTCAAAACACACAGAGGTATATTTCTCTTGTGTACAAACTTAAAGAAAAACTCTTGCTAAAATACTGTCAAGAAGCAATGAGAGTTAAGTAAAATAATTTTATTTTTAATTTCAGTGATCCTGTGCTCTAAACCTTGAGCTTCTCTTAAAGGGAATGCTGGTCAGAGATGGGGCAAAAACACCGTAGCCCTAATTCTCTGATGCATGCTAGGAGCACTGAATTTACAATGGAATAACTACTGTTAGGGACATTTGGTCATAAACATCTAAAGGATTAAATACAACCAAGTGATGCATGAACTTTCACATAGTTGAGAAAAGTGAAGAGGTAAATGCAGCAGAAGTAGACTTGGTCTAGACTCAGGAAAACCACTTGTCTGCCTGTCTTCCACAGGCATAAATAACAGAGTACTGTGGTGTAACTAATGCTGTACCATCATTTAACTCAAACCCATGGTAATCGCATCAGCCATCTTGGTTGGATGCTTTTGTGTTTGGAATGTCTTTCAACATTCAGGAATAGAACCAGTTATTTCTGTTTTTGACAGCACTGTCGAAGATCATGACTGGGGAAACACTTTTGCAATCAAACCATATCCGAGGTGTTGCAGCTACATATCGACCTCCTGTCTTAGTGCTAAATATCTCCATGGAATGCCAGTGGGAAAGTTATACACTGCTTTACCTACTGTGCACATTGTGACAAGTAGGGAAATTTCCATCTGCATTTCATACAGTTTTGAAATATCTTGTAAAAATGGAAATTGTCTTCCTTATCCTGGTTTAAAATGAAGGATGGGAGATGAATTGTCTTCAGGAACACTCTTACGTTGCTTGATCTGGAAATTGGGACAAAGCGGGTTTGTTCTAAATGCGAAAAAATGTATATTTTAAGGCCCTAGCAGCTATTTGACATTTGGAAAATGTGTGATAAATTGCTCATCATAACTGAGAAGATTAATAGAGTTGTTTAAAATTATGGAGGGCTAGGACAGAATAGATAGAAGCAGACTGTTTCAGCAATTTGAGGGATCCTGAATGAGGGGATGTGTATTTATAAAATGGAAGAGATTTAGGACAGAGACCAGGAGAACCATTTTTACACAGAGGGTTGTGAGACTGTGGAATGCACTACCAGAGTTAGTGATTGCAGCAGTGACCGTGTCAACATTTAAGAATAGGTTAGATTGGTGGTTGAAGGAAAGGAGAATAAAGGGAAATAGAAACAGGGCAGGCACATGGGATTCGGACAACTGTACATAAGAACATAAGAATTAGAAGCAGGAGCTGGCCAAACGGCCCCTCGAGCCTGCTCCACCATTCAGTAAGATTATGGCTGATCTTTGACCTCAACTCCACTTTCCTGCCCGATCTCCATATCCCTTGACTCCCCATGAGTCCAAAAATCTGTCTATCTCAGCCTTGAATATACTTGACGACTGAGCATCCACAGCCCTCTGGGGTAGAGAATTCCAAAGATTCACAACCCTCTAAGTGAAGAAATTCCTCCTCATCTCGGTCTTAAATGGCCGACCCCTTATCCTGAGACTATGCCCCCTAGTCCTAGAATCTACAGCCAGGGGAAACAACCTTTCAGCATCTACCTTGTCAATCCTCCTCCAGAATTTTATGTTTCAATGAGATCACCTATCATTCTTCTAAACTCCAGAGAGTATAGGCCCAATCTACTCAATCTCTCATCATAGGACAACCCTCTCATCCCAGGGATCAATCTAGTGAACCTTCGTTGCACCGCCTCTAAGGCAAGTATGTCCTTTCTCAGGTAAGGAGACCAAAACTGTGCACAGTACTCCAGGTGTGGTCTCACCAAGGCCCTGTACAATTGTAGTAAGACTTCCTTACTCTTATACTCCAACCCCTTGCAGTAAAGGCCAACATGCCATTTGCCTTCCTAATTGCTTCCTGTACCTGCATGCTAACTGTCTGTGTTTCCTGTACGAGGACATCTAAATCTCTCTGAACACCAACATTTAATAGTTTCTCACCATTTAAAAAATATTCTGTTTTACTATTCTTCCTACCAATGTGAATAACTTCACATTTCCTCACATTATACTCCATCTGCCGCCTTATTGCCCACTCACTTAACCTGTCTATATCCATTTGCAGGCTCTTTGTGTCCTCACAGCTTACTTTCCCACCTAGCTTTATATTGTCAGCAAACTTGGCTACATTGCACTCGGTCCCTTCATCTAAGTCATTAATATAGATTGTAAATAGCTGAGGCCCAAGCACTAACCCTTGCGGCACCCCACTAGTTACAGCCTGCCAACTGGAACCCTACTCTGTTTTCTGTCCGTTAACCAATCCTCTATCCATGCTAATATATTACCCCCAACCCCATGAGCCCTTATCTTACGTAGCAACCTTTTATGCAGCACCTTATCGAATGCCTTTTGGAAATCCAATTATACTACATCCACTAGTTGCTCTTTATCTACCCTGCTCATTACATCCTCAGAAAACTCTAATAAATTGGTTAAACATGATTTCCCTTTCATAAAGCCATATTGACTCTGCCTATTTCATTTTATGATTTTCTAAGTATTCTGTTACCACTTCCTTAATAATGGATTCCAGCATTTTCCGGATGACTGCTGTCAGGCTAACTGGCCTATAGTTCCATGTTTTCTTTCTCCCTCCTTTCTTGAATAGTGGGGTTACATTTGCTACCTTCCAATCTACTGGGACCGATCTAGAATCTAGGGAATTTTGAAAGATCATGTGGAGATAAACGCCAACGTGGCCTAGTTTGGCTAAACAGCCTGTTTCTGTGTTGTAATATTTATGTCCTTCTTTGTAATTAGTACTCTGCAATACTCTCTTCCTATTGTGTTCATGGGTGTTTGACAGCACTATGATTCTTCTGTAACCTTTAGTTCTGGTAAAAGGTTCATGGGTGAACTGGGAATGTATCTACAACATTGTACAGTATCTTGAAGTTCTATCCAAAAGTACTGTTGCTTATCATATTTCAAGAAATCTCTGCTGGAAAAAGGTACATTAATCCCTAGTGGACTGATCCAGTTTTATTGTTTTTAAGTGTTTATGCTGTTTCAGTATCTAGCTATACCTTTTTGGCTTCTATATATTTTTTAACCAATAATTTTTTTTAGCATGTAGCCTTGGTTTGCCAACATGTTACTTTCCACATTTTAGATGATCCAGAGGATTGAGGTGAGCATCCCAGGTGATCTCTAGTGAGTGATCTTCTGAGGTTCATGCTTTACCATGACATGCTAACACATGCAAGGTACATATAAGGACATAGATTTTTGGTTCAGACAAGTCTTTGGCTGCTTATGGAAAACTATCTTTCAACCATGCGTACAAGTAGAAAAGCCTGAATTGTAACAGAACCCCCTCTGATGCAGTGCTTATGCCAACAACTCTTGAACTTAAAATGATGGGTAACAGGAAAAGACCATTCGGCCCAACAATTTACCCCCTTTTGGATTGATTTGAACCATACCTACCTGCTTCTCACCATATCCTTCAATCCATTATTCTTCTACAGAAGCACATAGGTTGCCTTCTGAACACATTTGTACTAATTACTTCACAGCCACTCACGGTGACTGACTTAAGTATATTACTTTTTGGGCTTAAAATGTTTGCCTACCTTCCCTTCTTGCTTCTAAGTTATTAATTTTTTGTTATTTAAACCCTTTTCAATGATTAACAACTTACTGGATCCACTTTTTGTCAATTGTATTCATGATCTCAAAGACATATGCAAACGTTTTTTTTGCAGCTCTGAGGACTTGGATAAATGCTCGCTGAAAGTACTGGATCCAGAAGGAAGCCCCAGCCGAAGTTTGCTCCATGTGATGGGTAACCGGGGCGTGACTGTGAAAGACCTGCTGGAGTTCCTTCAAGCTATGGGACAGACTGAAGCCTTTCAGCTTCTGAAATCTTCAGGTTAGTTTCAAAACCTTTGCAATCGTATGTTCACTGTGTATGTGGGGCGTTTGTTAAACATTTTATAATCGACCCATTGGCCTGATTATCGGGGCCTTCGACTGGCAGGAACGGGGCAGCTTGGGTTCCTGTTTCAGATTTTTGAATTTTAATCTCTGACCCGACCCCAACCCACCTGTTTTTGGGAGTTAAGGTTCAGCCCTCAACCTCCAACTTTGGGTTTCCTGCCACCCGCCCAAAGTCCATCCATCATTTCTCAGCATTTCAAATAGTAGCTGTTAGTTACTTAGCTCACGACTAGTTTCTCAGAATTCTCTTGCACAAAAGAATGTGAAGTGAATGTCGAGTCTGCACTTTTGGTCATGCCAATGTAGCTTAAAATTTGCATCTCACTGATTTGAGGAGTCTATCCCAGTAAATGTAATTCAGGTTTCAGGGTATTTAGAGGCGGATAGTGGGTGCCTAAAATAGGAAATATCCATTAGGTGATTACCATAAAAACCCTGGGATTTTCTTTGACTGTTACACCTGCTGAAGGTTGGTCTGCTGAGTCATTTATTACAAAGTATTTACAGCACAGAAACAGGCCATTCAACTCAACACGTCCATGCCGATGTTTATGCTTCACACGAGCCTCCTCCCTTCTTCATTTAACCCCATCCCTTCATCGAACCCCATCAACATATTCTTCTGTTCCTTTCTTCCTCATGTGCTTCCCTTGAATGCATCTGTGCTATTGACATCAACTACTCCCTGTGGTGGTGAGATCCACATTTTAACTACTCACTGGGTAAAGACATTTCTCCTGAATTCCCTATTGGATTTATTAGTAACTATCATATTTATGTCCCCTAGTTCTGATCTCACCTGCAAGTGGAAACATCTCTAAATCTATCCTATCAAACCCTTTCATAATCTTAAAGACCTCTATCAGGTCACCCCTCGGTCTTCTCTTTTCTAGAGAAGAGAGACCCAGCCTGTTCAATCTTTCCTCTCAGAACCTCTCAGTTCTGGTATCATTCTAGTAAATATTTTTTGCACCTTCTCCAGTGCCTCTAAATCCTTTTAATATTATGGAGACTCGAACTGTTCACAGTACGCCAAGTGTGGTCTAACCAAGGTTCTATACAAGTTTAACATCATTTCTCTGCTTTTCAATTCTATCCCTCTAAAAATGAACCCCAGTGCTTTGTTTGCTTTATTTATGGCCTTATTAACCTGCATCACTACTATTAGTGATCTGTGTATCTGTACCCCCAATCCCTCTGTTCCTCTACCCCATTTAGACACTATGGGCTGGATTTTCATTCAGAAGTCGGGATGGAGGCGGGACTACAACTTTCGGGTTGTAGTCCCGCCTCCATCGAGATGCAGCCAATCCACACGATTTTCACTTGATTGACCTTGTTGAGCCCGCCCAGCGGGCTCAGCAGGCCAATTAAGGGCCACCCGGCAACAGGTGACGTCACAGACTGAAATTTCATCTGTCAAGACATGTTGACAGATGAAATATCAGTGCTTCACAGCTGCTTGAAGCTGTCAAACACTGACAGTCTGACTTCTAACCTGAGTCCTTCTACGCAGACTCGGTTAGAAATCTCGCCGGCACTGAAAGCTGCAGGCTGTCACTTTTGACAGATCGCAGCCATTCTGCTTTCTGTGCCGGCTGGATGATGGACTCCCGAAACCTAGAGGAAGGAAGGCTGTAAAGGTAAGTACAGGTAATATAAACTTCTTTACACACTTTAGACACACCAAACACACTTACCGCTGCACTCATGCACCCATCACTCACCTGAACACCGACATCTCGACCCCTCCAAGTCCTTCAATCCGACGGCCCGACTCCTCTAACCTGGCGTGGTTTGGAGCCGTCGGGAACCCCACTCGACACCCTTCAAAATAGGGATTAGGCTAAAAACTGCCTGTTAACAGGCAGTTAATTGGCACTAATCGCTTCCCGCCTCGGGTCGGCGCGTCCCAGTGCGGGGCGGGTACCCGCCTCCATGTAAGTTTCAAAGGAGGTGGGTTTTGGGCGGGATGGTGTTGGGACCCCCGAATTCAGGATTTTGGCCCCCCTGCACGCCTAAACGCCCGCCTCACGGCACACTGAAAATCGACCCCTTGGTTTCCAAGGTGTATGTGGCCTCCTTATTCTTCCAACCAAAATGTACCACCTCTCACTTATCTATATTGAAGTTCATTTACACACCCATTCTACATGTTTATTAATTCAGAACCTGTGATTTGCACCAATTATATTGGAAAATAAAGGTGGAAATGAAGTAAACTTTAAAAGTAATCTTATTGGGCATTTACTGCCGATCTCTAGTTGTGCTGAGAAGGTAGTGAACAACTAAGTGCCTCCTGGATCACTTGAGAGGCCATTGAGAGTCAACCCTGTTGTGTGAACTAGAGTCACGTGGTAGCAAGATTGGGTAGGGTTGGTATGTTCCATTCCCTGAATGACATTAGTGAACCAGTTGGGCTATTTACAATAATGTGGCAGCTTTTCTGGTGTTAGCCCACAAATGAGCAGTTTTATTGAATTCAGTTTCACAGTTTGTCATAGTGAGAATTAAACTCGGCCTCAAGGTTGCTAACTCCGTACACTAACTACTACACAATCACACCCTAATTTTTGAGTGATTTTTCCTTTGTATGTCAGTATAGCTAGGACATAAGTTTCCCTGAACTCAACTGACAGAAATAAACTGCATGGAATGATTAAAACATGCTCCCACATGCTGAAAAATACTGCATCTGAAATGCATTCAGTTCTTTCCATGTGAATATTGATTTGTGTCACAGTAAAGTATGTTAGTTTAGGAGGCAGCTTGCTGTATGATAAATATCCTAATGATTTTTGAAACTTTGCTTTTTTTCTTTGATGCCTTTTCATTTCAGCTTCATTGAAGATCCTCATTCAGCCAGTTTCCCAGGCAGTACTGGCCGGTCAGGCAGTGAGACTCTATTGCCAAGCAGCAGGACATCCGAATGTTGAATATCAGTGGTTTAGAAAGAATACAGAGGTAATGGATACAGAACAACCTTCCCCAGAAATGGCATCATTTAATTTAACTTTGTATTTTTTCAGTTCTCTTCCCAATCCTCCCCTCTTCTTCTGATGGCACTGACTCCTGCTGGGGTATATTTCCACCAGGGCCCTATGCTGCTTCATTTTAGTGGTCATTCTTTATGTGTGATCCGTGATAGTCCGCAGACTGTTCAGCTACGGGGAGTTACAGAAAAGCCAGGTGCTATCCTCACACAATGTCTGCACTTTCTAGAAAGGGTCACTGGATGGCGATCAGGAGTAAGACTCCCAGCTGATTTTTAAAAAAAAATTCTCTTTCCAGTCAGTGAGCCTTGAGGCCAATTGTAGCATCTCTCCTGCCACCCGGCTGAGATCATCTAACCAAGTAGAGACCAAAATTGGAGCCTGCACCTTCCTTTTTATTTGAAAGCCGTCAAAAATGTGAACTTTTATTTTCAATGATTTCAGTAACCCCAAAATCATTTCTTGGATTTCCACTAAAGTTTGTAATTGTTTTTATTTCACTGGGCTTTGGGTTCAATTGTAAATGAAGTCTATTGGGAATGTGTGCCTTTCTCTCCACCCATACTTGAACTCTAATTTCCAGCAGAGTAATTCAAAATATGGTGACAGGTTTTCACCAGTGCCCTGACTGTGGACATGGCCTTCGCTGAGAGTTCTCAATTTAAAAAACAAATTCACTGCTTCTTAATGTCGTGCAAGTAAGAGAATACTACTGAAACACGTTCACAGGATGACGTCCTGGCTGTTTATGGAGCGGTCAGTTCAGTAGTTACGAATGGGAGATGTGAGTTCGCCATAAACTACTCTCTGCAGTGATACACCTACGATCAGGAATGTGGTGGAGTAAAGGACTGAGCATACATCCTACTGCATTGTGACAAGTTATATTGGTGCTATAATGCATGGAGTAACTGAATTTTAAAATGAGCTTACTGATTTTAAAACCTTGACTCTGACCCAGTTTTACTGTCATTTTTCCTCTTGCCTGTGTGCTGACTTTCCTTAATTTGGTTTTGGTGTCTGTCCTTACTCCTTTGTTCGATCCCAGGTTGTCCCTAGTAGGGCAAATTCGGAGCTCTCAAGTCGATAGCCTTGCATTAATTTAGATTCTGCAAAAGAAAGCCTGCAGCTGATGCCTATCTAGCATTACCTTCCTGCTTTGTGTATCAGTTCCTACTCATGCCCCACATTCTGTTTTCAACAGTTTTTTGTCTAACATGAACAGGAATGCTTTTTAGTTCATTCCCTTAACTTTTCACGTTTGAATGTGGAGAGTTTATGTTAATCACTCATTGAGAAATATAATTGGGCCCCGAGTCCACTTTTTTGCATCGCAGTAGTTTCCACTTGGTAATGATACAATAGTAATAGTTTAACTTGAGTCATGCCCTAAGCTGACTAGCAGTGTGAGACCCATTTGGGGAGGCCATTTTACTCTATTTGACCTTGACACATTTTACCAGCCTCTAGCAGAGCTCTGCACATGAGTGTTTCCACACAAATGCAGAGCTCTCTCTTGGCTGCGAGAGTTGGATTCATAGCCAAGCAGTATAAATCAGAAATAAAAAGAGAAAATGCTGGAAATACTCAGCAGGCCAGGCAGCATCTGTGGAGAGAGAAACCGAGTTAACGTTTCAGGCCGATGACCCTTCGTCGGGTGATCGACCTGAAAAGATAACTCTGTTTCTCTTTCCACGATATCAATCAGATACGGTTAGCTGCAAATCAATTCAGTAGCTGCCAACCTGATAATATAATTGCAGCTACTGATCTGAGATATATAATGTAGTATAACAGCAGCCAAATCCTCATGTATAGAATTGTATAACTGCAGTGTTCGTTAGTTGAATCTTACTCATCATTATATTACAGGAACCATTAACAGATGGTTATCTTGGAAAGCTGAGTTTTTGTTCACTAAATAGTTTCTTACTTTGTTAGGACTATAAATTAATTTTACATTTTCACTGTGTTTATCAAAAATTCTCCAGACCTTTTTCATTTAGTCATATCCTTTATATTGTGTTTGAGTGCCTTATGAGAATTCAGAATGGATTAAAATTGCAATAATCCTGAAAATCTGGGGTTTTATTTTGTCAAGTTACTGACGGACTCATTTGCTTTGTTTGAATATCCTGAATCCTAATTTGGAAATCTGGAAAGACCTGTAGAATGTCAGCACCTCCAGAATAATTAGTTTGTATCTTCTGGCCATTTTTGTTTTATATTTCAGCTCAGAAACCACGAAGCAGAAAAATTGCTTAATATAACTGGAATAATTCTATCAAGCTTGTGGAATTGATTTATCATTGTAATATAAAATATATTTGGTTCAGTTAAAAGTAAAACAGTTCTAAAAACATGACCTTCTTTATTCCCCTCTCTGGTTGCCAACCTACTATCTATTTTCAGAGTCAGGAACCTCATCACTTGAAGTTGGCCTGCATGCCTGTGCCAGCTCTTTACTAGAATGAACCAAAATTAATCCCACTGCTCCAATCTTTTCCCATAGCCCCGTATTCGTATTTGCTTAAAATGTTTATCTACTCTTCTCTTTAAAAAATGCAATGGTCCCTGTCACATTGACACCTTGTGACAAAGCATTCCGTGCTTCAACAAAGAAATAAGCATAAAGAAATTTTGATCAACCTATCTCCTCTCTGTCTTAGTGACAATTTTAAGTTGATGAATCCTCCTCAATCACGCCTACCCAGAGGAAATAATCTGCGGTTCCTGTAGTTCACAAGATCTGTATGGATCAAGAAGGCCATTCGGCCCATCTTAATTCATCCATCCAGAATAACCCTACACTACTTCCATTGCTACATCTAATTGTTTCTTAAATGACTCGAGGGTTTCACCTCTGCCAGGAAGTCCATTCCATGTGTTGATCATTCTCTATGTAAAGAACTTTCTGGTATCAGTCCTAAAATCACCTTGTATTAGTTTGAACCTGTGTCTCCTTGTCCTACTCCCACAGTTTAATTTAAAGTAGTATCCTGGATTAATATTTTCCATACCATTTACTATCATGCACCTCTATAGGATCACCTCTCTCACACCTCCTTTGCAGGTATAAAAGCCCAAATCTCTCCCATCTTTCCTTATAACCCAGACCCCTGACACTAGCCTTGTGGGTCTTCTGCACTGCCTCCGGTGTTTGAATGTCACATTGCAATGAAGAAATTCCCCAAAAATGCTCCTGGCATGATCGATCCTCGCCCATCCCAGTATTTACCCAGAAGAATATGTAACATTAAATAAATGAAACAATGGAGAAACCTGCCAACAGCACGGTGGCATAGTGGTTAGCACTGTTGCCTCACAGTGCCAGGGACCCAGGTTCGAATCCGGCCTCGGGCGACTGTCTGTGTGGAGTTTGCACATTCTCCCCGTGTTTGCGTGGGTTTCCTCCCACAGTCCAAAGATGTGCGGGTTAGGTTGATTGGCTATGATAAATTGACCCTTAGTGTTAGGGGGATTAAATGGGGATATGTGTTGGTGTAGGGGTTACGGGGATTGGGTGGGATATGTGTCGGTGCAGGCTCGATGGGCCGAAATGGCCTCTATCTGCACTGTGGGGTTTCTGTGATCTGTGAACTTAACCATTACAGAATGAGGAACAATGAAGGACAGTTACAGAAGTGACACACCTATAATTTTTTCCCATTAGCAGCAATTCATTATCTATAAAAGTGGATAGATATTTTTGGAATTGGATAAGTATTTAAAAAAATATTTTTTCTGTTTGTTGATACCTAGGTTCCAAATGGCAACACCCCAGATCTTGTGATTAATCCAGTCACTATAAATGATACAGGGTGGTACATCTGCAGAGTGAACAGTGGCTGCTCTTTTGAATTTAGTCTCTGGGCCCAACTGGAAGTTTATAATTTCAGTGCTGCCTACGGTAAGTCACAAGTTCTATCAAAAATTACACTGGCTGTAGAATATGCTGTGTAACATATGCTGTACCCTATGGTTGAAAAAAATTAGTTCATTCTCAATATGATTTGTTGCGGCTGTACATTGATAATGGGAAGGACCCGGAGGTTCCCCTAATGACTTAGTTTGTAAGTGCAGTGCCCCATGTGGAACTAAGACATACTGACCAGGAAGGTCTCGGTGGAGTTAACTAATCTTAGCTAGGCAGTACAGGAAACTCTTTATTATCCGGCACCAACGGGACCGGCGTGGTGCCGGTTTATCAAAAAGTCCGGATTACAGAGAGGTATAGTTTTAAAAGGTACGAGAGCTCCGTACACAGCAACAAATCCAGGCTTCCCTGTTGCTTAGCAACATGTGCAGGAACTCCGGCCACAGACCAAGCATCCCGGTTGCTTAGCAACAAGTGCACGAACCCCAATTACACAGCCACAGATCCAGGCACTGCCACTAATATGAAGTAAAACTTACCTGAACCTACTCCTGAATTTTGCCGGTTAACCGAGATTTCCGGTTATTTAGGTGTCGGTTAAAAGAGAGTTTCCTGTAGTAGTGGTGCTACAATTGCCCTCTGAGTGAGGTGGGGAAAAAAAATCAGCCAGGCTTCCCAATCTTCATTGTTCCCTAATGACCTTGCTGGAAGTTGCATGCTCGTGGACATTGAGTGAATAAACGGGGTACGGTAACACAGTGGTAATGTCACTGGGCTAGTAATCCAGAGGCCTGGACTAATAATGCAGAGACGGGAGTTCAAGTCCCACCATGGCAGCTGGGGGGAATTTAAGTTCAGCTAGTTAAATAAATTTGGAATTAAAAAGCTAGTATCTGAGATCTGGTCTGGCCTATATGTGACTCCAGACCCACAGCAATGTGGTTGACTCTTAACTGCCCTCTGCAATGGCCTAGCAAGCCACTCAGTTGTACCAAACTGCTACGACAAAGTCAACACTGTGGGAGTACCTTCACCACAAGGACTGCAGTGGTTCAAGAAGGCAGCTCACCACCACCTTAAGGGATGGGCAATAAATGCCGGCCTTGCCAGTGACGCCCACATCCTGTGAATACATTTTTTTTTATTTTTTAAAGGACAGACTCTACTGTGCTGCCCCAGAGAGATGAGCACTTGACAGTTGGTCCAGGCCTTGACAGCACTGGTCAGTTGGGCACTCTACAGGAGTGGTGCCAGAGGATTGGAGAACTGCTAACGTACCATTGTTTAAAAAGGGAGGAAGGGATAAACCGAGCAATTACAGGCCAGTTAGTTTAACCTGAGTGCGCAAATTACTGGAATCAATTCTGAGGGACAGTATTTAGAAAGATACAGATTAATCAAGGACAGTCAGCATGGTTTTGTTAAGGGAAGGTTGTGTCTGACTAACTTGATAGAATTCTTCGAGAAGGTAACAAGGAGGGTCGATGAGGGCAGTGTGTTTGATGTAGTCGACATGGATTTTAGCAAGGCTTTTTACAAGGTCCCACATGGACTGATCAAAAAAGTAAAAGCCCATGGGATCCAAGGGAGAGTGGCAAATTGGATCCAAAATTGGCTCCGAGGCAGGAAGCAAAGGGTAATAATGGTTGAGGGGCGTTATTGCGACTGGAAGGTTGTTTCCAGTGGGGTTCCACAGGGCTCCGTACTCCGTCCCTTACTTTTTGTAGTATATATTAATGATTTAGACTTAAATGTAGGGGGCATGATAAAGAAATTTGCAGATGATACAAAAATTGGCTGTGTGGTTGACGGTGAGGAGGAAAGCTTTAGACTGTAGGAAGATATCAGTGGACTGGTCAGTTGGACAGAAAAGTGGCAAATGGCATTCAATCCGGAAAAGTGTGAGGTAATGCATTTGGGGAGGGCTAACAAGGCAAGGGAATACACAATTAATGGAAGGATACTGAGGTGTGGAAGAACAGAGGGACCTTGGAGTGTATGTCCACAGATCCTTAAAGGTAGCAGGACAGGTCGATAAAGTAGTTAAAAAGGCATATGGAATGCTTTCCTTTATTAGCCGAGGCATAGAATATGATAGCAGGGAGGTTATGCTAGAACTGTATACAACACTGGTTAGGCCACAGCTAGAGTACTGCATGCAGTTCTGGTCACCACATTACAGGAAGGATGTGATTGCACTGGAGAGGGTACAGAGGATATTTACAAGGATGTTGCCAGGTTGCTAGTCTGTCTAATCTATACCCCAGCAAGAATCACATTGTTGCTATTCTATGGTTTAGACACCACACCTATTGCATAATCAAACAATAATAGTCGGGGGCTTCCCATGGGTGTAAGCCCCCGACCTGCACTTACCTAGCACGCCGGCAGTTGAGCTGTAGGGCCCCGTGGAATTCCGATCCGGGGCCTGGCCCAGCTGCCGGCGCGCAGTGCTTGCGTATCCCAGGGGCGCAGTTAGTTCGATGCGTCCCCTGGGATCACGTGGGCCATGGGCAGCCAATCGGAGGAGGGAAAAGCCCATTCATAAGATTGACAGGAAGACCTGTCAAAACTGATAAATACTACGGCTCCAAAATAGCAGTAAACCTTCAAATACATTTTTTTTTTAAATCACACTTTTTAAATAAACTATAAATTACATTAAATAACTATTTTAAACAATTTAAATTTTTGAAAAAAATAATTTTATATTCTAACGGGGCTAAAAATAAACTTACCTTGCTTTAAAGTATTTAAAAATAATAAACCTGTGGAAAAAATGTTTTAATTTTAATTAATTGACCACTTACCTTGTAAAAAGCAGGCCTTACGCCTGCTTTTTACATTTCTAAATCTTGCAGGATTACGATCCCGGGAAAACCTGCAAGGAAAACCTGCAAAAAAAAAACCTAAGTTCGATGCGCACACGCAGACTCCCCTGCGCGTGCGTTCGACCTCTGAACCTCTTTGTTCAGAGGATCGGAAGTGCCGGTTTCCCGCGCATGCGCAGTGCATGCAGAAAACCAGCACTTCCATTCGGCCTACGGGTGAGTACCCAGCGCGTACTCACCCGTGGAGACCCGAATTTCTGGGCCATTGTCTCCTCACTTCCTTTCCCTGAACTCTGTATAGCCACTCAGAACAAACTGGATGCCTGGATAAGTACTCATTCTAACTGCAATTCAAATCACATGCTATTATAGCAGTCCCTTTCAAATCATGTGATTCAATTGTAGGAGCAGTTGCTGGTAACTATGACAACAATAGTTGGCTTAGAAAAAGATACCACTGTGTTGTCACTAGGATTCCATTAAAGTTAATGGTGTGCATGTCCACATAAATTGTGAAAAAATACTGAGCAGTGCAATTATAGATTTTGTACTTCCAAATATGGGTTAGATCTAGAGAGAACAACTTGAGCTGTATTTGCCTAGGGTGATGTCCTGGTGATTGAAGGCCTGTCACCTGTTGCTGCTAATGGTGAGTGAAATTTGAGGTGATAAACTAAAAGAAGTGTATTAGGACTGACATTAAGGAGTATTGGTTTAAATTCTTATGGTACCAACCTACCTCTGTGGCAATACTATTGAGTTATCTTCCCTCTACCAAGAACTGCAACAGTATAGATTTGTGTTGGCACAGACTGGATGTGTTTCATGGATGTGAAATAAACCTAGGGGTTCAGCAGAATTTGACTTAAGAAAAAAACCTCTCGCTTCACACTTCTAGTTTATGATGGCATCAGAACCCCTGAATGTGTGGCTGAATTGTAATATGTTCCATCCATTGCAAATCCTTGTAGTTCAAGCAGCTGTGGCACTTGTTTCTGTATAAAACTAAAACGCACAAATGCAGAACTCTCCGAGATACAGCATGTCAATATTATTGCATTTCTGCATCATGAATAAAGTTGGATTTGTAAGCAGTTCAGATTTTATAAGAACTATGTTTCAGTGAATTCAGAAATGCATTGGAATTGAAACCGATCTTAATATTCATCGTTGCCATAAATTGGTGCTGCAGTCAGTTCATTTTGTTTTCTCAGTTTCCTTCCCGCCTCTCCTGAAAGCACTGACTCTTGCTAGCATAAGCTTCACGGACATTGACAATCCCTTGTTATTTTGCCTCAATGACCGTTCTTTTTCTATGTGAGCCTAGACACCGAGGTCTAGAAATTTGTCTGCACAGCACCTTTTTTCTGGGCGTTAAATGGCTTCCTAAGCCTCCAGTATGGTGGGCAGGACATGAAAGCTCATTAGGAGCCGGAAGTGCGCCACCCAACATATTGGTAAAGGCCCAAAAATTTGGCATGAAGGGTTAGGTCTTTTGCATATGCAAATAAAGGGCCTAATGCCTATTTGTGGCCCCCACTACAAGATTGTTTAGCCCAGAGGCAGCTGGCGCTGTTGCTGGCTGCACTCGGAATAATCAGGCCTACTTGCGGCCTAACGGGCCGTCCTTCAAGAGACGACCTGTTAGGCTGCAACCAACAAGATAAGATTTTAAAATATACTTACCTGAGTGTGGAGCTGGGAGGAGTAGGAGCAGGAGTGTGCCCCTCAAAAATGGGTGCACCTGATTTTCTTATCCCGAGTCTCAGTCGGCTGTTCATTTATGAAAGGCATCACAATTTATCCTGTCCTCACCCAGTATATATGCACACTTAGCCATAAGGGGTTTCTGAATACTGATAAGGAACAGGAACATTGGCTTTCCCCATTCTGTCTAGTCTAGGACCGCAGAGGTCAATTGTCGCACCTTAATTGCAACTCCAGCTCTTCTGTGACTCATTCATTCCGATTTGAAACCCTGTTGTGAGGAAACTAGGCACAGATCTTAATCTGCCAGTTACGACATTTCAAGGATAGCTTTTACATTTATCATATTGCAGACATGACATAACCTAGTGCAGTAGGAACATGCTAACATTTCATTTCCGAGGAAATATTTTGCTATCGGATGAAATGGGATAGTTTGCCAAAGTTTTATTTTTGAAATCAGTTTGGACCATAGCATGTATTGCCTGTTGATGAGAACAGACTTAATTAGTTGGAGCAGACTGTCCTGAGAAAGATGATTACCCATAGGCAAAACTTTCAAGCAAATAATGGCCTGTGAAAACTCCATGACTTCCCTAGGCAAATCTCCAGTCAAGTACTGTAAATGTAATATTAGTACTTGTATTACTCAACCTTGACAAGTTGTATTGAAGCATGACTTTTCTATGACCCTAACAACACAAGAGCCATTGCATTTCATAGGTTACTTGATCATCTATCGCTGTACTTGTACTTCGAACCTTCAATCCAATTCTTAAGCTGATTTTGCTTTTGCTGCATTTTTATCCTTTGTTAATTTCCCCATTTAACACACACACACACACACACACACACACACAGTGTGAGGTTATGCACTTTGGCAGGAAAAATCGTAGAGCAAGTTATTATCTTAATGGCAAGAAACTGGAAAGTACTGAAGTACAAAGGGATCTGGGGGTCCTGGTGCACGAAACTCAAAAGGTTAGTATGCAGGTGCAGCAAGTGATTAAGAAGGCCAATGGAATGTTGGCTTTCATTGCTAGGGGGATAGAATATAAAAATAGGGAGGTATTGCTTCAGTTGTACAAGGTATTGGTGAGACCGCACCTGGAATACTGCATACAGTTTTGGTGTCCATACTTAAGAAAAGACATACTTGCTCTCGAGTCAGTACAAAGAAGGTTCACTCGGTTAATCCCGGGGATGAGGGGATGGACATATGAGGAGAGGTTGAGTAGATTGGGACTCTACTCATTGGAGTTCAGAAGAATGAGAGGCGATCTTATTGAACCATATAAGATTGTGAAGGGGTTGGATCGGGTGGATGCGGGGAGGATGTTCCAGATGATGGGTGAAACTAGAACTAGGGGGCATAGTCTTAGAATAAGGGGCTGCTCTTTCAAAACTGAGATGAGGAGGAACTACTTCACTCAGAGGGTGGTAGGTCCATGGAATATGTTGCCCCAAAAAGCTGTCGAAGCTACATCATTACATAAATTTAAAACAGAAATAGTTTCCTAGAAGAAAAGGGAATTAAGGGTTACGGGGAGCGGGCAGGAATTTGGACATGAGTCTAGGTTCGGATAGGTCATGGCCCTGTGGGTAGCGGAGCGGGCCCAGGGGCCGTGTAGCCTGATCCTGCTCCTGTTTCGTGTGTCTAATTCTGTTAGATTCAGGAGATAGTCCTGTCATAGTGGATTGGCGGTTAGGATCAGATCAGCCATGATCTTATTGAATGGCGGAGCAGGCTCGAGGGGCCAATTGGCCTACTCCTGCTCCTATTTCTTATGTACACACACACACACACACACACACACACACACACACACACACACACACACACACACGTGGTGCGTCACAGCTGCAGTGAATACTAAGGGGAACAAACCATTAGTGGGAGTGGTATATAGACCTCCAAACAGTAAGGCAGAGGTTGGGGATGGCAGTAAAAGGGAAATTAAAGAAGCGTGCAATAAGGGCACAGCAGTCATCATGGGTGCCTTTAAGCTACATCTAGATTGGGCCAACCAAATTAGTAACAATACTGTGGAGGAGGAAGTCCTGGAGTGTTTACGGGATGGTTTCCTGGACCAATATGTCGAGGAACCAACCAGAGATCAGGCCATCTTAGACTGGGTATTATGTAACGAGAAAGGATTAATTAGCAATCTTGTTGTACGAGGCCCCTTGGGTCGGAGCGATCATAATATGATCGAATTCTTCATTAAGATGGAGAATGAAGTAGTTGACTCAGAAACTAGGGTCCTCAATTTAAATAAAGGAAACTACGATGGTCTGAGGAGCGAGTTGGGTAGGATTGATTGGGGAATGGCACTCAAAGGGTTGACAGTGGATAGGCAATGGCAAACATTCAAAGACCGAATGGATGAACTACAAAATTTGTTCATCCCAGTTTGGCATAAAAATAAAACAAAAAAGGTGACTCAACCGTGGCTAACAAGGGAAATTAGGGATAGCATAAGATCCAAGGAGAGGACATATAAATTGGCTAGAAAAAGCAATAATCCTGAGGATTGGGAGCAGTTTAGGAGTCAACAAAGGAGGACAAAGGGATTAATTAAGAAAGGGAAAATAGAATATGAGAGTAAGCTATCAGGGAACATAAAAACTGACTGTAAAAGCTTTTATAGATATGTGAAGAGAAAAAGATTGGTGAAGTCAAGCATAGGTCCCTTACAGTCAGAATCAGGGGAATTTATAATGGGAAACAAGGAAATGGCAGACCAACTAAATACATACTTTGGTTCTGTCTTCACAAAGGAGGACACAAATGACCTCCCAGAGATGTCGGGGAACATAGGGTCTGATGAAAGGGAGGAACTGAAAGAAATCAGTATTTGTAGGGAAATGGTGTTAGGAAAATTGATGGGACTGAAGGCCAATAAATCCCCAGGGCCTGATGGTCTACATCCCAGGGTACTTAAGGAAGTGGCCCTAGAGATAGTAGATGCATTGCTGGTCGTCTTCCAGAACTCAATAGACTCTGGAACGGTACCCATGGATTGGAGGGTAGCTAATGTTACCCCACTATTCAAAAAAGGTGGTAGAGAAAAAGCGGGAAATTATAGACCGGTAAGCCTGACATCGGTAGTGGGGAAAATGCTGGAGTCTATTATAAAAGATGTAATAGCAGAGCACTTGGAAAGCAGTGACAGGATCGGACAAAGTCAACATGGATTTACAAAAGATAAATCATGCTTGACTAATCTGCTGGAATTTTTTGAGGATGTAACTCTTAAAATAGATAAGGGAGAACCAGTGGATGTGGTGTATTTGGACTTTCAGAAGGCTTTCGATAAGGTCCCACATAAGAGATTAGTGTGCAAAATTAAGGCACATGGGATTGGGGGCAAGGTATTGACTTGGATCGAGAACTGGTTGGCGGACAGAAAGCAAAGAGTTGGAATAAACGGGTCGTTTTCCGAGTGGCAGGCAGTGACTAGTGGGGTACCGCAAGGATCGGTCCTAGGATCCCAGCTGTTCACAATATATATTAATGATCTGGACGAGGGAATTGAATGTAATATCTCCAAATTTGCAGACGACACAAAGCTGGGTGGGAGGGTAAGCTGTGAGGAGGATGTTGTGAAACTCCAGTACGATTTGGACAGGTTGGGTGATTGGGCAGAAACATGGCAAATGCACTATAATGTGAGATAAATGGTGGCAAAAACAGGAAGGCAGATTATTGTTTGAATGGCAATAGATTGGGAGAAGGGGAAGTGCAAAGAGACCTGGGTGTTATTGTGCACCAGTCGCTGAAGGTAAGCATGCAGGTGCAGCAGGCGGTTAAGAAGGCAAATGGTATGCTGGCCTTCGTAGCAAGAGGGTTCGAGTACAAGAACAAGGATGTCTTGCTGCAGTTGTACAGGGCCTTGGTGAGACCGCACCTTGAGTATTGTGTGCAGTTTTGGTCACCTTACCTGAGGAAGGACGTTCTTGCCATGGAGGGAGTGCAGCGAAGATTCACCAGGCTGATACCTGGGATGGCAGGAATGACGTATGAGGAGAGATTGTGTCGATTGGGCTTATACTCGCTGGAGTTTAGAAGATTGAGAGGGGATCTCATCGAAACCTATAAAATTCTGTCAGGTCTGGACAGACTAGATGCAGGAAGGATGTTTCGGATGGCAGGGGAGTCCAGAACCAGGGGTCACAGTGTAAGGATAAGGGGTAAGCCATTTAGCGCTGAAATGAGGAGGAATTTCTTCACCCAGAGAGTGGTGAACCTGTGGAATTCTCTGCCACAGAGGGCGGTGGAGGCCAGTTCATTAAATATATTCAAGAAAGAGTTGGATATATTTCTTGAGGCTAAAGGGATCAAGGGATATGGGGAGAAGGCAGGGACAGGGTACTGAATTTGGATGATCAGCCATGATCTCATTGAATGGCGGAGCAGGCTCGAAGGGGCGAATGGCCTACTCCTGCTCCTATCTTCTATGTTTCCACAGGTGGCAATGGCCAGTTGCTACCTTGCCCAATTGGCCATTCTTTACATTTTGGTTGGCAATTTGGTCATGGTGGATGATCACAACTGAGCCCAATCCTGTTCTTCCCTGCCATACACAAACTTGCGATTCCAGCCAGGGTTGCTATGTAGACATCAGGGCCTATAAATTCGGTGACGCCCCGCCAGCACGTTTGCGCCGGAAATTTAGCGCCTGCCGCCGAGCCAGTTGTGCCCGCCCCAAATTCACTTTCAGCGCCCCAAAGCGGAAGCGGGCGCTAGTACAGGGTGTGCCCGCCCCGCTTGGGGCGCTGAAAGTGAATTTCAGCGCTGCCGGTCCCGCTGCACCACCCGATGCGGAGCGGCAGGCTGCTGTACTGCAGGCCTCCCCCTTCTCTTAAGGGGGAGGTGCCTGCAACGGCCGGAGCCCCGTTGAAAGTGCCGGCAAAAGAGCCCGGCACAACGGCGAAGTGCCGGGCTCCACGGAAACCAGCCGGCAATGCCGCGGGGGGGGGGGTGGAGGAGGCCGGGGAAGGAGGTGCGGGCAGGCGGCCGCCGAAAAAGCGGCCGGCTGCACCTCCGCTTTAAATAGCGCCTCTAAGGCTGCAGCACGGCCAGGTTTTCAAAACGTTGTTAGCGGCCGCCAGGGAAGAGGCGGCCGCTACTGAAGATGGGGATCGGCGTGGTTTCGGTCGGTACCGGGGCGCTGCGCACACCGATGACGTCATCGGTGCCGACGCAGCGCTACCGGCTTACGCCGATTTAAAGGCCCACCTAATTTCAGCGGCGACGCAACTTCCGGCGCAACCCACTCTTGCGCCCCTAAATGGGCGCAAACCCAAGGGAATTTCTAGGCCCAGGACTACTAACCATGGCTGCTTCGGCCTCCAAATCCTGGCGCTCTCGGGCCAATTGTCGTGCTTCTACTGCTACTGGGCTAAGATTGACTAACCCAGGGCTGACCAGGGATTGAAGCTGCAGATTTCCTGATCTGTGTGGCCTGATACTACTCCTGCAATACATTCACCCACTGAATTTTCAAGATCTACCATTTTTTTTAAATGACTGAATCAGCATAGTATTGATTACTTTTGGATAGAACTAATTTTACATCTGAAACTGTATTTAAAAAAAAAAAGTCTTCTATTCTCTATATATGCTTGTTAATTTTGTACTTCTAGTTTTACAATCACTGCTGAAGTTAAATAACTTGCTTTAACCAACATTATGTATAGTAGCACCTTAAAGCATTTTAATGTGTGCTTCATGTTCCCTCACTATTATCTTTTTAACAAAACAGTTGTTTCCCAGAATTATGCCTCCTCCCCCACCCCCCGTCCACCACCCCCAACGCAACAATACCCTTTTGAAGATACGATAGCCAAAACCGCGTGGTTTTTAAATGTGCCTTCAGCCATGAGTTATACAGGGCTAAAAGGACATGTTTCAATTTGTAATTAAACGCTCCCAATATTTCTCTCTGCATTCAGTAAGGCATCTTGAGGTGGCGGGGTTCAGGAAGGGAATTCCATACAGTGGTACCTATGCAGCTGAATGCACAGCCACCAGTGGCGGGATGCACAAGAGGCCAAAGACAGAGGAACAGAGTGTGGGTTGTAGTATTTGAGGTTCCAGAGATGGATTTAAGTATGAGGGTGACCACTTTATCTTTGAGCCATTGGGGACCAAGAACCAATGTAGGTCAGCGAGAGTTGGAGTGCAGGATGGTAGTGCAGGATCGTATAAGGGCAGCAGACCCTTTGGATTATCTGAGGTTTACAGAGGGTGGAGGATGCTAGGCCAGCCAGGGGAGCATTGGAAGCGACAAAGGCATGGATGAGGATTTCAACAGCCAATGGGTTGAGACAGGGGCTGAGGTGGCCAACGTTATAGGGGTGAAAGTAGGCGGTTGTATGGTGGAGAGAATAGGAGGTCAGAAGCTCCACTCTGGGCCAAACAGAATACCAAGATTGTATTTAGTCTGGTTCAGCCTACGATGGTGGCCAGGGAGGGGGATGGAGTTAGTGACATGGGTATGGACTTTGTGGCAGGGGTTGAAATGATGGTTCTGGTTATCTAATCACCATTGTATTCAATCGTCCTAATCACCATTCACTGGCTCACCTTCACATTGTGTGAACATACACGCGCACACACACACACAATCAATCCTAACCCCTTCTTCCCATTCCCACACTCAACCCTATGTTTTCACAGGCGCACTCACACACTGTTAAACCTATGTTCTTATGCATGTCTGCATGCACGCACACACAGCTAAACCTATGTTCTTAAGCATGTGCACACACCTGAGCACATGCGTGCACACCCTGCTAACCACGTGTTCACACTTGCAGATAGATTTTCCAAAACATAGGGACTTGTTATCTGTAAGGGCTAAACCTTTGTGTAGTGGTCTGTAAAGAAAGTCACAACAGAACCTTCAATGCCTCGTGAACTATCAATTGCAGGTTATTTTTGTGATATTGTAGTACAGGTAGACTATCCTTTATCCGAAAACCTCGGGACCAGCCGTGTTTTGGTTTTCGGAAAATTTCGGATTTCGGAAGGTATTTTATAAGACTGGGAAATTTGTCGGGGGGGGTCGGGGGTGGGGGCCGGGGGTGGGGGTCGGGGGTGGGGGTCGGGGTCGTGCGCACGACTTACGCTGAATGAAAACACTTTCGGTTTTCAGAGGATTTCGGTTTTCGGAAGTGCGGATAAAGGATACACTATCCCTTATCCGAAAGGGTGGGGGTCGGCGGGGGGTCGGGGGGGGGAGAAAAGAATATCGGACAGGCCGCTGCAGCTATCGGACGGGCCGCTGTATTGTTGGGTTCACTCTCCCGGTATACCTCCTTCACACTGCCTGGCTCGGCCTACAATCTCCTACCCAGGAGGGAACTCAGTGACCCTCTGCCCTGCTCAGCGTAAGTCGTGCGCCACTCTGGTCATGTCGTGCGCACGACTTACGCTGAACGAAAACGCCTTCGGTTTTTAGAGGGTTTCGGTTTTCAGAAGTTCGGATAAAGGGTAGTCTACCTGCAATACACATGTTAGTTACACAGATATGGTGGATTTTGGGAAGGTGTCATTTTCTATAGTTACATGAAGTGCATCTTACAGACGTCAGAAATAAAAGGGTATAATATAATACGGGGGTGTGGGACTAAGCACGACTGCTCTTTCAAAGAGCCAGCACAGACACGACAGGCTGAATGGCCTCCGTCTGTGCTGCAAGCTTCTATGATTCTATGATGTGGAGCAAAGCTACAAAGAGCAGTAGACACACTGCAAATTCAAATTATGATTCCTCTTTTTTCCATTAAATACAGAAACTGGTATTGTGAGTATGACTAATACAATTATGCAAAATAGAAATCTCTGTGTGGCAATACCCTAGAATGTCAGCTGCTTGAGTAATGGTGACAGGAATGAAGATGAGGATCAGGAATGCTTGTTGGTAACTGTGTGGGCTGCATATACTTCCCTGTAAACTACCTGTTGAATAAGAAACTTTTCCACCGTGATGGTAAATAATACAGACAAATTCTCTCAATTTCTCCCATTGAAATAAAAGCCAACAATCTCATTAAACAACATCGCTAATTAACAATTAGAGATGATCAAGGAAACAAGACAAATTGCTCATTATGGTGACGAGTTCAAATACCAAGGGAATACTAAACTAAAATTAAGTTAGAAGGGAAGCTGAGCAAAGCTTTTATACCCAAAGGGTAATGGAGTTGGGTTGTGCGATAAGTTACCAAGAAGGATCATTGAAGCCGTTGGTATAAATGGGGTTCAAGAGATACTTTTGTGCATTTCTGGAAATTGAGGGGTGTGCTGAGTAAATCTGGCCTAACAACATTTTCCTGTGCTTAAAAGATCACATAGAAGAAAACTACAAATGCTGACAATCTAAACAAAACACTAAATTCTGGGAATACACAGTCGGTCAGTCAGCATCGGAAAAGACAAAAGGCAGGTCATGCAGGTTCAGCTGTGTACCCTTCATAAAAACTGAAGACCAAAAGAGGAGCAGTCATTTTAGTAAGGTTAGAAAAATAAGAGGAAAAAGTGGAGGGGAAGAGGGGAGTGAATCAACGGGTATGGCAATTACGTGGCAGAGACCAAACGCAGATTGGGTGACTGCTATGCGGAACACCTTCATTCAGTCCGCAAGCCTGACCCCGAGCTTCTGGTCGCCTGTCACTTTAATTCTCTGCTCCACTCCCACTCTAACCTCTCTGTCTTTGGCCTCCTACACTCTTCCAATGAAGCTCAATGAAAGCTCGAGGAACAGCACCTCCTCTTTCGATTAGGCACTTTACAGCATTCCAGACTCAATATTGAGTTCAGCAATTTCAGATTATAATCTCTGACCCTATTGTTTCAGATGTCAGCTGTTGATGATTCTGCTATTCCCATTTACACCTCATCTAGACTCAAGGGTGGTGCTGTTGTTGTTTGGCAAACCGACCTCTACCTAGCAGAAGCTGAACGGCAACTCTCCGACACCTCCTCCTACCTCCACCTGGACCGTGACCCCACTACCGAACATCAAACCACCGTTTCCAAGACTGTCACTGATCTCATCTCCTCTGGAGATCTTCCCTCCTGCAGCCACCAACTTCATAGTTCCCCAACCCTGCACAGCCCGCTTCTACCTCCTTCCCAAGATCCACAAACAGGACTGCCCTGGTAGACTCATCGTTTCAGCCTGTTCTTGCCCCACGGAGCTTATCTCTTCCTATCTCGACTCTATCTTTTCTCCTCTTGTCCAGTCTCTTCCCACCTACATCCGCGACTCTTTTGATGCCCTCCGTCACTTTAACAGTTTCCAGTTTCCTGGCCCCAACCGCTTCCTTTTCACTATGGACGTACAATCCCTCTACACCTCCATCCCCCACCAGGACGGCCTGAGGGCGCTCCGCTTCTTCCTTCAAAAGAGGCCCAACCACCACCCTCCTCCACCTGGCTGAACTTGTTCCCACATTAAACAACTTCTCCTTTGACTCCACTCATTTCCTCCAAATCAAAGGTGTTGCTATGGGTACCCGCATGGGTCCTAACTATGCCTGCCTTTTCGTGGGATATGTGGAACACTCTTTGTTCCAGTCCTACTTGGGTCCCCTCCCTCACCTCTTTTTCTGGTACATTGATGACTGTATCGGTGCCGTTTCCTGCTCCCGCCCTGAACTAGACAATTTCATTCACTTTGCCTTCAATTTCCACCCTTCCCTCACCTTCACATGGTCCATCTCTGACTCTTTCCTTCCCTTCCTCGACTTCTCCGTCTCCATCTCTGGGGATAGGTTATTGACCAACATTTGCTACAAGCCCACTGACTCCCACAGCTACCTGGACTACACTTCCTCCCACCCCGCCTCCTGTAAGGACTCTATTCCATTCTCCCAGTTTCTCCGTCTCTGCCGCATCTGCTCCGACGATGCCACCTTCCACACCAGTGCTTCCGACATGTCTTCCTTTTTCCTCAACTGAGGATTCCCCTCTACCATTGCTGACACGGCCCTCGACCGTGTCCGTTCTATCTCCCGCACTTCAGCCCTCGCCCCTGCCCCTCCCTCCCGGAACCACGATAGGGTTCCCCTTGTCCTCACCTTTCACCCCACTAGCCTCCACATTCAACGGATCATTTTCCGCCACCTCCAACGTGATCCCACTACCAAACGCATCTTCCCCTCCCCTTTCAGCATTCCGTAGGGACCGTTCCTCCGAGACGCCCTAGTCCACTCCTCTATCACCCCCAGCACCCCTTCCCCTTCGCCCGGCACCTTCCCGTGCAAGCACAGGGGATGCAACAGCTGCCCTTATACCTCCCCCCTTCCCATTGTCCAGGGCCCCAAACACCCCTGCCAGGTGAAACAGCGATTTACTTGTACTTCTTGCAATCTAGTATACCGTATTTGCTGCTCACAATGTGGTCTCCTCTACATTGGGGAGACCAAACGCAGATTGGGCGACCGCTTTGCAGAACACCTCCGTTCAGTCCGTAAGAGGGACCCCGAGATTCTGGTCGCCTGTCATTTTAATTCACCGCCCCATTCCCACTCAGACCTCACCGTACTCGGGCTCTTGCATTGTTCCACGGAAACCCAGCGTAAGCTCGAGGAACAGCACCTCATCTTCCGATTAGGCATTTTACAGCCTTCCGGACTCAATATCGAGTTCAACAATTTCAGATCATAACCTCTGCCCCTATTACATTTTTACATATATTTTTTATCCACACCTTTATTTTGGCCCTTCCCCCTTTTTTTTCTCTCCCACATGGCAGCTGTCTCTCATTCTGCCAGCGCATTTCACACCTAATCTAGAGCCGTCTTTTGTCTCTCCACTGGTCCTATCACCATCTCGTCTTGTTTTGAATACCTCTTAATGTCTCTTCACTTCTCTTTTGTTATCTCATCCCCATTTCCTAGTCCCCAAACTGGCCTTTTAATCTGTTTCATTTCCTGTGTTTTTTCAGTTCTGATGAAGAGTTTCGACCTGAAACGTTGACTCTATTTCTCTCTCCACGGATGTTGTCTGGCCTGCTGAGTTTTTCCAGCATTTTCTGTTATTTTTCATCTAGACTCCTCTTTTGTTTCTTTACTTGTCCCATTACCATCTCCTTCTGCTTTGCACCATCATCCCTTTTATCTTTGAATCTCCCCTGCCTTCCACCCTATCACAGACCTTCCCTTTCATTCTATCCTCCCCTCCCCCTGCCCCTGCACTTGCTTAAAACCTGTTATATCTCTAACTTTTTCCAGTTTAGATATAAGGCCATCAACCTGAAAGGTTAACTCTGTTTCTCTTTCCACAGATGCTGCCTGACCTGCTGAGTATTTCCAGCGTTTTCTGTTTATATTGCCAATTGCAAAGATGGAGTTAATGGGTTGAATGACCTGCAAACTATTAATCGAAAACTGATTAGATGATATAAAAGATCATCATCAGTGAGGTGATAGACAAACATAAAGGACAAAATAACATGCAAATAGTTAGAAGGGTGACGAGACATAGGAGAGACCCACACCAAAAAATGGGGGAAATTGAGAAACCAAAGGAAAAGCTGTAAGTGCAGCAGATCAAAAATTAAAACAGGAAGTACTAGCAAAAAATAGTGTATCTCAAAAAAAAAAATGGGCATCATGGGTCAACCCACTGTTTCTCATTCACGCTTTTCCCATTGCTGGTCCCAGCTCCATAGAAACATAGAAGATAGGAGCAGGAGTCGGCCATTCGGCCCTTCAAGCCTGCTCCGCCATTCAATGAGATCATGGCTGATCATCCAGTCCTACCTAATGTTCTCGCTTCACTCCAGAAACACACTTGTGCCCTACACTGCAAGTAGAAATTCTTATCTGGCAAAAGCTATTGTGAGATCATGACTTCCTACCCACAATACAAGGTATCTCACTGCCACAGCAAAGGAAACGTGTTGGGTAGGAATGGAGCTGGGCACAGCAGTGACCTCCCAGCCAGTTCTTTGGGGCAGCAAAATCAGTTGTTGCAGGACGAGATCGCACTGTGCTGCTAATCTGGTCACTTGGAACACACTCCCCAAACCCCCTCTGCCTTCCTTCAAAAGCTTCCTCAAAACCTATATTTTTTACCATACATTTTGCCAGCTCCCCAGTTCTTTTTCTACCACTGCTCAGAAGTCCATCTTCACTTCTGCGAACTGCTTTGGTTAATTTTATTACATCAGTGGGATTAGGCTGGATAGCTTTTTTTTGGCCGGCACACACATGATGGGCTGTATGGCCTCCTTCTGTGCTGTAAATTTCTATGATTAAAGCCACTGTATACAAATGAAGTACAATTAAGGTAGACTCGGAGAAAGCATCCCAAGGAAATTTGAAATGAAAATGAACTGAACTAATCCTGAAAACTGATGTAAAAAAAATTCCAGAGTTGGTTAGCCTCTCCCTCTTTCTGCTGACTTGTATTGTAAAGAATAAAGAACACGAGCTATAGGAATGTACCACATGCCACTACATGATCCAAGAGTGGACTAGATATGCACGTCTACCAAATCAAGAAGTAGGCTTTAGGTCAACAAGGGGTTTTATTTACATCAGGCAAGCAAATGATCAGTAACCAACACAGCGAAATGTACACTTCTCTGCAGTCTTCAAATACAAAAAATAATAAATATGTGAATTGCTTTCTTTCTTAACGTAGACCTTAAACAAAAGGCCAGTTACTGTAAACTCAATTTAGCCCAGCTAAGTGGCACTGACTTTAAAAGAAATAGCTCAATAGATGTCGACTCTGAAACTGAAGCTGATTGACTGACTCTGGTTGTGGACTGCCAAAATATTTTTTTAAGGAGCAGTCTCCGACCGCAGTCAAGGACTCGATCCCCTTCCTTAAAGGTCTCGAACAGCTGCCAGTGAAAGTCACTACCCCAGGCTGGGGCATAGCCTTTGCTCTGTGTCCAGAGGACTTGTGACCATCTCCTCAGCTATTCTGAAACAAAAGCAACAAATAAATGCACCACTCATCACCTCAGACCAACAACAGCTTGTATTTATATAGTGCCTTTAATTAATGTAGTAAAACGTCCCAAGGCACTTCACAGGAGCTTTATAAAACAAGATTTGATGCCGAGGAAATATTAGGACAGGCGACCAAAAGCTTGGTCAAAGAGGTAGGTTTTAAGGAGCGTCTTAAAGGAGGAGGGAGAGGTAGGGAGGCGGAGAGGTTTAGGGATGGAATTCCAGAGCTTATGGCCTTGGCAGCTGAAGGCACGGCCACCAATGGTGGAGCGATTTAAATTCGGGGATGCTGAAGAGGCCAGAATTAGAGGAGCGCAGATATCTTGTGGGGGGGGTGAGGGGGGTTGCGATCGGGGTGGGGGTTGTGGAGCTGGAGGAGATTAAAGAGATAGGGAGGGGCGAGGCGATGGAGGGATTTGAAAACTAGGATGAGAATTTTAAAATCGAGGCGTTGCTTAACTGGGAGCCAATGTAGGTCAGCGAGCACAGGGGTGATGGTGTGAACGGGACCAGCAGTTATTCACAGATTATCCATTGCTTGGAATGGTCTAGTGAAGAAGGAGATTTCTTGTTGTCTGACTGTGTGCATATTAACTAGATCACCAATTTACACAAAAAAAGTCTCAAAGTAATTCTGAGAAACAATATTTTAGGTAATCTGTCAATGGCAAAAGGTGTTTGGGCTTGTAAATAATGACCTCCCAGGTTGATTAACTGATTTAACATTTCAGACAACCATTGTGTGGATATGAGAAACTCACCTTGAAGAAAATCTAGCAGTCAATCTTTGGCTTGAGCTGATGGTTCTTTGTTGAAAAAGTACTTTGTGTGACCCTGGGAGTTAACCGCTTACATGTTTTTTCTTGCAATGCAAATGACAAGTTAAAACATTGAATATAGGCAACAAAAGAAACATTTTTGTCAGGGCAGGCATATTGTAATAACGTACATTCTGCACCTCTACTCCAGACGGGCAAGGGAGCCTGCCAAAATTATAAAAACAATCCTGAGGCCACGAGATCAGCAGGGGTTCGGGCAACAGACCCTTTCCTGGACTTTCCTTCTGCTGGAAGTCTTCTATTGATGCCACCGGGCTGCTTCCATGTCGCCTGATCTTTGCGTTCCCATCCCTGCCCCACCAGCCAGCTGTCACTTTCCGCCAAAACAGGCGAGCAGCTTGCCGGCAGCATTCAAATGAGGGCTGGCGGTAAAATCTGCCAGGCCTCTGACGAAGACTCCCACGTGGGATTGCCGCCCCCTCCCGCTGGTTTATCACTGCCTGGAATTTGTGCTCTCTTCCTCTGACTATATTTCCCAAGGTTCAGTTAGCTTTCCTTACTGCTGCTGCATACTGTACTGTGTGTTTAAATGAGCTATGCCCCAATACCCCCACATTCTTGTCCTGTATCCTGAAGCTATTTTGTTTATACTCTCGCTGTTTATTTCTCTTACCTTTTCTCAATGGCCCAAAAATTGTGGTCGGTGGCGTTGCTACAGGGTATATTGCCGACCTGCGAAAAGAATACGAACTTGCTTTGTGCGAGGCCCAGAACAGATACTGGCTCTTCTGCGCTGCGGAGTTGTGCTCTGCGTATTACATCATGAAGGCCAGGAGCGCAGCGCACAGCCTATGCGTAAGGGAAGACACACCCACAAAATCTGTCAAAACTAAGCCGTGCCCGCAGGAACTTCGTTCGCTCTCTTGCATTAAAGTTACCTGTTTTATGTTAAATGTAAGTGTATTTTAATCTTTTTAAAGACGTTTTAGGGACTTTTAGAGACTTTTAAGGTGTTTTCACACCTCAAATACCCTGTCTCCAAAGCAGCCAGCTTGTCTCTTAGCCAACGATGAAGTAAGAAGTTTAATTTCTGTAGTCACTTTGAAGTGTTTAACTTTTTATTATTAACCAATTTAACATTACAACTGTTTACAAAGTAGAAAATAGCTAGTTAACAATTTGTATTTAAAGTCTTGCTCTAAGAACATCAAATAACTATCTACTGCAAAGTCCCCCCCTGACCTGTCCAGGCACCGGAGGCGTGATTTTAGAACCCCAATTGTCCTCTCCACCACTTGGCAGGTGGACATGTGTGTGCGGTTATATCTCTCCTGTGCTTCATTATTGGTCCTGCGGTATGGTGTCATCAGCCACGGTTTTAGCGGGTAGCCCTTGTCGCCCAATATCCATGCAGATCCTGGATGCCATGTACTGAGTGTATCATGTAAGTCTGAGTGCCGGAGGACGAAGGCGCCATGAACACTTACCTGGTGATCTGTATTTGCATTAAGGATCTGCAGTTGGGCATCACAGACAATCATTACATTTAAGGAATGAAACCCTTTCCTGTTGATATATGTAACAGGTTGGTGCCTTCAATGTAATATGGGTTCCATCGACAGCCCCAATCACTTTGGAGAAGCCAGTAATCCTGTACAATGCAAGGGCCCTCTCCCTTTGCTGCCGAGGGGACAGGTCGAAGTCGATGAAGTCAGAAGCCCTATGGAATATGGCATCTGTGACCTGGTGAATGCAGGCCCTTGCAGAATGATGTTGGAAATGTCGCTGGTGCCTGACTGAAATGATCCGCATAGTAGTTCAGTGCTGTGATTACCTTCATGGCCTCAGACCAGGCAGTGCGGGTCTTGGAACATGGCTGAAGGTTGTCCTTTAACATATCACATAGACGGCCGATTGCCTCTTTGCTAAAGCGCTGCCTCCTCACACATCACTCCTCCGACATTATCTCAAAAGGCAGCCTCTCCCTATCCGCTCTCGGGTGGGTAAAAGTTCCTCCTGATCAGGGGACGGTCATGGTTCCTGACTCTGTTGTTCCCTCGCATGTTGGAGTCTCTGTACCAAAATTACTGTACCAAGATCGGGGAAAAGTCCTCAAAAGGCATGTTTCTCCCTCTCAGGCTGCCTCTTTATATAGAATGCAGTACCTGTGGGGCGGAAAAATGGAAAGAGTTGTAAAAGTCATATTAATAAAGTGAGTAGGTCGGAATTCATCTCGGGAGGTGGTGAAAACGGGCGATATCGGATCGGCCGCCCATTATAGGCAGCACCTGATATTCGTGCAATGGAACTGAATATCACAGCCCGAGACGAATTTCTAGGACAAAAATGTTTTACAAAGTCATACGGATGCAAAAATTTTAAACAGCATATAAATGTTAACAAAATTTAAAAGATTCATATATTCTGGAATAATTATTTTAAAAGTCATGTAAATGTGAAAAAAATCATTTTTAAACAGTCATTCCAGTTTTAAACTGAAATCGAATTTGAAAAAAGGCGTAGCTCTTTATTTAATAGTCCACAGTTTAAGACGGCGAAGGGCAAGGAGTGTAATTGTTTCTCTGTCTGTCCTGCGCTGTCGAGTCTCAGTGTGATTTCATACTGGAGAAAGAGTTCCAAAAGCCCGCCCGTTTATATCATAAGCCCTCACAGGTGGCTGCTGAGCGCTCTTTTTGAGATTGAGAGCCTTTTCCAAACGTTTTCAGCAACTTTCAAAGTAGACCCGCTGTCGGGAACCCCGGCAGAGAACCTCGAGGTCTCCCGGGTTCCTTTCACATCACAGTGAAGCAGGATCCTGTGCCCTGCTTTCATTAACCGTAAGAAAAACGTCTAATTTCTGGGCAGTTGGTGGGCAAACAGCCCAACTCTGCACCAGCAGTTGTGATTTACAAGGCGGCGCAGATGATCTGTCGAGGCGTACCTTGACGGATCATAACTTCGGGATTTAGCGCATGCGCAAGCGTATGTGGAAATCATGAACTTGCGGTGTATTTCAAAGGCGGGGGTATACCTACCGCAAAACCCGGGCCATTATCTTGCATTAAATGTCATTTTCCACGCTCCGCATACCTTCCCAACGCATCCAAATTGGCTTGCTTGTTCCCCATTGTTTGAACCCCATCGTTTGAACCCCATCCTCTTCCTATTTGGTGTTGTCTGCACACTTCGACAGTTTTGTTTCTGTATATTTAGTTTGGAGTTAAATTTGCTTTTTTCCACACTTCCCCTTCATAAATCCATTTTGACTCTCTCTTACCATACAAGCCCCATCTAGATCTTTCAATCTCTCTCCTTCCTTGATACCTCATAATAATTTACCCAAACTACCCCTTGACATTTAATGGCATTACCATTGCCGAATCCCCCACCATCAACATCCTGGGAGTTGCCATTGACCAGAAATTCAACTTTGACAAGCCACATAAATGCCATGGCTGCCAGAGCAGGGTGTTCTGCGGCAAGTGGCTTACCTCCTGACTCCCCAAAGCCCCTCTACCACCAATAAGACATAAGTCAGGAGTGTGATGGAATACTGTCCAGTTGCCTGGATGGGTGCAGCTGCAACAACACTCCAGAAGCTCTACATCATCCAGTATGCTTGATTGGCAGCCCACCGACCACCTTAAACATCCACTCCCTCCACCATCGCTGCACCATGGCTGTTGTGTATCTACAGGATGCACTGAAGCAACTCATCAAGGCTTCTTCGACAGCGCCTCCCAAACCCTCGACCTCCACTACGTTGAAGGAAAAGGGCTGAAGATGCATGGGAATGCCATCACCTCCAAGTTCCCATCCAAGTCAAACACCATCCTGATTTGGACACGCATTACCGTTTCTGCATTGTTGCAGGGTCATAATCCTGACAAGCCCTATCTAACAGCCCTGTGGGAGTACCTTCATCAGATGGACTGAAGCGATTCAAGCAAAAAGCTCACCACCGCCTTCTCACTGGCAACTAGGGATGGGCAATAAATGCTGGCCTTGCCAGTGCCACCCACATCCTGAGAATGAATTAACAAATATATGTTGGGCCCTCTGCCCCTTTTAAAAGTTGATGTTATATTAGCTACTTTCCAATTCTTGGGCACAGCTCCTGTTTCTATTATAACAACAGGAAATGCTGGAAAAACTCAGCAGGCTAGGGCAGCACCCGTGGAGAGAGAAACCGAGTTAACGTTTCAGGTCGAGAACCTTTCGTCTGACGTCTGAAACGTTAACTCTGTTTCTCGCTCCACGGATGCTGCCCTGGCCTGCTGAGTTTTTCCAGCGTTTTCTGTAGTTATTTCGGATTTCCAGCATCCGCAGTATTTTGCTATCGTATTCCTGTTTCTATGAATTCCCTTAGGATAGTGTCAAGGATGTGACCGATTTCACAACCCACTTCTTTACGTACGAAATCCATCTGAGCATGATGACTTGCCTTCCTTTATCTTCCTCCGCTTGCGAGTGGCAGTCTTATCTGTAATTTCTATTTCGCTTAGTATTCCCTCCCCCCCCCCCCCCCCCCCCCACTCCTCCTTCACCCATCCACGAAATTCAACGTCTGTGGTGTGCACACGGCCTTGGTCCTAAAACTGTTACTTTGTGCCTATAAAATAGGGCAAGCTCATATTCATGGCTTTATAGTTGAAAGTCTAAGAATATTTGGTGACCAACTGCTGAAAATAGAATTGTTTTCTTTCCAGGAAGAAGATTCTATACCACTGAGACCAGGCTTCAGATTATAAATCAGCCACAAGCCCAAGCACTGATGGTAGGAGACACACTGGTATTGGAATGTACTGCAATTGGCATACCAATGCCACGTTATCAATGGCTGAGAAATGGACTACCAGTCAGCAATGGCTGTGAAAGGCACTACAAGGTAATTTCCAGTGCAGTAAGGCTCTGTTTCTTTCTCCCATCCCCCTCCAGATATATTTCTCTGGAAACTTGTTCTGATTGATGCATAATAGCTATCTCTGAGTCAGAAGATTGTGGGCTTGAAACCCACACCAGGACACCATCTAGCCTGATACTACAGTGCAATGCTGAGGGAGTGCTGCATTCTTGGAGATGCCGAGGTCCCATCAGCTTGTGCAGGGCGATGTTGAGGATCCTATTGCAACGTTTACAGAAAACCAGCGAGTTATCCTGGAATATTTTCCTCTGAATCAATAGCAATTGTTCATCTATTTTATAACGTATAACTTGCCTAATACTATAACCTTGTTCACAGCTGCCCCGGCCCGATCTTGAGGCCTCAATCCGGCTCGCTGAATTGGGACGCCTGTTTGGCGCCCCGCAGTTCACCTGCCAAGTGAGGCAAGGGCCTCAAAAGTTGCAGGGGCCTCTTCGCTGCCGACCAGCGCACTCCACCAATCGGTCTCCCAAAAGTCAAAATCAACCTCAATATGTTTTGTGAATAGTGTGTCCATTTTGGCTCAGTGGTGGCATTCTCTCTTCTGAGTCAGAAGATCGTGGGTTCAAGCCCTACTGCAGAGACTTGAGCACATAATCCAGGCTGACACTCTAGTGCAGTACTGAGGGAGTGCTGCACAGTCGAAGGTGCCATCTTTTGGATGAGACGTTAAACCTATGCCCTGACTGTCCCCTCAGGTGGATGTAAAAGATCCCATGGCATTATTTGGAGAACAGCAGGGGCGTTCTCCCCGGTGTCCTGGCCAATATTAATCTCTCAACAAATATCACAAACAGATTATTTGGTCATTTATGTCATTGCTCTTTGTGGGACCTTGCTGTGTGCAAATTGGCTGCTGCATTTTCTATATTACAACAGTGATTACACTTCAAAAGTACTTAATTGGCTGTAAAGCTTTTGGGACATCCTGAAGTTGTGAAAGGCATAAAGCCTTAGATTACATGCTAAAACCGATTTCCTAAGTTCAAGCTGCCTTTTTCTAAGGTTTAAGTACAGTACTATTTACTTATTTTATATATTAAAATTAATATATTCATTAGAGCCAATTTTTCATATTCACGCTGCTTGTCGGAGCCTCGCTTACCAGAAATGCATATTGGGAAATCATAGGCAGCACTCCCACAATTTCCCAGTTTGCACACCTGTTGGGTCAAGCTCTTCTCCAGCAGTGTGAACTTGAAAAATTGCTCCTGATGCAGGTGTTGTACTTTACATTTTGTTCATATAAGTAACTTATCCAAACACACCTTTATTTGAAAATAGATAAGTAAAATAAATCTGGACAATCAGGGATATTATCGTTGCCATGTGTTCAATGACAAGGCAGAACAATGGAGTATGGAAGCAGACATTATTATAGGTAAGGAGTTAATCTTATTGGGATTTTTGAGGGTAGCACCCTTGCCTCTTAGTCAGAAGGTTTTGGGTTCAAATTTAATTCCAGATGTTTCAGCACAATAATCTAGGCTGACACTCCAGTGCAGTGCTGAGGGAGTGCTGCACTGTCGGAGGTGCTGTTATTCGGATGAGACATTGAACCAAGGTCCCTTCTGCTCTCTCAGGTGGATGTAAAAGATCCCATGACTATTTCAAAGAAGAACAGTGGAATTCTCCCCGGTGTCCTGGCCAATATTTATCCCTCAAACAACATCACCATAAAACAGATTATCTGGTCATTATCACATTGCTGTTTGTGGGAGCTTGCTTTGCGCAAATTGGCTGCTGCATTTCCTACATTACAACAGTGACTACACTTCAAAAAGTACTTAATTGGCTGTAAACGCTTTGGAACGTCTGGTGCTCGTGAAAGGCACTATATAAATGCAAGCCTTTTTTTCTTATTCAAAAATTTGATTGAGAGTTGACATTGCACAACAAATGCATATAATCAGTATGAGCCCAGGATCCATTGGAACGTGAAGCTGTGTTTACTATAACCTTTACTGTATAAAACTACAATTTTTTGAATAGTGGGGTGAGAGAAAATGTTATCTTTTCATATACTACTTTGGTCCAAAGAGTATGTCTAAGCTTGTACTGTAAGAAAGCCAGAAACGAGTAGTATGATGGTTAAGCTGATTTTTCTGGTAGCTCAACCAGTTGAACTCTTGACAGGAAACTAAGCTCGTGAGTTCATGTACCGGTGCTGCCTGCTGCTGAGATTACATGGCTGTTCTAGTGGACTCCCACTGTAACTCTGGTAGAATGGTTGCAAACTGTACTGGGACCTAGATATGTCAGGCCCCTGTCTTGGACCAGATTTCCTGCGGGGCTGGGAGGGTCCAGGCTGGAATTGGGGGACATGGATTCTCAAAAGGGAAGATTTCTTTTAATGTTTGAGCAACTTCCTTAAAAAGGATGCCTGGGGGATGGGTGGGGGGGATGGAGCAGTTGGGGCTACTCCTCATTGTGTTTCTGGGGACTGTTGAGGGGGTCAGAACCCTCGCACGCCCCCCCCCCCCCCGACAACTTACACTGCTCTGTGCAGCCTTCTGTGGTGGGGGCACCCCAGATGTGTCCTCAGGTGCCAAATGCCCACTTTTTGCAGCCCTGCTCCCTGACCCTGTGAACTTTAGTGGGTCAGTGCCCATTTCAGGCCCCACTAGTTTTACTGAGTTTTGTTAGCTCTCTGCATGGTAACTGGATCAGGCAAGATACTGGAGTGTGGCCTTTCATGTTATTGGAAAGAAAACAGCTTTTCAAAAGAAATTTACATCTTTTTCTCCCTTATCCTGAATGTGTTAACTGGATTGTGAAATATGTTTCCACAAGACGTAGTCACCTTGCAGTACCTTGCCCAAATGATCATTTTTTATGTGTGAGCGTTGCCAATGAGTGATACTAAGCAATGTGACTACATGAACCTCGTAGCTGAGCTGGATCCTGTCCTTCAAAGCCCACACAGGTGCACTTATGGCAGGTGTTGCCGGATAGTGATCTGAAGCAGCAACTCTGGTAAATTTTTCTCTTCCTAACCCAAGACAGTAGAGCCAATATCCTTCTGTTGTCCCAGCAAAGATCAGATAACTTTGTGCAGGCTGGGCATTGAGCCAGGGATCATCTTGGACTGTTTGGCTCAGCTATCTCACTGAATAAATTCACTGACAGATTGGTGGAACTGGAAAAATGGACACTGGCTTTCTTCCCTTACCAGAGTGGTGCATCATGCTTGTCAATCTTGGAGAAATAAATACAGACATCAATAGCCCAGGCCATCCCAATGGTCAGTTATAGAGCAGGAGTTGCAGAGATCCATTGGCCTTAGGCTGTTCCACTGCCCAGGTCGCAGGGCTCTGGGCAGTGGAACAGCCTAAGGCCAAACTGATCAAAGTGCATACAAAAGCAAAATACTGCAGATGCTGGAAATCTGAAATAAAAACAGAAAATGCTGGAAATACTCAGCAGGTCAGGCAGCATCTGTGGAGAGAGAAACAGAGTTAAAGTTTCAGGTCGAAGGGTCATCGACTTGAAACGTTAACTCTGTTTATCTCTCCACAGATGCTGCCTGACCTGATCAAAGTGCATACTGCTCTGGTCAGACTTCATCTTGAGAACTGCATCCAATTCTGGTTGTTGAGACATTCAAGTATTCGAGGCAGTGGAGAGATGGGTCACAAGGTTGATCCCTGGTGGCAGAAGCTGAGTTATGAGGAAAAATTTGGAGAATCTTTTGCTTTTCAACCTGCATGGAGGGATGGTTCTGCCTGCAGGCATTTCTAAAGAGAGTAGAGGTTAACATTGCAGCGTGATGTCTATTTGAAGGCTGTGAGAAAGCTAGTTCTGTCCAGATATTCATCCGTCAGATGAATAAACCATGAGACTTGGATGTGGGTCGATAAGCACAGAACTGACTCTAATTTAGCACTAAATTAGCATTGTCACTTTTGTAGATCACACGATGTTGTTGTGCATAATGGAAACAAGGTGTTCTTCTGAGATTGGGATGAGGTATATTGTTGGGTAGTGTAGAGAAATTTCAACCCCCTCATTCTGATGAGTACAAAATTCACAAGGGAGGGAGATGGAGAGAAGAGGGTATCACAGTTCACATTTTAGATCTATTCAGAAACATGTACAATTATACGTTACAAATACTACTTCGTGATTTTCTCTCATTCAAATGTACTCTAACTGTGAAGGCCCATTTACAGTGCAGCAATTGCTGTGGAATGTGATGATGGTAATGTGTATATGAGGCAGCTAATTCTAACGCATGCCGGTTACTTTGCGATCCGTTCCTTCTCAAATGATTTCTCCAGTAGGAAATAGGAATGGGCTATTCTTCTATCCAAAAGAAAAAACAAACAAACCTTGGCATAGAATTCACCATTGCAGGATTTATAACTGATTTTAAAATTGCCACCGTATGTTATCTCATAGAAAAGCAAAAATATGATCATAGTAACATCTCAAAACACAATAGTTGTTACAGTCAATCAGAGATGGAGGTGGAATATGAATTTAGTGGAATTTGAATAAAGAGGCTTGTTAGTGTATGTTTTGCATCATAACAGCATGGATTGTTAGGATGAATATTATGATCTGGGTGGATTAGACAGAGATTTCAAAGTCGGTGCGTGTTCATTGCATGGCCTGGTTTAGTTCTCCAAACCAAACCCCAACCTGAGATGATTTGAAAATAATGACAATCATCTTCATATCATTTCTGGGCCATAAGGTAGAAATGTGTTAATACACGTGGCTTGCCTGCACATCAGGTCAATCAGCATCTGAAAGGGTTAATATTACTCTTCATCAGAACTACACTCCAGTTCTGATGAAGGCTCCCAGCTAAAGGTCAATCCATTTTTCTCCTTTACTGTTTATTTCTATAATTTTCCGGTTTTATTTGATTTCCAGCACTTGGCAATTTTTTTAAAAATCCGCAAAAAGAATATTTTAGAGCCCTGGGAGCTTCCAAATTAGACGGTTAGAATGAATTCTGGAGTTTGTTATTTTTGGTGATTGGCTGCTTTCCATCTGATTCTTGAGGAAAAGATTAATGATGGCCAGGTCCACTTTGCTTTAGCTGCTGCTGTTTTTCCTTTTTGCACGTATCACTTTAGCCTCTAGGTCAGATGAGATTTCTGTTAGATTTTGAATGAATTGAAAATAGGGACTATATTTTTCACAGTTACCAAACATTTTCTTTGCTGAATCTCTTTCAGATGATTTGAAGTTCCCTGAAGAAACAAGTAAGTTTTTTTTTTACAATGTGTTCCAGTCTCTACAGAAATGAGTATTCATGTTGTCAGATGTTGTGTGTGGGGTCCACAGATTTGGACTTTGTGGATCGCCCCCACAGTGGTGCTGTTATTCTCGCCGACAGTCAAACAGCAAATTGTCACAGCTCTGTCCCATTCTAATCAATGGCCAGATGGAGTTTGCTGAATTAATGCCAATGTGATTGCCACAGCCACTTCGACCATTACAGAGATAGTTCTGAAGGGCTGAGAATCAGTAAATCGTTCAATTGCTCAGCAGGTTGCTTGAGGGTAGGACTTGTTCTAGGAACTTCACTGAAATCTTAAACCTCTATTAAGTAATAAAATAAGTGTTTAGACAGCCATACATGTTAACTTCCCCTGATTGATATTATTTTTGTATCAATATTTATTGAGCTTGTACACTAAGCAATGATTGCAACTAGTAATGAAATATAGCTAAGTTAGCATGCAGTTCGGGAGACAATCCTATGTATACGAGCATCTTCTTGATATCGATTTATTTATCTATTCTGTTCCAGTACAAACTCATCAATCACATTAAACCCAACCTGGACATTTTGTCCATACGGACTGCGACCCATCATGTTATCAGATCGGAGCCATTGCTCCTAAACACATTCCTGTTAAATAACTTGTTGCTCCATTCTGTGTCGGGCCCCAGTACCTTGGATGTGAATCGGATATTGGCCACGCTTCTCCCGATCCACCCTTCTGCTCGCTGCAGAGTATTCTAATTATTTTTCCAGCAAATTGTGGCATGAATTTGCCACTGGAGGCTAGGGGAGCAGAACGGTCTAACTTACAGCATTCTCGCCAAGATTGACATTGCAGTGAATTCCGGGCCAAAGCTTGTCAACTGACTGTGGAGCATCACAGCTGCGCTCTGTCACATCCTCAACTGAAGCTCACAAACGAGCATTTTCCAGCAGGAATGAATAGGAATGGGAACCCTGCTCATTTTCTCCCCTCCTCTTCACTAGCTCAAAGGCATTGGGGCCAATGATATCAATCTTAACACTGCACTGGATAATATAAGTTTAACTCAGCGATGCCTAGGGATCAATATTGGTTCAGTATGGTTCAATTATACACTGGGCTATGCATTTACCAAACAGGGACAGTACAAGGGCAGTCTGATGGGGCCAACATGTTGGACCTTCTCGTGTACAGTGCAGTGGAATGATGGGACACAATCTGAGTGAATCTGGTGAGTTTCCCATCTGAAACACATCACTGGGGGGATCTGTTTGGTGCTTCCCAAGAGAGCAGGGGGAGGGGAAGGAATAACCAGAAGTATTTTGTCTCTGGTTATTTTTCTCCAATTCAGCATTTTGGACCATTCCCATAGGTGAGTCCTTACTCTTATGATCTGGAGTGTGCCTTTTCCTGTTTAACAATTTGTAACCGGTCCAAGGACTTGACTGGAAACCCTGTCCTCATGGAGAGGAACAAAGTTGAAGCCCATGGAATAAAAGGGACAGTCGCAGCATGGATATGAAATTGCCTAAGTGACAGGAAACCGAGAGTAGTGGTGAACGGTTGTTTTTTAGACTGGAGGGAGGTATATAGTGGTGTTCCCCAGGGGTCAGTACTAGGACCACTGCTTTTCTTGATATATATTAATGACTTGGACTTGGATATACAGGGCACAATTTCAAAATTTGCAGATGCCACAAAACTTGGAAGTATAGTAAACAGTGAGGAGGATAGTGATCGACTTCAAGAGGACATAGACAGGCTGGTGGAATGGGCAGACACGTGGCAGATTAAATTTAATGGAGAAAAGTGCAAAGTGATACATTTTGGTAGGAAGAACGAGGAACGGCAATATAAACTAAAGGGTACAATTCTAAAGGGGGTGCATGAACAGAGAGACCTGGGGGGGTGTATGTGCACAAATCATGGAAGGTGGCAGGGCAGGTTCAGATAGCAGTTAAAAAAGCATATGGGATCCTGGGCTTCATAAATAGAGGCATAGAGTACAAAAACAAGGAAGTTATAAAACACTGGTCCGACCTCAAGAATCTTCTTGACAGATCGGAAGTTCTGGGTTTTCGCGCACGTATCCCCGGGAAAGGGGCAGCCGCGGGCGGAGAGTTGGGCTATTTGCCCAACTCCTGCCCAGCGAATGCCTGAGAAATTCTTGCGCCTGGTAAAACCTGGCATAAGGCCTGCTTTTACAAGCGTAAGAGTTTGATAAAAATGTATTTATGTTTTTTTAATCATTTATACATTAAAAACCTGTACAATAAGGTAAGTTTACTTTTAGCCCCTTTAAAACATTTAGGGGGAGAAATTCGGTTGGTAGCGCCAGCGATTAGCACCTAAAGAGGCCGAGAATTGGGGTGTTACCCAATTTTCGGGCGGGCGCAGTGAACCCAGCGCCTCTTGCCATATTGAGTGGGTTTTAGCACCGGCGCTAAATCTTAGCGCCCGCTCGCGGGCGCAGGCAGATCATGACGTCATTTCAGTGTGCAATGCCTTTTTGGCGCCCCGGACCGGAAATTCAGTGGCGCCCCCCTCCGTTCCGACCGGCACTAATAAGGACAGCTTCCTGGAATGTTCCCCAGTCGCTCTCGGGCTTAGGGGGGCACTCTTTAAAGGGGACAGCACTGGTATAAAAGCGGCAGCCATTTTGGGAGCGCAACTTCTTTGAGATTTACACAGAGTAGCAAAGTTGAACTCTGAGCCATATCACTAGTGACACAGCGCTGCCAGAGGACCTTCAGCCTTCATACCATCACCCTGCTGCTGGTGAGCGTTTACACCCTATTTAATTTCTGGTGACCTATTATTATGGGGGCTGCTTTGGAGGGGAACGTCCTGCTGCTCGACCATCTGGAAAGGGCACGGGGACGGAGGGAGAGAGGGCCAGGAATGGCCAGACGGAGGACGGAGGAGGGCCAACAGACGTCGCCACACCAGACCTTGCGCTGCCAGGGTATTCAGGCAGCAGTTCTCTTACCTCAACATGTCGGAGGAGCAGTGTGTTAGGAGGCTGCGATTCAGGAAGGAGGTGGTGACTGAGCTGTGCCACCTGCTTCAGGCAGATCTGCAGCCGCAGATAAGGTGCAGGACCTCTCTGTCGGTGGCTGTGAAGATAACAGTGGCATTGAATTTCTATGCGATCGACTCCTTTCAGTCAGCAACTGGGGACATTGCCAACATCTCCCAGTTTGCGGTGCACAGCTGCATCCAGCAGGTTACAGATGCCCTGTTTAAAAGGCGGCGGCAGTACATCTCCTTCAATGTGACACCGTAGAAGCAGCGGGAGCGCGCAGAGGGCTTCGCGGCAATAGCGGACTTCCCCATGGTGCAGGGCGCCATTGACTGCACGCACGTGGCTTTGCGGGCGCCTGTTTTGAATCCTGAGGAGTTCCGCAACCGCAAGGGGTCCCACTCCTTGAATGTGCAGCTGGTCTGTGACCACCGGCAGCTGATCCTGGCGGTCAATGCACAGTTCCCAGGCAGCAGCCACGACGCATTCATCCTGCGCCAGACTTCAGTCGCTGACCTTTTCGAGGCCCCGGCTCTCACAGAAGGCTGGCTTCTCGGCGACAAGGGCTATCCACTGTGCCCATGGCTGATGACCCTGCTCCGTACGCCCAGCACCCCTGCAGAAGAGCACTACAACGTCAGCCATCAGGCGACGAGGAACATTGTGGAGCACACAATCGGCGTGCTGAAGCAGCGGTTCCGCTGTTTGGACCATTCGGGAGGCGCCTTGCAGTACTCACCAGAGCGAGTCTCCCACTTCGTCGTAGTCTGTTGTATGCTGCATAACCTCGCCAGCCAATACCAGCAGACATTGCAGGAGGAGGAGGAGGACCAAGACGGGTGGGTCCGAGAAACTGGAAGGGCCGTCCATCAGAGGCTGATAAGGAGTCGGTTCTAGGCCCCTCTCACGGACTGCTTGGTGCCATTCGAAGACCAGGAATGGAACCATTCGGATAACCCTTAGCCGATGAAGGCCAGTGTAATGAAATCTGCTTGTCTTGCCTGTATTCGTTTTGCACTCATGTATATTACCCTCCCCCACACGGTGTATAGTTTCACTTCCTCTTCCCTGACTAACCTGGAAGGTTCCAGGTCTTGGCTCTTGGCTCCACCCCTGACTTCTCTTACTTAAAGATCCCAGGATCTGTATGACTCATTCCTGTGAGCCAGTCAGTGTGATCAGTGTGTTGAGATGTTAGCTCTGATCTTAGTGATTAAAAGCCAACTTGTTAAAGTCTATAACTTCTAGTTTGGTGGTTATTGAAGGCACATCAGCCAGAATGATTGTAAATAGCAGACATGGCCAATGACATTAAATTTTTTTGTTTATTTTGAAAACTGTGCTTCCTTCCAACATGACAAAGCAATGGCAACAGAAAGCTTAACTAACAAACTAACACATAAGTGCCTCGCACACCCGGGAGACTATCCAAAACATGACTAACATTCAGACCAGCATCCACGGCCTTGATTTCTAGAAATAGGACGTCTCAGCTGCACCTTCTACTCTTTCCCCTTTGATGGTGATCTACTTCTCTTGCGAGAACGGCCCCTTCCCTCCCTGCAGCTCCTCCGTAATGGGACCCCAGTGGCTGCATGAAGGCTGGGGGACGCCTGCTGACTGTCCGAAAGCGCAGATGCCCCTGAGGGACGGCCTGGACGGACTCTGGGCTTGGAGGGGCCGGATGCTGACTGCTCTAATTGGGCATGGGTGGAAGAAGTCTGTCCTGCAGGTGGTGGCAGCTGCAGTGGAGACGTGCCAGCATTGGCATCAGGAATGCTGACATCCTGAGAGCGGACACCTGCTCCGTGGTCGGCCGACACACTGGCACTCTGACGGGGCAGCACCGCAGCATGCGCACCAATCGGCTGGTCCACAGATTGCTGGCCTGCTGTGGTGCTGCAACGGCCCTGGGTAATCCTGCCTGATCCATCGAGGGTGGCAGCAGTCAGTGCTTGTGTGGCCTCAATCAGCCTCTGCATGAGGCCAGCGAGGGACTGCGTGGCAGCGCTCAGCACTTGCGTGGCAGGTGCCAGTGCTTCGGTGAAGCCCTGGACAGTCCTTTCCAGTGATGTAGCGACGCCCTGGACAGTCCTTTCCAGTGATGTAACAACGCCCTGGGCAGTCTTTTCCAGGGCTGCCCCGAAGCCCTGGGCACTCCTTTCCTGTGCTGCCCCGAAGTCTTGCACACTCCTTGCCAGTGTCTCGATGGATTCAGGCATCCTTGCAACTGCAGCCATCAGCTCAGTGTGCCTGAGTCAAGCCTGGGCGCTCATTTCTGCGAGGGAACGCACCTCTTCTGCGCTCTGTGCAGCAGTCATCGTGGCCTGATGCGCCCTCCGGGGAGACGGCTCCTGATCTTCCCTAGCCCCCTTGCATTGCTGGAGGCCGCTGGTTCCTGTAACTGGTTCCTCCTCTGAGCCATCCCCCCCTGCTCCCTTCCAGGGAAGCACAATCCCCAGTCTGCAGATGGGCTGGCTTGCCTGAGGGTGGCACGGATGGTCCGGCTTCCTCCTGGTCGTGGCCTCCGGAGTCACTGTCCCTGGCAGCTTGATGGCCTGGCTTCCGAGCTGGTGATGCAGCATCTGAAAGCAGGGAGGTTGCAGAGTGGCTTTAGCGAAAGGACAGGGTGGTAGCTCCAGACTGAAAAAGCATGCTGGTGGGGGGAACAAGTGGAAGGAGACAGTTCAAAAAGGCGATGTCCTTACCATCGCTGTGCACAATGGGGTCGGCAGCTCTAGTGGTGACAGGACCACTCATCCGGCCTCCAACAATCTGGTGGACTCTTTCCTCCAGGTCCGTGAGTTCCTGCAGCTGAGGAGGGCCTCCTCCGGTGCGAATCTGTTCCCTCCGGTTCCTGGCCAGCTTGGCCTGCAGGAGAAAGGACGGGAAGTTATGAAACATGCTGCCCTGAGTTGTCATCTCATGCCCCCCCATGGTGGATCAGCCCTTCCATTATGTCCTGAGTTGTCATTTCATGCCCCCCCCCCCATGGTGGATCAGCCCTTCCATTATGTCCTGAGTTGTCATTTCATGCCCCCCCCCCATGGTGGATCAGCCCTTACATCATGCCCTGAGTTGAATGTGTGTGTGCGTTCCCAGAAAGGGCCATGGGTGCTGGCTGACAGATGGCCATTGGTGCATCGCGCACCCTCTGGCCATAAAGTCAGGTGCAGATGGAGGGATGAAGAAGATTGCCAATAAGCCACTCACCCTAACGACCCGAGTGAGATCGTTGAACTTCTTCCTGCATTGCACAGGAGTCCTGGGCACCACGCTGCTGGAGTTGACTCTTTGACAAACTTCCCTCCAAGCTCTGCGGTACTCGTTCTGATGAGGCCTCCTGCCATTGTCAGGGTACAGCACTGCTCGCCAGTGCTCCACTGCGCCAGCCAAAGCATCCAATGCCCTTTCGGAAAAGCGCTCCGCTCTCTGCCTCACCCTCTCCATCTGGTCAAAGTTTGTAACGCCTCAGAATGCACACGCCGATTTTGAGGCCTACAGGGTGATGAGTGTGGCTGCTGAACCTAAATGACCCGTCCCTTTAAGAGCTGGCCAGCGCCAGCATGTCTTTGTCATCGATTATTGACAGCACCTGTGCTGCGCCCGTCCTCCCAGATATTGAGTAGTGCCGCCAGGTTAGCGCCTTAGTCCCGTGCAGCGCCTAATTTTACGCCGCAATCTCCTTCAGGGGCGATGCAACCCAATATCGCTGGAGGTGGCAATAAGTTGCGCATGGCGATAAAATTTGCGCACCGCCAATTCTAACGCCCCAAGCGGGGCTATACCCAATTTCTCCCCCTTAAATTTATTTTTCAAGCAATAAATTTTTGCTTTAAATATTTAATTAAATGGCATTTTAATTAATTTTAAGTATGTAATTTTTTTTAAATTTGATGTCTAGTTGTATTTTTTGGGGGTATTCCCATTCATGCTTATGGGGATTCTGTATATACAGAATCCGCATAAGTATGAATGGGGATTCCATTCGTTCGGCTCGCCCACGTGATTTCAGGCGATTGCGAACTGCCTGCGCCCCTGAGATACGTGGGTCTCTACCCGCAGGGGCCCAAGACCGCGAATCTCCGTATCTCCCAGACCACCAGGTACACGGGCATTTTATTTGCGGAATTGAGCCATTTCCCTGCGGGAAGCCTCCGACCGCAAATTCAGGGCCGTTGTGTCTAATTCTGGGCACCGCACTTTAGGAACGATGTGAAGGCCTTGGAGAGGATGCAGAAAAGATTTACGAGAATGGTTCCAGGGATGAAGGACTTCAGTTACGTGGATAGACTGGAGAAGCTGGGGTTGTTCTCCTTGGAGCAGAGAATGTTGAGAGGAGATTTGATAGAGGTGATCAAAATCATGAGGGGTCTGGACAGAGTAGATGGAGAGAAACTGTTCCCGTTGGCGGAAGGGTCGAGAACCAGAAGGCACAGATTTAAGGTGATTGGCAGAAGAACCAAAGGCGACATGAGGGAAAACTTTTTACGCATCGAGTGGTTAGGATCTGGAATGCACTGCCTGAGAGGGTGGTGGAGGCGGATTCAATCGTGGCTTTCAAAAGGGAATTAGATTAACTGAAGGAAAAAAAAATTGCGGGAGAGTGGGACCAGCTGAAGTGCTCTTGCAGAGCGCTGGCGGGGGAGGCAATTTAAAATCATTAGTGGTTTGTTTACAGCTACTTATCAACGATTTTTTTCCCCAGTTTTTTGGATTTGACCGGTCGCCCACCGGTTTCCCGCTGTGCCTCGACCTCGTCTGTGAAGCTGAGGCGGGAGGTCAGTGGCCATTGAATCGGCTGATGAGTTGACCGCTTCAAATGTCAAATCAAAGCTCCCAGCTAATTGCGAAATGGGCCCCGATTTTCCTGGAGCCGTCGGGCGGGGTTTCAGGCGGGCGGGGGCTGAAAATCGCAGAAATAGGGGGTCGCGACCCCCCCCCCCCGCCCGATTCCCCGCCCCGCCCGACTTTCGCCCCCGTGTTTCAGCGCGACCCGAATCAGTCCCGCCCGCAGCAGGCGTCTAATGATCAATAATTGTCATGTTTAATTCTATTTTCAGGGGCCCTTGGAATTTTCAGCCTTTCCCCACGTAAACCACGCCTGGTGGGAACACCGCTGATGAAACCTGGCGTGAACAATGTCGGCTTGCTTGCTTTCAGCTGCAGGTCAATCAGGCATGAAGAGATTTAATCAGCCAGCATTTGTAGGCTGCAGGACCTTGTTGCTCAAGGCTTGGGGCAACTTGTTGTAGGCTTAGGCACAGCTGTGGAAGGTTAGAGTCTCACACACTTCTCCAGTGTGAGCTCCTGGGAAGCCCCTCTCAGCACCCTAACTCAGCGCCTCCTCAACGGAGGCATCTGCCAGAAGCATGGGAGGCCTTTTATTCCTTCCCTTCTTGGCATTAGAGAATCTCCAACAGCAGAGGAGGCTGCAGCAGATCCAGCAACAACAGCAGATCCAGCAACAACAGCAGCAGCACCAGCAGGAGCGACAGGCTGCGGCTCAGCCACTTGAGGCAGCTCAGGCCAGAAGGGGCCAGCGCATGGAAGGCCGTCGGCGCAGGAGATACCCCCCAAACTGGGTCTACAGACACAGGGTGAGCTACCTCAACATGACTGAGCAGCAGTGCCAAAGGCGGCTCCGACTTTCGCGAGAGGTAGTGACTGACATCTGCGCAATGCTACAGCAAGACCTGGAGCCCAGAGCACCAGGTCGACACTCCTTACCAGTGGCCATCAAAGTCACCACCGCACTCCACTTTTATGCCTCAGGCTCCTTCCAGGGATCAGCAGCAGACATCAGCGGCATCTCCAAGGCGGCCGCAGCACGGTGGCATAGTGGTTAGCACTGTTGCCTCACAGCGCCAGGGACCCGGGTTCGAATCCAGCCTCGGGCGACTGTCTGTGTGGAGTTTGCACATTCTCCCCGTGTTTGCGTGGGTTTCCTCCGGGTGCTCCGGTTTCCTCCCACAGTCCAAAGATGTGCGGGTTAGGTTGATTGGCTATGATAAATTGACCCTTAGTGTTAGGGGGATTCAATACGTGGGGTTACGGGGATAGGGTGGGATATGTGTTGGTGTAGGGGTTACGGGGATCGGGTGGGATATGTGTCGGTGCAGGCTCGATGGGCCGAAATGGCCTCTATCTGCATTGTGGGGATTCTGTGATTCTGTGATCTGTGACTTGCATCAAACAGGTCACCGATGGCCTCTTTGCCCTCGCACACAATCACATCCATTTCACCCAGGATCACGCAAGTGTGAGGGCGCGAGCGCATGGATTAGCTCAGCTGGCAGACTTTCCAAGGGTGCAGGGCGTCATTGACTGCACCCCATCGCAATCCAGGAGTTTTTGTCAACTGCAAGGGCTTCCACTCCCTTAACGTTCAGCTGGTGTGTGACCACAAGAAGGAGATTTTGCATGTTTGTGCCAAGTACCCTGGCAGCTGCCATGACTCCCTCATACTGCGCCAGTCTACTGTGCCTCCGCTATTCAGTCCACCAAATGAACTTCAGGGATGGCTACTTGGAGACAAGGGATATCCCCTGCAGATTTGGCTAATGACGCCGGTGAGGAGACCAGCTAACGAAGCTGGGGAGCGCTACAACTCCAGCCACATTTCCACCAGATGCATTATCGAGCAAACCATCGGATTGCTAAAGATGCGCTTCAGATGCCTCGATAGATCAGGTGGAGCCCTACAGTACTCATCAGCCAGGGTCTCCAAAATCATTGTGGTATGCTGTGTGCTTCACAACATGGCACAGTGTCGTGACTTGCCGATTCCATAGGGCCAAGAGGCTCCTCACAGAGCCACCTCGGATGAGGATGAAGCTGAGGAGGAGGACGGAAACGAGCATCCTGCAGAGGCCCATCAACCAGTGGTACCAGTGCGCGAGAACATTGCTGGGCGGAATGCAAGGAACGCACTCATCCTGGGCCGATTTGCGTAGCCTGGTACTTCAAACACTGTAGCCGCGCTGCTTCTTAACTGACTATGGACAGTGGTCCATCCCTGTGCATTTCTGCCTATTGGACCAGCTTGCTGACATCTGCAAGTAATCCTAAGGCCTCAATGTCAAATCCCCATTTGCCAAATGACAGACGCCACAACTCCAGCAGTTGCCACCAGATTTTTTATGTACAACAAAGTGATGGCATTAAAACTACATACAAGACTTCTCACCCAAGTGACTACCCTTGTGATTAGTGGTGCTTTATTTTTCTCTTAGCGTGCTCCTACATAGTGGTACCCCTGTGGCTTCAGCAGATGTGGAGGCCCCTTGCTGACTTTGCTGCTGCTCCTGTCTCGACACATTTAGCAGGCGTCCTCTGGGGTGGCGAGCCTGTGAGGGCTCGCCAGCAGTCTGCTGCTCCTGTGGCTGTGCAGGGGTTGAGACTCCTATCTCACTTGGGTGTGGACTCCGGCGGGGCATGGAAGTGAGAGCGCGTGGAGAGGAGCCCCCACTTCCTTGAGGTGTGCCAACAACCTCCCTCTCATGGGTCAGCTCCCCCTCAGTGCCTGCAAGTGGCTGGAGAGCACCTTGCTGCACATCAGGGGGGCCATGGGGACCCGTCTCTGCACTGGAACTCCTGCTCAGAGGGACTTCCATGAAGGTCTGGTTTCGGTGCTCAATCGATGCCCATCGCTCCTCCAGAGATGTCATTCTATTCTGAGCACTCACCATGTTTTCGATAACCTGGCGACTAAGCTCCTCCTCGGCCACAGCCCTCCTCTCCTCGGCCGCAGCCATCCTTTCCGTGGTGATGCTTTCATGCGCCAATGACTCCAATAAGGCTGTGCTCATGCTCGCCATGGACTCCTCCATTCGCTCCACACTCGCAGTGACTCTGGAGACAAAACCTGCCAGAGACTCTGTGCATGGAGATCCATCACCTCCTCTCTTGCGGATGGACCCAGAGGCATAGGGTCGACATGCAGCTGAGCTGAGCTGGCAGAGGCCTGCGCCCTCCGACGAGGACTCTCCACTGCTGTCCCTGTCTCCACAATCTGCTGATGCTCACTTGTGAGCTGTGAAACACCAGGTGACAACACTATTCTATGTCCCGAAGGCCCCCCCGAGGTGTGAGTGTCTGCGCTGATGCTGGTGCACTTACTTCTGCTGACGCTGCGCCCTCAGAGGCTGGAGCTTCCTCTGAGGAGTCTGGCTGCAAAGCCTCTTTCTCCTCGGCAGTGGGGACGGGGGCTCTGGATGGTCCTGTGGGGGAGTAAAGGAAAGAGCTAGAGATGTGATGCCAAGGCTACTTGCACATTGGATTTGGCATATGCTCATAAGTCCAAATGATGCAGCTTCAGAATCATATCAGCGACTCATGCTATGTCAATGAGAGAGATGGGAAAGTATTCTGTCACCAGCTTGCGGGCTTGCTCCTGTCTCTCCTGCCCCAGCTTCCACAGGCACGTCAGCCCCAGCAATCTCCATCACTGCTTCCTCACAGGGGCTCAGGTGGGCGATTGAGGGTGATCCTCCTCCAGTCCCCGCACGCTCTCTCCTATTGTGAGCTCTCTTTTCCTGCAATGAGGGAGACAAGTGGAGTTTGAGTGAGAGTGCAGGCGTGAGCGTAGAGATTGCATAGCATAGATACTTAGAAGGAGACAAAGATGATATGAGGCTGCAAGACCAAGGGCCCTCACACTGTGTTGTCAGTTGTGTTCCAAGCATCAGAGTGAGACGCAGTGTGAGGGCTGCATGGTGGAATAGTTATGTGAAGGTGAGCAAAGAGAGAAGGAATGGGTAAGGGTGCATGGATGTGACTGTGAAGTGGGATGTGGAGGAAGAGATTGCTGAAGCTGAGTGCTGTTGGGGAAAGGCAATGGGGATCAGGTTGAGGGTGATGGAAACTTCGTACTTACTTTTCCTGTACGGTGAAGGTCATGGAAGCGCTTCCTGCACTGGATCCAGGTCCGTCGGGTGACTCCCTGAGAGTTGACCTCTGCAGCCACCTCCATCCAGGCAGCCCTGGTCTCTTTGGGAGGCCTCTTCCTCCCTGAGCTAGGGAAGAGGACCTCCCTGTGGGCCCTTACCCCATCCACCAATGTCTGGAGTGAGGTCTCATCAAATTTGGCGGCAGCTCGGCCTCTGCCGCTGGCAGCAGCTGGTGCAGGCTCCTCTGCCATTCTGCAAGACTGGTTGGGAAGCCTGCAGAGGTTGAAAAGCTTGCTGGACACTTTAAAAGCACTACGAATGATGACATCATACTGTGGGGCTTTCTGACTGGAAATGGACAATTAGCAAGGGTGCCCACATGCTGGAAATAAATTGGCCAATTGAGGGAAAATTGCATGCAGCAGGCTGACCCATTTCGATTCGGGTTGGAACCCGACATTCGGGGAACCCGACAATTCCCCGCACCTTCGGGAAAATCGGGGCCATGTTCCCTTAACCACTAGCTTCTCTAAACTGCATTTCCACTACAGATTCAGGATGCTGCAAGTCTTCACACATGTCTCCATCCAGTCTGACCTCATTACTTCTCCCACCATTGATAGCTCAACTTCACCTGCTATCTATTCCATCAGCATGGGTGCCCTTGAAAAACTCTCACTTTGGTCCTCAGAATCCCACCACAAGCAGCAGCAGGTACACCAGCAGCACCAACAACAACACCAACCTTCTCCGCAATCAACTGATGCTGCACAGGACGCAGGGCATCAGCACCCGATCACATTGCTGCCCAGGAATCCTCACTATGACCAGATTTACTTCACTTGATGCTGTACACTTTGGCTGCCACATGATGCGCCAGGTTGGCACCACCCCACACCAACACCATAAAGCATCCCTACAATGCCCAAGCCATTCTTTTCACTCATCACCATTGCGGGGGGGGGGGGTGGTACCATTATGCCTCATCATTCATTGCAACTCATTAAGCCACTTCCAAAGGTGCACACAAATCTGTCCAAGAACGCAAAGTGTTGAAAATAAAGGTTTCAATGTTTGACACTACATGAACATTGCATAAAACACCCAAGTGCCTACCCTTTTGTGTTGTTAGTTGGTATGATTGGACTAGGATGAGGGTGAGTGTGAGGGGTGGCTAGTGAGATGGAGATGGGGATGTGATAATATAGATAGAGAGAGAGAGAGAGGGATGGGTGGAAGTGCAAGGTAAGTTGGTGTGCATAAGGATGTGCAGGAGTAGGGTAGGGAAGGCAAAGTGATGGGGATGTGATGAGTGGCACAGCAGGATGAGGTTGAGTGTGGTTTTGCAGTAATGTTTCATGATCTACTGAGATCATTGAAATGTTTGCAGTCTCCTGGGGAGGTCTCATCTGCCCATGGGAAGGGAAGAGGACCTCCCTGCGTGCTGTGACTCCCTCCATAAGCATATGGAGAGAGTTATGGGAGAGCCTGGGTGTAGCCCTGCACCTCTGTGCATTGCTTGTCAGAGTTTGCAGCACCTCAATGCTGTAGAGCACTGAGAGCATAAATGTTAAAATCAATTTGGACATGGTCCCTTTTAAGGGAACTGGCTGATGACGTCACCAGACCCGCTTCTTCTAATTGGACGAGAAACGCGCTAGGCGGGCTTAACGAGCCCCATTAATGGAAAGTCATTCTACAGAGCTGGCTAGAGCCAGCAATGGGGCCGCGACCCTACACCGCCCGCCCCAGACCCGCCGAGGTTTATAATGTTTATGATAATGTCTGGAGACTAGAAGGGTTATGCTTACCACAGCAAGGCCACGGTATTTTACGTGCATCTAACGTCGTTGATGTATGTTGAAGAAAATTTAGACTTGTGACACTGGGTTATGCAGTAGCCAGAGACTACCATATTAGGCAAGGCCAGTTCCAGTTTGATAAAACAGTGTATAAATATAAGCTTTACCCTTTATTCCAGCAGCACAAGAAGGAACTCATGCCTAAGTTCGCATGCTCTACTGTGAATATACCTCGCTTGTAAATTGCTTTTTATGCTGATAAAGAATAAAATGATTATAACCAGAAGAATGAATTTGTTACTACTCAAGTGAACAACAGAAGACTGTTTTAAAACAACAGTTAGTAATCATGAATCTTGCTCTGTCCCACTTACAATTGGGCAAAAAAATCCAAGCTAGTATTTTCGCTAAGGAGTCGGAGTTAGCTGGATTTACATGAATAGAAGAAAAATGGATGGTTGTAATAGAAATCATAAAAGTTAGCTGTTAAATCTTTACTGTAGTTATAAATATTGCCTTGACCTGACTACGATTGTGTCAAGACACAGTCGCTATAAAGAGCAGGGCCTTGAACAAGATAGCACTGCGATTAAATATTTAAAAGTATTAACTTTTTCTGACATCAGGTAATCCAGTTGAGGTTGGACAGCTAGACCTAGGGTTTAACCAAAGACATTATGGTGAGTAACGTTTCCTTCTTCTTCTTCTGTTCTCTCTGTGTAGATGTGATGCAGCTACAATAAATCAAGCTAGTGTAAAGCTTTACATTTTCTCCCTCTTGGTTGCGTCATTAAAAAAAAACACCCAAATCTTATTGATTCAAGTACATAATGAATGAGCATAATCAGTGGTCAAAGTGAGCCAGAGTGGTTCGGTATGGCATTCTGACCTTTCAATTTTTACCTGGCTCCATTCTGACTGAGTCCCGGATGTGATGTTCCTCTTTTTTTCCCTACCTAACTAACCAAACTTGGGTGTCTTGGACATCAGTAAATTTTAGGTTATATATACTTCTATAGTTGCTGTTTCCGCTGCGTACTGACGCAAACATTTCTAGGAAGCATTAGGAAAATATTTAATTTTGACATTAAAAATGATGCATTTAGGTTCATTTTAAACATACTTTTACTTCACAATTGATACTTTTTCTATCATTTCTTCGAAAAAAAAGTGTTTTTTGGTTAATCCATATTGAGCAGGCCAACTAGAACACCAGTTCCCAAAAAGCTACCTCAAAAGCCACTTTCCCCTCTTCGCAAATAGGCTCTCCTCCCCTTCACAGAAGTACTCACTCCCTCTGACTTCCTCCCTGAAGTTCAGAGGGATCTCGGTCTCTTAAACACCACACCTCCAAAAACACTCTGCCTCCTTGTTGTGGGTCCCAGCTGACGCTCCTAATTGCCAACTTTGTTTCGTTTTGGCATCAGAGACCAGGATTTCTTTCTTGCAGCACAGATTGCTAGGGATGGGCAGCAGCCAGGACTAGCAGCATGCCATCTTCGGGAAAGAGTAAAAAATGACCAACTGTTTTAAAATAGGCCTATGACATGATGTAGTTACAATGAAAATGCAGTGGGCCACAGGCTTGCTTTAGTTGCGGCTGAACCAATATTTCACAATTTGTATAGTGGAAGGTTGTGGCAAGAATTTCAGTGATTTCCCGCATTGTGGGACATTGTGGATATATATTAGTACTTTCTATTTCTGAACATGGATGTTAAGTTGTTTTAAAATTGTTTATATGGTTGCCACAGTGACACGGAGGCACCCTTCTTCCCACTGCACCAAATTCAAGAAGGCATTACTCTTCTTCCCCCTCACCGCCAGTTCAAGCTGATGCACTTTATTCCCTTTTTTTGCTGGTATTCTTGTTTCTCTTTCACCTCAATTCACACTCCTCTCGCTCAGTTCTTGCTGTCACTTTCCTCCAGCTGTGGTTCATGCTACACCTCTTCCTTCTCTGCCCTCAAATTCCGATGACCTCCTTCCCACCATTCAACTGACACTCATCTTTTCCCAAATCATACTAAAATAAAAACAGAAAATGCTGGAAATACTCAGCAGGTAGGGCAGCATCTGTGGAGAGAGAAACGGAGTTAACGTTTCAGGTCGATGACCCTTTGTCAGAACGCAAATCTTACTGTTCCCCTTAGGAACATAGGAATGACGTAGGCCATTCAGCTCCTTTAGCCTGTTGCGCCATTCAATTAGATCATGGCTGATCAGTATCATAACTCCATTTACCCGCCTTAGTTCCGCAACCCTCAATACCCTAGCCTAACAAAAATCTTTGCAAATCTCAGTTTTGAAATTTAAAATTGACCTAGCCTCAAAGCCTGTTTGGGGGAGAAAGTTCCAGATTTCCACTGCCCTTGTGTGAGTAAGTGAATCCTGACATCACCCCTGAATGACCTAGCTCTAATTTGCAGGTTATTCCCCCCTTGTTCTGGACTCTTGTTTTGGGCTGGGAAAAAGATGGCAGTGTTAGATTACTATTTTTAACATCTTCCATTGAGTGTTAGCAGAATAAATGAAGGTTCAGAGAAAAAAAATACTGTTTCAGTACTGTAAATTTCACCCAGATAATTAAAAAGGGTACATTTTTGTGCTATTAAAGTGATATTCTAAAATCGTTATCTTTGTAGCTACAGACAAGGTGGCTCTTCTGATTGGCAACATGTCCTATTACAACCATCCTAAGCTAAAGGCACCAATGGTGGATGTATATGAACTGACCAATTTGCTGCGGCAGCTCGATTTTAAAGTGGTATCTCTGTTGGACCTCACCGAATCGGAGATGCGTAATGCAGTGTACGAATTCTTACTCTTGCTGGACAAGGGAGTGTATGGTATGTTTGTTTACAATACATTTCAGTGTGCTCTGGCAGTTAAATTGTGTTACTTCAAAATGGCAGTTTCTGGAGGGAGGGGACTGTTATATTGCAGTCATGATCAAATTACTTGACACACTAGGCTTTTGAGGGGTCAGATTTATACTGTTATTCATGCTGTAAAACAACTCTCTATACGGTCTTATTTTGAACAAGGAATAGAAGGACTGCAGTTCAGTCAAATGAATATCCTTGGGTATGCGGTGGCTGAGTTAATAAATAGTGTGTAATTGTGTTATACAGACCAGAAAAATTCCATAATTCAATTTTTTTGCCTGTACTAAATTAGTTGATCTCAATTCACTTCATTACCCCCGGGCTATGTGGATTTTGACTCGTCAGTTGTGAGACACTGGGTAATTTTGACTTTGGGCAATAATGCAACACAGGCAATATCGGATCAGCTGCCATTATCGTCCATTTTACACTATCAGCCAAAGTCAGAATTACCCCCACAGTGTGATCTATAGACATTAGATTAGATCAGCATGCGGGTTCCTCTGTGTGTCTTGCATTAAAAAGAAAAACATGGAATTTGTGGTTTCAGGACTGAGGCTCACTGGACAATCACAGGACAGCCTCACAGATAGAGTTGAGTATTGTGTGTGCATCAAATGGGGAAAGGTTGAGTGTGTGCTGCACAAGGAGACATTTGCTATTTGTGTGTTATCATCGAGGGGAGATGCTGAGGGTTTTGTGCATTCTCCAGAGAGTTGTTGGCTGGTGTTTGTGCCACAGGTGGAGATGTTAAGCGTGTTACATGATCTGTGCTGAATTAGCTGATCTTGGCTGGGGTGATGGTCAGGGAGGATTCCTGCTCCTCATCATTATCTAGTGGCCCCTGATGGAAAGTGTGCACATGCCAGGTGAGGACTAGAGGACTAGGATCCAGCTGTAATAGTTTCCACAGTTGAATAGCCTGCTAACACGGGCCTCAATATTAACTGCCCCAAGATGGGCAGGAGTGGGGCGGTTAAGAAGTGAAATGCGTGGAATGTGACACCAACCCACCGCTTATTAATATATTTAAATAGGGCTCCTACAGTGCAATTTGGAGCTCGATTTGAAGTTAATTGTTGCTGCACGAGTTTCCCAAGGGTTGGGAAACTTGGCAGTGAAACAGAGGTGGGAGCTGCCATCTCCCCAAGGTAAGTTGCTGTTTAAGCACTCCTAGTGGGCCAGGAGGAGCGAGGGTGCACCCCCGGGCCCTTCAAGGAAGCCTTCGGCCTCCCCCAGCCCTGATCTCCAGCCAGCCCTCCTGATCACAGGTCTCTTCCCCACACGCCCCCCCCCCCCCCCCCCCGCCCCGATTACTGACATCATACTGTGGGGCTTTCTGACTGGAAATAGTCAATTAGCAAGGGTTCCCACGCTGGAAATGAATTGGCCAATTGAAGGGAAATTGCATCGATGTGGCAGACCCATTTAGATTCGTGTCGGAACCCGACATTCGGGGAACCCGACAATTCCCCGCACCTGCGGGAAAATCGGCCCCAGTGTATCTTTGTATCTGGATTCGTGGTAGAAGACACAAAAAACATTCTGGAAATAATGGGGAACCAAGGGTCTAGAGAGAATGAGGAACTTAAAGAAATCAATATAAGTAAAGATATAGTAGTGGAGAAATTAATGGGACTAAGTGGCGACAAATCCCCTGGACCTGACGACCTGTACCCTAGGGTTTTAAAAGAGGTAGCTGCAGTGATAGTGGATGCCAAATCTATTCCCTAGATTCTAGAGCAGTCCCTAAGGATCGAAAGGTAGCAAACATAACCCTGCTATTTAAGAAAGGAGGAAGAGAAAAAGCAGGAAACGAGAGGCTAGTTAGCCCTGACGTCAGTAGTAAGCAAATTGCTAGAATCTATTATTAGGGACGTGGTAACAGGGCACTTAGAACATCATATGATTAGGCAGAGTCAGGTTTTATGAAAGGGAAATCATGTTTAACAAATCTGTTTTTTGAAGATGTAACTAGTAGGATGGATAAGGGGGAACCAGTGGATGATGTGTATTTGGATTTTCAAAAAGCATTTGATAAGGTGCCACACGAGATTATTACACAAAATTAGGACTCGTGGTATTGGAGGTAATATATTAGCATGGATTGAGGATTGGTTAATGGACAGAAAACAACAGAGTAGGAATAAATGGGACTTTTTCAGGTTGGCAGACTGTAACTAGTGAGGTACCGCAAGGATCAGTGTTTGGGCCTCAGCTATTTACAATCTATATTAATGGCTTAGATGAAGGGACTGAGTGTAATGTATCCAAGTTTACTGCTGATACAAAGTAAGGTGGGAAAGTAATCTGTGAGGAGGACGCAAAGAGGCTGCAGCGAGATATAGACAGGGTGACTGAGTGGGTAAGAACATGGCAAATGGATTACAATGTGGGGAAGTGTGAAGTTATCCACTTTGGTAGGAAAAACAAAAAATCAGAATATTTTTTGAATGATGAGAAACTGGAAAATGTTTGCACTCAGCGGTACCTGGGTGTCCTTGTACATGAATCACAGAAAGTTAACATACAGGTACAGCAAGCAATTAGGAAAGCAAATGTTATATTAGCATTTGTTATAAAGGGATTAGAGTATAAGAGTAAAGAAATCTTACTACAATTATACAGGGCATTGGTGAGGCCACACCTGGAGTACTGTGTACAGTTCTGGTCTGCTTTCCTAAGGAAAGACATACTTGCCTTGGAGGGAGTGCAGTGAAAGTTCATTTAGACTGGTTCCTGTGATGAGGGGGATTGCCCTATGAGGAGAGATTGCGTAGACTAGGCCTATATTCCTTAGAGTTTAGAAGAATGAGAGGTGATCTAATCAAAACATACAAAATTCTTAAGGGGCTTGACAGGGTTAATGCTGGGAAAATGTTTCCCCTGGCTGGGGAATTTAGAACACGGGGTCACAGTCTCAGAATAAGGGGTCGGCCATTTAGGACTGAGATGAGGAGAAATGTCTTCACTCAGCGGGTGGTGAATCTTTGGAATTCTCTACCCCAGAGGGCTGTGGATGCTCAGTCGTTGAGTATATTCAAGAGAGGTCAATACATTTTTGGGAATGAAGGGATATGGGGATAGTGCGGGAAGGTGGAGTTGAGGTGGAAGATCAGCCATGGTCTTGTTGAATGGCGGAGCAGGCTCGAAGGGCCAAATGGCCTACTGCAGCTCCTATTTCTTATGTTCTTAAATGAGCACTTGGTTGAAGTACCAAAGATCTGCTATTCTGTGATACCGTGCTCCAGAAGAGAGAGGAGGGGGGAAAAAGGTGTGAAAATTGGAAAAAATAAACTTCATTGATTGAAACAACACGAGGCTGACTGCATTTAAATTGTGTTTTTTTTGTCTTATTATTTGTAGAATTCATTTTAAAAGCTCGAGTTAGTTTTCTGATTTTATCACTTAGTCTGTGAATAATCCAGTTGTGGCCAGTGCATTCCAGAAATTGCATAAATTAGTCAACTTCAAATCGGCAACAAAAGTTTTGTACAGTGGAATCGTTTTTCAAGGGTTTTGCATAAACATGGCTGTCAAAAATTACCTTTGTTACTGTAAAAATGTTTTATGATCAGGGAATGGAAAGTGTCATAAAAAAAAATGCATAGTAACCATTTCTCTGCTCAAATTCTTTTCACCCTGGGTGCATTTTCCTCTTGAGATGATACCAGAGAAAAAAATAAGTCAGCCTCGGTTTCAGCGTGCATTTAAAAAGTGATGAACTCAGGACAAGCCAAACGTAACAATAATGGCATAAATGGTGCAACAGAAGTTCTTTCTGTGTCACTGTGATCTCTTTTAAGCAGGGGCATGCACAAACACCCTACTAAATGTGATTGCAAGCAAGATAGCTGAATGCATGAAGTTGTGAGTCTGAGGTTGCAAGTGCCCGCCAACGCATCCTGTAACTATTGCTGAAAAGTCTTTTCGGTTGCAGACGAAAGTGTGATAAAAATCAGTCTACTTTTGACAGCAGAAATGAATATTGCCTCATGGTAACATGCTTTTAAACATGCTTGTAGAGAGCAGTGCAGGAAACTCCTGTATTTAGCATACTTTAAGTGGCAGAATCGTTTTCCGTTTAACCCTTTCAGTGACCTTAATGCACTCTATAGCTTTCTGTACTAAATTCTCTCTCCAAAATTGTCTACTCCTGACTTTAGGAGTTGGATATTACAACCCAGGTCAGAGGTAGCAGCAGTCGGAGCATTGGTCGTCTTCTGTTTCTTATCCAGGGATCAAACAGGTTTTCACGGCAGTGACTACATTCTCTCCACACCAGCGTACAGTGGAGACAACAGTTGCTGCTGCACATTATGTATGTTGGAGATGGAAGGATATGTTTCTGAGCTGCGTGCCTTAATTCCTAAAAGCCTTTTTGTACATGATGGACAAAACATTGAACCAGTGCACACTTTGAAAGCACCCTTGCCAACCTCCATAACTCCCTAGTCCATCTCAATGGGCCTAGAAACTCCCACTGGTCCTCCCATTTTACCTTCAACCCATGCAAGTGGCTAATAAGAACATAAGAAACAGGAGCAGGAGTAGACCATTTGGCCCCTCGAGCCTGCTCTGCTATTCAATAAGATCAAGGCTGATCTTCTACCACAACTCCACTTTCCTGCACTACCTCCATATCCCTTGATTCCCTTAATATCCAAAAATCTATCGCTCTCTGTCTTGAATATACTCGACGACTGAGCCTCCACAGCCCTCTGGGGTAGAGAATTCCAAAGATTCACCACCCTCTGAGTGAAGAAATTTCTCCTCATCTCCGTCCTAAATGGCCGACCCCTTATTCCGAGAATGTGATCCCTGGTTCCAGACTCCCCAGCCAGGGGTAACATCCTCCCAGCATCTACCCTGTCAAGCCCTGTAAGAATTTTGAATGTTTCAATGAGATCACCTCTCATTCTTCTAAACTCTAGAGAATATAGGCCTAGTCTACTCAATCTGTCCTCCATAGGACAATCCCCCCATCCCAGGAATCAGTCTGGTGAACCTTTGTTGCACTCCCTCTATGGCAAGTAGGTAATGAGATCAAAACTGTACGTAATACTCCATGTGTGGTCTCACCGGGGCCCTATATAATTGCAGCAAGATGTCATTACTCTTATACTCAAATCCTCAAGTAATAAAGGCCAACATAGCATTTGCTTTCCTAATTGCTTGCTGTACCTGCATGTTAACTTTCAGTGATTCGTGTACAAGGACACCCAGGTCCCTCTGAACATTAACATTTCCCAATCTCTCACCATTTAAAAAATACTCTGCTTTTCTATTTTTCCGACCAAAGTGGATACCTTCACATTTCTCCACATTATATTCCATTTGCCATGTTCTTGCCCACTCACTTCACTTGTCTATATACATTTGGTCCCCTCATCCAAATCATTGATATAGATTGTGAATAATTGAGGCCCAAGCACTGATCCTTGCGGTACCCCATTAGTTTACAGCCTGCCAACCCGAAAATGACCCGTTTATTCCTACTCTCTGTTTTCTGTCCATTAACCAATCCTCAATCCATGCTAGTATATTACCCCCAATCCCATGAACCCTAATTTTTTTTAATAACCTCTTGTGTGGCACCTTATCGAATGCCTTCTGAAACTCCAATACATCACATCCACTGGTTCCGCCTTTATCTATGCTGCTAGTTACAACCTCAAAAAACTCTAACAGATTCGTCAAACATGATTTCCTTTTCATAAATCCGTGTTGACGCTGCCCAATCCTATTATTATTTTCTAAGTGCCCTGTAACCACATCCTTAATAATAGATTCTAGCATTTTCCCTACTACAGGTAGACTATCCTTTATCCGCACTTCTGAAAACCGAAAACCTCTGAAAACCGAAAGTTTTTTTGTGGAGCGTAAGTTGTGCGCACGACATAACCCGACTGGCGCCAAACATGACCCGACGCGGCCGATGCTTTTCTGACCTGATTTGTGGGCCAGCTTAGCATAGGAGTCAGCTGATATCCGACTTTCCCACAACTGGCGGCGGCAGTCGAGCCCCAGACCCCTGCTAAGTCGAGGAATTCAGATACGGAGCAGGGGGAGCTGTAAACAGACTGGGAGCGGCAGCACAGAGAAGCAGGAAGGGGAATGAGACACGGAACAGTCGCAAGAGGTAGCCTGAACTTTAAAAATTTATATTAAATACAAATACTAATTACCAAATTAATTTAATGTTCAGAGTTTCCCAGTCTGAAATAATACCTTCTGAAATCCGAAAATTTCCGAAAACCGAAACACAGCTGGTCCCAAGGTTTTCGGATAAGGGATAGTCAACCTGTACTGATGTTAGGCTAACTGGTCTGTAGTTCCCCGTTTTCTCTCTCCCTCCTTTCTTAAATAGTGGGGTTACATTTGCTACCTTCCAATCCGCGGGAACCGTTCTAGAATTTATGGAATTGTGGAAAATGAAAACCAATGCATCCACTATCTCTCTAGCCACCTCTCTCAAAACCCTAGGATGTAGGCCATCAGGTCCAGGGGATTTATCAGCTTTCAGTCCCATTAATTTCCCCACTGTAACACTAAACATCCATACGACAAAGGTCCTCTACCAACTTGCCCCCGCCACACAGTACTGCCCCCCAATTATCAAAATCCACGACAAGGCCTTGGACAACGTGGACCACTTTCCATACCTCGGGAACCTACTGTCAACAAGGGCAGATGTCGATGACTAAGTCCAACACCGCCTTCAGTGTGCCAGTACAGCCTTTGGTCGCTTGAGGAAGAGAGTGTTTGAAGGCCAGGACTTCAAACCCAGCACCAAGCTCATGGTCTACAGAGCAATAATGATACCCGCCCTCCTGTATGCCTCGGAGACATGGACCATGTACAGCAGGCACCTCAAAGCACTGGAGAGGTACCACCAATGCTGCCTCCGCAAGATCCTGCAAATCCATTGGCAGGATAGGCGCACCAACGTCAGTGTTCTCGCTCAGGCCAACATCCCCAGCATCGAAGCTTTGACCGCGCCCGATCAGCTCCGATGGACGGGTCACATCGTCCGCATGCCCGATACGAGACTCCAAAACAAGTGCTCTACTCGGAGCTCTGACATGGCAAGAGAGCCCCAGAAGGCAGAGGAAATGCTTCGAGGATACCCTCAAAACCTCCTTGAAAAAGTGCAACATCCCCACCAACACCTGGGAATCCCTGGCCCAAGACCGCACAAAGTGGAGGAGAAGCATCCAGGAAGGCGCCGAACACCTTGAGTCTCTTCGCTGGGAGCAAACAGAAGCCAAGCACAAGGAACGCACGTCAACACAAGCACCCCACCCACCCGCCCATTCAACCACCGTCTGCCCCACTTGTGACAGAGACTGTAGGTCCCGCATTGGACTCATCAGCCACCTGAGAACTTATTTTTAATGTGGAAGCAAGTCATCCTCGGTTCCGAGGGACTGCCTAAGAAGAAGTAATTTCTCCAGTACTATTTTTTTAAAACTAACACTAATTTATTTCAGTTCCTCATTCACGCTAGACCCTTGGTTCTCCACTATTTCCGGGGGGGTTTTTTGCGTCTTTTTCTGTAAATTTCTCTGCCATTTCCTTATTCCCCATTATAATTTCTCCTGTCTCTGCTTGTAAGGGACCCACATTTACTTTCGCTAATCTTTTCCTTTTTACGTACGTATAGAAGCTTTTATAGTCTGTCCTTGTCTTTGTCTCTCGCTAGTTTACTCTCATATTCTATTTTCCCTGTTCATGTACTGGTGATTCAATACTTTGAGGGAGACGCTGTATCTCATTGCTGGTATAGTTTTCAATAAGGATACTGAATTACGAAACCTCTAACCTGCTGAGTACATAAAATTTGATCTCGTGCCAACAAAAACACTGCTATCATTACCAGAACCTCCTGGTGAATGACGGTTAAATCTTTATTAAATCAGCTTTTCTTCCATTTTCTCATACTTCATGCTAAGGTGCTTAATCAGCATGTCTGGATGAATGAACATCTAATTCCTTATACTAGTGAAACTCCCATGGCATTGCTCACAGTGAGTTGGAGCAGATGCTGTTTTATGACATGAATGTGCAAGATAATCAGGGGCACTGTTTTATGGTGACTGAATAATGGAAATTGCATTTTATTACAGAGTATTATAGGAGTGGTAACAGAATTTTCAGTTTCAAGTTATATGATTATGTAAATATTTTCATGAAGATTGTAAATCAGTGACCTTGGTTATTGTATGTTGACTTTTGCTCAATTTTATGTTTTTAAAGTTGAGGATACACAGGAAAGAATTAACAAACTTGCATTAATATAGCGGCGTTTAACAGCCAATGAATTACTTTTGAAGTATAGTCACTTTTGAAGTGATTGAGCATGCTGATGCAGAAAGGTTCCACAAACAGCAATCGGATAAATGACCAGATAATCTGATTTAATGTTGTTGGTTGAGGGGTAAATGTTGGTCAGGACACTTGGGGAACTCCCCTGCTCTTCTTTGAATAGTGGCATGGGATCATTTTTTCAATTTATTCTCAGGATGTGGTGTCACTGCCAAGGCCAGCATTTAATACACCATTATGATAGCAAAATACTGCAGATGCTGGAAATCCGAAATAACAACAGAAAATGCTGGAAAAACTCAGCAGGCCAGGCAACATCCGTGGAGAGAAATTAGAGTAATGTTTCGGGTCGAACCCTTTTTCAAACTGGAAAGGAAATAAAATAGATCGAAGGCAGGGCTGCGATAGGACAAAAGAAGTAAAAGAGACATTAAGAGGTATTCAAAACCAGATGAGATGGTAATAGGACAGTGGAGACAAAAGATGGCAAGATTAGGTGTGAAGTGTACTGGCAGGATGGGAGACAGCTGCAAGAGGCCAAGGACGGTGAGGTTCCACGGAAGCTCAACGTAAACTCGAGGAACAGCACCTCATCTTCCGATTAGGCACTTTGCAGCCTTCCGGACTCAATATTGAGTTCAACAATTTCAGATCATAACCTCGGCCCCTATTACATTTTTACTTTTTTTTTCCACCCCTTTGTTTTGAGTTTTCCCTCCCCCCCCCCCCCCCCCCTTTTCCTTTTTTTTTCTCTCTCCCACATGGCAGCTGTCTCTCTGCCAGTACACTTCACACCTAATCTGAGCCGTCTTTTGTCTCCACTGTCCTATTACCATCTAGTCTGGTTTTGAATACCTCTTAATGTCTCTTTTACTTCTTTTGTTCTATCGCAGCCCTGCCTTCGATCTATTTTATTTCCTTTCCAGTTTGAAAAAAGGTTAGACCCAAAACGTCACTCTAATTTCTCTCCACGGATGTTGCCTGGCCTGCTGAGTTTTTCCAGCATTTTCTGTTGTTATTTAACACACCATCCCTAGTTGCCTTGACTGAGCGGTTTGCTCATCCACTTCAGAGGGCAGCTAAGAGTCAACCACGTTGGTGTGGGACTGGAGTCACGTATAGACCAGACCGGGTAAGGACAGCAGGTTTCCTTCCCTAAAGGACGTTGGTGAACCAGTTGGGCTTTTACAACAATCCAACAGCTCCATGGTCACTTACTGATGCTAGCTTTTTATTTCCAGATTTTTTAAACTGAATTGAAATTTTCAAACTGCCGCTCACCTAAGAGAACAGATGGGGCCTTGGTTTAACTCGTCACCTGAAAGACGGCACCTCTGACAGTGCAGCATTCCCTTAGTATTGGATCATATGCTGATGTAATGGATCGCCACCCTTTTTTCCTCCACTACACCTGGGAAATTCTGATTTCCTAAGTGCAGTGGAGAGGCAAATTTACCACCCTCTGTAGTGCCATTGTGACTCTCAATGCTCTTTCAAGTATGCCCTGTCATGATGTACATTTGGGGGCAGGGGTGAAACGGTTCCCAATCCAATGTTGTAGAAAAGATCTGTTGTGCTGTGGACAGAGTTGACCGCTTTTTTCCTGAGTCCAGAACCAGGTAGGTAGCAGGATAAGGATCATATCTTGAGTTCTAGGGGGTACTTTTCCCAAGTTCACATAGCCGGTGAGGAGCCTTGCCTGCCTGCCATGCATAGCAGTAAATTGCGGCCACAATTCCCCATCATTAAAGTTAATAGAATATCGTGCACAGTTTGCCCTCCATTTCCTGCTGTGCATGACAGGTGGGCGAGGCTCCCCACTGACCACATGAACTCGGAAGTTCGGACCTTTGATGTCTTATTTACTGCTGCTGCTTGTTGAAAACCTTAGTAACTCATCATAAGATATAGATAATAAAAACAGAAAATGCTGGAAATACTCAGCAGGTCAGGCAGCATCTTTGGAGCGAGAAACAGAGCAACGTTTCAGGGTCATCGATACCTCACTCAAAAATCAGTCTGTCAATCCTAAACCAGACACCTATTTTTGCAGTCTTCCTGTTGAAAATCTTTAGACTGCTTCTGAGGAGCGCTCCATAACAAGGGGAATGGTAGAATGAGGGTGGGGGGACAATGCTGATTTACTAAAATTCGGGTGCAAGATCTTATTTCCATTTCCCAAAAGATAGTAGGCTAGATTTTCTGATCTGTGTTATTTAACATCACGGTGAACCATTTAATTCAAATGGTTTACCACCAACTTATTTTAAATGGGAAACAGCGATAGGAAAATCTAGGCTGGTATCTCAATCATCAATCAAAAGAAAGTTAGAGCACAAAAACATTGCCTCCAACTTCTAGCCATCTTAAAGCAGCTCCTGACTCACTGAAGGATTGTTGAATGCCTGTATTTTAAACGCATGTGTGAAAACACTTCATGTTGACTCATACGCATCCTAGTGTGTATGCGCAATGTATAGCATTTACGAAAGAGCAAAATGTAAAGCAGTATTCCAACAAGCTAATTAATCACATAAACTAGCTCAGAGATAGGTTTTGCCTTTTAAATCAGGATAATTATAGACACAGTTCTAAGACCGTGGCGCCTCTAGTCTTGACCTTGATATTTCTGTTGAAGGAGTTTTGAACTCTTCACGTTGCCACATTCCAACCTGAACAGATGCAAAGATGAAGCACTGGGGCATAAATAGCAATGAATGACTCTGGGTGCAGACTATAAAGGCATTTTGTTCCTACATATTGATAGTCTGTCAAGAAGGTGAAAATTAGGCCTGCTCATTGACATCGACAACAGCTTAGAGTCACTTGTCAGCAACGAGCATGATTCACTTGCATATCATTTACATGTTCGTATTCCCAAGTTTCTATTGACGTGTGAAGCAACGGGAGGCTCCAGCTTTTCGTTAACTAAAGCAGTTCCTCAACAGCTAAATTATTTTTTGTTACAATACCATGTATTATTAGATGTAAAGTGTACAGCTCTTTTGATAGTGATTTATACCTTCTCACATGACTTTGCTACTTTTTTTAATAAGGGCTATTTAAATGTAGGTAAAGGTGGCAGCAAATTTTTGACACAGAAAGATCCCACAAACAACAATGAGATAGTAGCCAAAGAACCTGTTTTAGTGATGTTAGTTGAGAAGTACCTGTTGATCAGCATACCGGGAGAACTCCCCTTCTCTTCAAATACAGCCATGGGATCTTTCACATCCACCTGAGAGGGTAGGTGGGGCCTCAGTTTAACGTTTCATCCAAAAGACCGCACCTACAACAGTGCAGCATTCGCTCAGTGTTAGTGAAGTGTCAGACTAGATGGAGTGCTCAGTGTCTCTGGAATGGGGCTTGAACCCACGACCTTCTGCCTCGGAGGTGAACGTGCTACCACCGAGTCGAGGCTGACACTTTGGATACAGTTTCCACACATCCTTGGAGACTGACTTCAGAGCCTGCATATAGATATGTTCCTCGAACATCCTTCTTTTCAGGCACACTCCCATGAGTTTTGGATTCCACAACTCCTCAGCCTGTGTTGGACAGGTGCATGGGGGTGAGAACATAATTGATGTAGGGGGTGAATTTAAGGGTTTTGGGGAGAGGAACATGAAGCAGGAGGTCCCTGCAGGAAATTGGTGGGTGGGTGGGAGTCCAAATTTATCTTCCTCTTCATCGTCATAGTTCACAAGGAAGTAGATGTGTCTTTGTTTCTTTTATTTCTCCTCCTCATGATCTTCCTCTTGCTGTGGCGATCTCCAGGAAAGGAGAATACGAGCTAAGTATGTGTGAGCATTGTGCCTCTTGGGACTAAGGAGACACAGAAGGGGGTGTAACCTTGAGACTGTGTGGTGCTTCACAGGGATGCCACAATGACGCCACAACGGCAGTGTAGGTGTCTAGTCACGAACCCGATGCTGGCGTTATTCCCTTGACTTTAACAAGTGCATTGTGACTTCCCATGAGCTCCATGGCCTTCTGATTGTAGGCCGTGCGGTGCTTCAAGTTAGGGATGTCCACGCCAGTGGCCTGCTTCTTGCGGGCAATTTCTCCTCCGACATGATTGAGTACATGAAGGGAAGGCTTGCAGCTGAGTGTGTGCCAAGTGACATGGAAGAGCTGAAGTAAGAGATGTGGAGGAAGGAGTTTTAGAGTTGCTGTTAGGGGAGTTGGGTAACCCTGCTGCAAGATCCTGCGTTAGTGCCCCCCATAATCAGACTACATTGCGCAGGGTTAGTTGTACAGTTGTTACTTTTAGCAGGTGATGAGTGTGCTGGTGCCCAGGGTACCCAAGGAAGAAGAGTATGGCCAGTCTGTTACATTGCCTGCCCTGGTCAGGTCAATTAACTTTTTATGGCACTGGTCTGCAGTCCTGGAGGGTGAGAGGTTAGCACTCAGTGCCAGTGCCACCTCCCATCACAACTCTTTTGGCAGGTTTTCTGCCACAGACACACCACAGTTTCACGTGTTCTATTTCATTGCAGAGGGTTTGCAGGCAGACTCTGTGAAATTGTGGCATCTTTTTCTCTGCCTCTGCATGATGTCCTGCTGCCTTCTATGCCTGCCTCTGCCAGCTTCTCCTGTGTTAAACATTCTTATAAAGTGGCAGAAGAAATAGTTGGGAGACATCCAGTCAAGCTATTTGACAGTCAACTCATTGAGCCAGGCATTGTTCCTTACCTGCTACTGATCCAGCCTGCTGCTGTAATCTTCAGCCAGGACTAGCTTTTTAAAGGCTGCCTTCTAATTTCCATGCACCCCAACACATTGGCTCCTGTTTTACAAGGATTTTGCTCCAGTAACTACTCCAATGGATATGCAATTCTGGTGTAAATACCTGTCCAGATCATTGGTAGGCACAGTTCATCTTCCATTGAGTATTGAGTAGACTAGGCCTGTATTCCCTAGCGTTTAGAAGAATGAGAAGTGGTCTCTTTGAAACATATAAAATTCTTAAGGGGCTTGACAGGGTAGATGCAGGGAGGATGTTTTCCTTGGCTGGGGAGTCTAGAACCAGGGTTCACAGTCTCAGAATGAATTTAGGACTGAGATGAGGAAAAACTTCTTCACTCAAAGGATTGTGAATCTTTGGAATTCTCTACCCCAGAGGGCTGTGGATGCTCAGTCGTTGAGTATATTCAAGACCGAGATCAATAGATTTTTGGATGCTAAGGGAATCAAGGGATATGGGGACAGTGCGGGAAGGTGGAGTTGAGATAGAAGATCAGCCATGATCTTGTTGAATGGCGGAGTGGGATGAAACGGCCAAATGGCCGACTGCAGCTCCTATTTCTTATGTCCATTGACTTAAAAGCAGTGCAACTCGCTGTGTGGAATTTCTAGGGAAGTGTCATCAGAAGAAAAATGGAGGGGGAGAATTAGTGCCAGGAGAAAAGGCAGTGGTCATTTAATATTAATAATACTTCCATTGGCACACTGTCAGTGGGGGCTGGGACTCCTCCCAGTTAATTCCATGTGACCCTACAAGCCAAAGGCCTAATGGGTAACAAACAAGCAGCAGGAAGTTTGGCAGTGCTTTGATCTGGAAGATGCATGGTTTTAGTTGGTCAAACTCCAGCAGTACGCCTGCGATCCCTTGGAGGGTCCTCACTCCTGGCTGTTGCTAGCCTGTGCCTCCGTTCTCTCGGGTTAGATAAATGGTGTGTCCCCCAAAAGAATAAAGTGTGACTCCATATTAAACAATTGTGGAGATTTCTCCATGGTTTGCCTTGGAGACTCCCAAGTGTGGTGACAGGTTTGCACTTGTGACAGACAGCCAGTCAACTACAGAAAACGATGAAGCATCTCAAAGCACTTGACACAATGAATTATTTTTTGAAGCACGGTGATTGTTGTCATGTAGGCACACATGGCAGTCATTCTACATCAGTAGCGTCCCCAAACAGCAGTGAGATGAATGACAAGCTGATCTGTTTTACTACTGCCACTGATGTGAAGCAAAGTGAAGTGAGAACACATTTTCGATGTAATTTTATTTGGGCCAATTCCAGCTCATACTGCCAGCTTTGTTCCACAGTTCTGACAGTACAGGTTAAAGCATATGTATTTTTTTTTCCTTTCTCCATTTTTGTATTCTGTTATCTGCACTTACCATTCACCCGCTGGTATTTCACCCTTTGAGTGAATGCAGGTAGGCTTTTTGACTATGGGTCATCAAAGCTGAGCCTGATCCTGTTTTCACCTGGGTTTTCCAGCAGGAATCACTGGTAATTGATCAGAAGCAGGAGCTTGGGTCTCCGTGAGGATGAGGCATTCCAACTACTAACCTGGTTGAGATTAGCTAACAACATAGATCAGGGAGCAAACTTCGGACCTTCCTGGGCTTCCCCCAAGGTGGGGGGCAGAATGCTTGTATTTGGAGCAGGAGCAGACACAAGTATTGGTCAGCCATGAAAATGGGATGGGAGTGGGCTACTGGGGCATCCCAACCCATCTAATTTTCCTCCAGGTACACTGGGCTGGCACCCTTTTACAGGGGTGCGCAAAGATGTAGCCTCAGATCAGAGAACCTGAGAAGGCCAGGCAAAGCTAGGAAGGCCTCAAAGTATGTCGAGCTTTCTTTTCTGCCTGATGCCCAATGAAAGTGTCTTTTCATAGTGATCACTGTGTTTGACTTAATGTATGTCTGGGTTAATTATTGCAGGTTTATTGTACTATGCTGGACACGGATACGAAAACTATGGAAACAGTTTTATGGTGCCGATTAATGCTCCGAATCCCTATAGGTCAGCAAACTGCTTGTGTGTGCAGAGCATCCTAAAGCTCATGCAAGAGAAGGAGACGGGATTGAATGTCTTCCTGCTGGACATGTGCAGGAAAAGGTACAAACAACCAGAGAAACTTGCACCATATTTCATTTAATAGGACTAAATATACTGCTTTCATTGTAAGCTTCCATCTGTTGCTCTCCATCTTTGGAGCCATCCCAAGGTCAGTTAGACAGTGACAGCCAAACCGCTCTAATACTGAGTTAGTTGGGACTGGGATGGGGGTAAGAGACCTACCCTAATGGTTTAGATACAACAGTAATGTTAACAACCTTTCACAGTTTTATAGAAGTGTTAATCTATTTGCAAAGGAGAAAAAAGTTTTTTCTTTAAATAACAATTTTTGTTTCTTACAAATAGCTTTGCTCATTTTATTTCACATTTCTGTCAGCCAAACTTACCAGGCCATCAAGTGATAGGTTGTGCATTTGTATTTCCGGTAATCCATGTACTGAAGCCGCAGTCTCAGCCATGCTTCCACAAGGAGATGCTGTGTTGAGCAGAGGCCACGGGAGGAAAATTTAAAGTGAGAGTTATCCCAAGTGTCACATACCAGTGTCAGAGTAGCATTGCAGGAGCTGAGAGGAGATCACCCACCTTCCCTCTCAACTGAGGAGAATCTGTGGCACCGGGAGGCAAAAGAAGGGGAATGGAGAGTTCCCCAGGTAGTGAGTAAATGCATCACTGTGGTTTTGCACCATAAAGACCAGGAATGTCTCTCAATTCTTGGTCTGTACTGAATTAACTGATCCATAGTAAGACACTACAGTTAGCCTTAGCACCAGTGAGGTAGGGAAATGTGGGCATAATGCACTGTGAGGGGTTAATGTGGGTATAATAGTGTGAGGAATGAATGTGGGTATAATGTACTGTGAGTGATGAATGTGAGTTTAGTACAATGTGAGGGGTGAATGTAGGTATAATGTACTCTGACTGGTGAATGTGGGTATAATACAGTGTGAGGAATGAATGTGGCTATAGTGCACTGTGAGGAATGAACTACCTGATTCTGTGTTTGCAGGAATGTGCATGATGACACCATTCCAAGTATGGAGGCCTTAAGAGTTACAGCCAATATTGTGTTTGGATACGCAACGTAAGCATTTTGTCGTCCGTCCTGACGAAGGATTCCGTTCCATTAACTATGTAGAGATTCGTGCTGACTTGGTCATTAAAATTGCTAAATTTAGGCAAATCAAAGTCAAAGCATCCGAGCGCTAGATAAGTCTCAATTGTTTGGTTTTTCTTGGATTATTAAACATGACAAATTAGAAGCATTCATGGTCTGGATACAGACTTCCTGTCACCATTGTATTTTGCAAATGCTGTGATATTGTATTTATAAAATGTGATCATAGACATCTGTAGGGTGTGAAAGTAGTACACAAATCTGAAAAAAAGGTGGAGATGCTTGAAATTCAGTTATTAATATTTCTGTTTCTAGGAAAAACAATAGCCACTATCATGTTGTTGTATTTTGATAATATTTATGAGGATGGAGGTGTTGAACACATAAGGGCCTAGAAATTATGCTGTACCGCGCTCGTTTTTCAGGTGCTAAAGCCTCCAATATGGCGGGCAGGAAGCGCACCATATTGGTAAAAGCCAAAGAATCGGCTTGCAGTGCTTACACCTGAAATAGACGTTGGGCCTTTGCATATGCAAATTCTCTGACCGCACTCCCTGTGAGCTTGGCTCCCCACTGCAACCTTGGGATTGTAATGTACATTTTCTCCCTTGCATTGTGTATCATATTTGGTTGGGAGGTGAGCAAGAAATCTGCTTCCAGGCCTGTGTCAATGCTGCCCCATCACCAGCTACTATGGATGACAGGAGAATAGGATGAGTCTCCCTCTGATTTTTACTCTTTTTCTCCGAGGATGTGTAGAATGTCTACTGGCGCAACTAACAGCCGGGCGGTCAGGATAGTCTCGATTAACGTTTGACAGGAGTCAGCTTATCAATATTCTGCTGCTTTTAAAGATGTCACTGCATCCTCTGTTCTTTGAAAGTCCTTCCATTGCCTGTCCTTTGAAGGTCTTGCTCCAGTTCCCTGTTGTTTGAACGTCTTCACTGTTCCCTTTGAAGGGCTCACTCCATTCTCTCTGTCCTTTGTTCTCTTTGAGAGTCCTGCTCCCTGGCTTATTGAGAAGCCCAACCTTTCGGCTTCCTCACCTTCCCTATGCTGCTCTCAATCAAACAACTCCAGTACTTTAAGAAGTAGAGTGAAAAGAAAACAGACAGAATGACGTTAGAAAGAGAATGTGAAAGAGAAAAAAACCTGAGGGGAAGAGAGAGAAGAGAAATACAAAAATTGAGAAAAGAGGTAAAAGTGAGAGGGAAGAACAAGAAATAGAAGTGGAGGAGAGTCAGAGGAACAAAAGCACCAAAAGGAGAGAAACAACAACTTGTATTTATATAGCACCTTTAACGTCACACACCATTGCTAGACCAAGAGAGTGGGCAGAATACCGAGCTTTTGTCTCTGCCACTGCTTAACTGTCTGCTATAAGCGATGAAAGGGAAAGGAAGAATTTTAAAAGATTATACATGTAAAATGTTTCTCTTTTCTATGTTTTAAGATGTCAAGGGGCAGAAGCCTTTGAAATTCAGCATTTTGGATTAGCAAATGGTATTTTTATGAAATTTCTGAAGGAACGTCTGCTGGAGGATGAAAAGATCACGGTGTTGCTTGACAGAGTTGCAGAAGGTAATTGCTTTATTTTGATAATAACTAGACTAGGTGCGCTTCTTTTTTGTCAACTGCATATTTGATATACATGGAAACTGATTGCAATGCTTCCATCTCCAAACCACGCTAGTGAGAAATCCATGCAGTCGAGACCCCTCTTGCCTTCTGAGTCAGATGGTTGCGGGTTCAAGCCCCGCTATAGACTTGAGCACATAAGCTAGGCTGACACTTCAGGGGTCTGGTGCATTGTTAGAGATGCCATCTTTCAAATGATACACTAAACAGAGCCTCTATCTCCCTCCTCGGATGGAGGCATGGCACTACTCAGAGCCGACCAGGGCGTTATCTTGGCCAACATTCCTCATTCAACCAACACCAAAAACAGATTACGATAGCAAAATACTGCAGATGCTGGAAATCCGAAATAACAACAGAAAATGCTGGAAAAACTCAGCAGGCCAGGCAACATCCGTGGAGAGAAAATAGAGTCAATGTTTCGGGTGAAAACCCTTTGTCAAGACTGTACAAGGAAAGTGTACAAGAGTCTTGACAAAGGGTTTTCACCCGAAACGTTGACTCTATTTTCTCTCCACGGATGTTGCCTGGTCTGCTGAGTTTTTCCAGCATTTTCTGTTGTTACACCAAAAACAGATTGTTTAGTCATTCATTAACTTGTTGATTGTGGGACCATGCTGCATTTGCATAACACTTTCTTATCTACATCCGTGCGAACATTTCCATTTACCACACAAGCAATCCTAATGGTTTTCCTAAATAAAGTTCCCAATTTTGTGACAAAGTGTACAAGATTGTGGCTATCCATTAGAACAATGGTTGATACGGTCCAAGACTTTAACCTTCAGCAGAGAGAAGAAACTTTCATCCCATCAGAACGGGCTGTTTAAATGTATAATCCAGGCGTTGCAATGTTATTATGGCCACAGCTCCACCAAAAGAAACAATTGACTTTAATGACTGCACTGAAAAGATCATGGCCTAGAAATTCGGGGGTTTACTGCCAACCGTTACCACTAGATTCGGGGGGAAAAGATGGCAGCGCTTTCGCAGGCTGCTGGCAGGTTCTGCGGTAGCCGGCATTTTCAGATGGCCGGCTGCGCTGCCGATGTCGGCGCTCCCCAAAGTTATGTAGATGATGCAGATCGTGACGTCAAGGAGTGTGCAGCACTCGCTTGATGCCCAACCTGCGAGCTTCGACTTCGCCGCTCCACTTACCGGCATGTCTTAAGTGCGATGAGCTGGGCAAGCATTGAGAAGCAGGAAGGAGGCTCCAGCAGCGGTATTTAAAGGGATCATCAGCAACAACTTGCCCCTGATATGTTTCTGCAGTTTGACTGGCTCTGTGCAACTCCAGCAGCTTCATAAACTTGTTTCAAGATTCTACGGTAACGGGGCGTGTTGCTCTCAACAGGAGGCCTTACCCACCTAGGGACTTCTGAGAGCACTTCTCTTATATCCACTTAGCGAAGAGCAGTGTATTAGGAAATTCCACTTCACCAAGGAGGTGGTCGCAGAACTCTGCCACCTCCTGCAACCAGACCTCCAGCCTCAGACCAGGGTGACCACGGCTCTCCCAGTGGCTGTCAAGGTCACCATGGCCTCAATTTCTTTGCCAGCAGATCCTTCCAGTCTGCAACAGGAGACATAGCTCCCAGTTTGCCGTCCATCGCTGCATCTGGGAGGTCTCTGAGGCTCTCTACACCAGGAGAAGGAACTATATTTTCTTCTCTCTGAGCAGAGAGAAGCAGGACGAGTGGGTATGTGGCTTTGCCAGGATAGCGGGCTTCCCCGTGGTGCAAGGCGCCATCAACTGCACCCACGTGGCTTTATGAGCACCGCATACCAACCCGGAGATCTTCCATAACCGCAAAGACTACCACTCACTTAATGTGCAGTTGGTGTGCGACCACGCCCAATGCTTCCTGATAGTCAATGCCTGCTATCCTGGCAGTAGTCATGAAGTCTCCATCCTGTTGTAGGAGGTAGTGTGTGCCCAGTCAGCTTCGCCTCTGAGCAGTTCGAATCGCTCCCACACCCATTGGTTCTAGACACCGGGCTTAGGTACAGGCGGTGATACAGAAAATCGAGTAGACAAGTGGTTTGGTGCAAGAAAACCGCAAATTTTATTAAAGACAGAATAAAACACAATCTTACTGAGAATTACTGATATAGTTACAGGCATGAACAATTACACTTATATGGGAATGGGGAACACACGGCACATCGAGGGAACAAACATATTAAAATCCCCTTATCCTTATCCCACCCCCTATACCTAACTAGATTAAGCTGAGGGGCCAGGGATTTATGCTCACCAATTCGAAACCTGTTGACTTTTAATGGTTGTGAGCTTTGGGGTCCGTTCTTGCTGTCCTTTGGGGTACTTCGTCGCCACTGGTCACAGGGCATGGCGATGGAGTTGTTTATGCGCATCACCCTCCTTTTCCTCAGCTAACGTCGTCGTCGAGTCGCGATGGGTCTTCTTCCTCGGGCGGTTTAGGCGCTGACGGGTTTTTAAAACGGTTGGGGCTCGGTTGGCGGTTTATATTGTTAAACTGATTTTACTACCCATGCTTCGAATACCAGTTTATTCATTATGGACGCTGCTATCCATGCTTCAGACGCCAACTTATTCATCAAACGCCAGCTTATAACTAGGCGTTTGTCCCCCAACGTGTCTTTCCGCTGCCCTTCTCTGCCTTTATCGGTTTACCGTATTCTTCGTCTCGTTTCGTCTGCCCGTTTGTGGCCTGTGTGTCCTGTGTGTTTTCGAATTCGGGTCTCGTTCTCCTCCCGCGTTCGGCCCTCGGTGTAGTAATGGGCGTCCTTGGTGTTGAGCGGCACGGGGAGCGAGAAGAGAGCCCGCCATGAGACCAGGGCACGAGAGCGAGAGGCAGGAGGCAAAGGCCAAGAGATAAGAGGCAGGAGCAAGAGAGCGATCACTACCGATGAGCCTACAATTATACCCGGTTCTTCATTCCTTATCTGCGCGCCAAATCAGGTCAGTCCTTTGTCTAACTTTTGGCGGGCTCGTTTAAAATGATTACAGCTATTTACTTTAACGGCTTCTGGGGTGGTTGTCTCCTGGTTTAATGGCTTCGCTGTCCTGGCTGTTTGTCATTTATGAAACTTAATCGGGTTTCTTGGCTTGGCAGCTACCTGTGAGCTGTTACCGATTATTTATGCGAAGAGTTGATGGCTTTCAAATTAGAGCCATCCTGGCTTGATCTGTTCCAAGGTGAAGAATGCATATTCTGTGTTTACTTATCTGTCTGGCTTTACAAAGTCTTTTCACAGATTCCTGCATGTTAGGTTTCGTTTCGGGGCCTGCCTTTTTGCAGGGCCTTGCTTTTAAAATCCTGTTGGTTTTGGTCACGAGGTCTCAGAAGCCATTTTGGGTACCTTTTTTTAAAAATAACTTGTCCATACAGGGTCCCTTATCCATAACTTTGGGGAATGTGGGAATTTTGAGAACCCTACACTCCCCCTTGTTGATACTAAACTCGCTTTAAGTATCATCCTGATAAGGTGAGCAAAATTTCCAGCCCTCCATAGTCAATCTTCCCCCGTAATTACCTATCTAAGATACCCATGACACATGCATTTCCCATTCTGTAAAAATGTAGTGTACATAAGCATACATAGAATAATTACAGTCGTTTACACACATCCAAGCATGGAGGGGGTCCAACACCCCTGCACCACTTGGTACACATACATCTTTATTAAAACAACACGTCGAAAATCTTTATTGAAAACAACAAAAACACAAAAAAACAGTCTTATTCAGAAATACAAAAAACTCACAGGTGTATCTCCCTCCACCTTCACATAATGTTCCTTCCAGGTCCTTTGGTTTCGGAATTCTAGTATTTCAATTCAATTCAATTTTATTTGTCATATATGCAGCAGACGTGTGTACTGCACAATGAAATGTTGATTATTACGAGTCCTCCCTTTGACCCTTTCCCTTGCACTGAGTGCATGCTAGGTACAATACTATCCCCAGCTGGCAAACCACGAGGATGTGGGAAGCCAGTCTAATCCACGAAGGGACCTCTATATTCTTGAAAATGTCCCACCAAGGTGGAATCACAATGTCCAATATCTTAGCCCCTATCTCTACCGTCTTTTGCTCTAACGTGTAGAAATGTTTTGGCGAGACTATTACTGCTTTGAGTATTTTGGTAAGATGTTCAGGGAGAGGGGGAATTTCGTAGCTGAAATGCGCTACGTACTTCTGCAGGTTGGTGAAATTCTCTTTTACAGTGAGGTGAACAGTGGAGGGTTCAGGAATGGGGACAATTCGTTCCTGGGCCACTTGAACTTCTGCCTTGGGTTTAAAGCAGAAACTGCTGTCACTTACCGGACACCAGCTATGCTGTCCATGCTGGTAGTGGGGCGCACCTGTGGTGACACAATATGTCCCACCTCCTATATATGCTACCTGTGGGGGAACATGGCCTTGTGCCATTGCCTCCATGGTACAATTTATAGGTTTTGCGCCAGCAGCTCTAAACCTGCACTGTGGTTTTGAATAGGCGTTCAAGTGCTGGGGACACAGTATTATGTGTGCTCCCCAGCTCCGGCACCCCGAGAGGTCAGTACCTGTCATAGCGTGCTCCCACTTTATGACGTAAGGTGGGACCGCTGTGAAACAAATGTGTGCACCCCCTTGAATGACTCCAATGTTCTCTACCCTGTATACCGGCGCGGGTCGGGCTGTCCTTCCCATGACTGGCATCCTTACTACTATACCCATGCTGGTGTGGTTGGACCGTCCACAATCCACTGGGACTGGGTAGGCCTCCGAAGCTAGCCGGAGTTGACACGGGCTTAAGGCATTCTCAAACAGATGGAGGGCTGCGAGGTGTTTGTTGCTGATCCAGGAGGGGATTAAACCCTGTTTTAAATCACCCAGATTACTGCGGCCCTCGCCCAGCAACCGCGCCCTGTACAGCACGCACACCTCGTTCTGCGCAGCCTGATCCGAAGCATTTCTGTCCTCCCTTATGAGGGTATATACGGTCTTGGCGTATCTTTCCAGCTCTGCTATAATTTCTTTTAAATGGACCGTCATGGCCTGGTCCTCATGTAACTCCGAGCTTACTACCTTATTCTCATCCAGCAATATTTTCCTTAACTGTGTTTTTAAACCGTTTATCTGGGTCTGCAGCTCTATGTCATCCAGACCGTTGATGACAGAGGACCCTGTGTTAAACGCAATAAAAACATCATTCCATGCTCCCCGTCTTTGTCTCCCTGTATTACCAAAGTACTCGTGGTGTGTGGTGTACAGTTCGGTTTTGTCTACATTAGCGAACTCGAACTCGTAAAACTTCCTAAACATGTCCTTTAACAGGGCCTGGTATAGCTGTTCTGTCTCTTTGGGGCACCACTCAGGTAAGTGTACCTCGGTGAGGTTTAGAATCACGGAGGCTACCGCGTAGTGTACCCCCTGGTATAGCACCTGATCCGTAGGCACTAGTACCTGCCCATTCCCTGGTCCCTTGGTGGTGGCGGGGCACCCCTCCCTGTGTGTTCTTGCTGCCTGGGTCGTGGGCAGGGGCTTTCGGGGGCGGATCACAAGTTCAGTGGCATTCACTGGGATCGGGGAGTATGGGACTGCGCACGCCTTCAGGCTGGAATCTCACTCCACCCCCTCCCCGGCGTCCTGCCACTGCCGGTGGAAAATGATGGATATGCCTGAGGGGCAGGCCTCCTCTGACCCCCACATACAGACATAAATCCCCTGATCCGGTTCCCACCACTTGTCCCAGCACACACTCAATCCCCCGTGAGTCCCTGCAATCGTCCGATGGGTATTGTTCCCACCTGACTGCGGGGTTTCCCATGTTCTTGCTCAGTTTCCTGAGCCGCCACCACCTATCCAAAGGAATCCTTCCCTTGCATGTTAAACATACCCGTTTCCCTACGGTGACGCTGACCCTTGTGGCAATGACCTGTACCCTGGGGCACAGGAGGGAGGCCTCCCCGTACGTGAACCCGGTCTGGCTGGAGTACTGAGTCGAATTGGACCCCAGCCACCCTGGCCACCTTCCCTCGTGGAAGTAAGCGGCGAGCTCCTCCGCATCCCGTTCGCCACTTCCGTCGGTAACTATAGGTGCTCTCCCTCCCGAGCACCCATAGATGTGGGAGTCCTCCACGTCACCTCACTTTCCAATGCTCATCCCTATCAGGGCGAGTAGGAGTACACCCCCCTCCATTCTGAATCCATTCCTGCAAAGAAACACAAGAGCACATAGCCAGGTCCCGAGGAGATTCTCTGGCTTGGGTGAAGCATAGTCAAGTCTTGCAACCTCGACTCAAATACAAACATTCTTAAAAATACTACTACTTATTAAAACTAACCCATCACCTTATTTAAACTTAAATTAAACACCCAAACTTAACAATATAACTTACGTTACCTAAACTGTGTACATCCACCGCCTGTCTCCGGGCAGCCAGGTTAATCTGTTCGGGCTGCGGCACGCCGCTCCCTTCGGCGTGGCCGCACTGTCCTGTACTGTCGGCCCCTCGCAGCCTGTGGCTGCTGGCTGGGGACCTCAGTCCTTGGACTTCCCCCTAACTCGGGAGGCCGTCCCTTTTTAAAATGGGGAGCTGGTGACCATGGTTTCCTTGGCTGGGACGTCCGTGGGGACCTTCTGAGGACTTTGGCGGATGGGGTTTTCTTGGCTGGTGGGCCTTTAACCCGAATGCTGCCCCCTCCGGTGCGGTCTGTGGGCTTACCACTACCACTGGCTGGGGGTCCTCGCCCTCGGGTCCCAAATCTGGGTCCGGGGCGGGGTCTTCGATCTCGGGTCACTCCTCCTCTAAACCTGGGTTAGGGGCGGAGTCTTCACCCTCGGGTCCCTCCTCATCTGGATCCCAGAAGAGTAGGGGAGTGTCCCAATCGGTGGGCAGGATGGCTCCTCCCCTTAAGCAAGCCACAGTGCCTGCCTGTGCAGTCTGTGAACTCGCTCCCGCTGCAGGCTGAGGATTTCTATCCTCAGACCTTACCCCAACTGGCTGTTCTCTCGGGCTTAAACAGTTTACACTGATTAATATGGAACCATTTGGTGCGCCGAGGCATCTGAGTGGCGTATACCATGGGGCTTGCCCTATCTACAATGCTGTAGGGCCCCATGTATAATGGTTCCAGACTCCCTATCCGAGCAAAATTCCTCACCATGACCTGATCCCCTACCTCCCACTCGTGGTGTTTTCGGGGTTCTAACAGCAATCGGTTACTCCGATGCTGCTTTCCCATGTTCCCAGCCGCCTGCTCGTGGATCTGCTTAAGGTGCTCGAAGAGATTTCAGGCGAACCTGTCCTGGTTTACCTCCCTAAGCTGACCTTCCGTGAGCACCGGGGCTAGTACGTGGGTAGGGGTCCACATAACTCTGCCAGTCATCAGCTCGTACGGGGAGTACCCCATGCTTTTTGACTGGCTGGCCCGGATCCCCATCAGGACCAACGGTAGGACCTCCGCCCATTTTCTAGGCGAGTCCACCGTCTCTTTCCTCAACCTTTCTTTTAAGGTCCTATTCATTCTCTCCACAATCCCTGATGACTGTGGGTTGTGGGCAACGTGCCACTTCCCCTCGATGCCTAGCAGCATAAGGGTATTCTGTATTACCTGTCCAGTAAACTGACTCCCTTGGTCGGACTCCACATACTGTGGTAGCCCCCACCGCGAGAACACTTCCCGGACCAGGATCCTGGCTGTACCCAGAGCTGTGGCTGTTCTGCAGGGGAAGACTTCTACCCATTTCGTGAACACATCTACCAGGACTAGGCAGTACTTATAGCCTCCCTGGGCGGTGGGCAGGGGCCCGATGTAGTCGACCTGTATCGACTGCCATGGTCCCTCTACCCTCCTGATGTGTTCCATAGGTACCTTCCTTTTGTGGGGGTCAGGGTTGTTAGCAGCGCACACCAGACAGCCGGCGCAGAACTCGCGGACATCTTCCCTGAGTCCTGGCCACCATCCCGCCTGTTCCACCTGCTGCCAGGTGGTCTCGGGCCTGGGATGCCCCGCTCCTGGACCCTCATGGGCCAGTTGAAGGAATTCCCTCCGGTACTGCTGCAGCACAACCCACTGTTCCCCCCTGAACAGCATGCCTTCTTTCACGGAGATGGCTGCTGTGCCGTAAGGACCCTCTACCCTTTTTCCCTCAGTCACTGCACTGAGGACTGCCTTGAGGACGGCGTCTTGGGCTTGGACCATCTTAAGGTCTCGGGCTGAAGCTACCCCTGCACTCCATTGTGTCCTGTCCCTACCTCTGACTGCTGCCATAGGTCTGGACCCGTATGGGTCCCAGAAAGTGCCGGTGCAGGCACCCTCCTTAGCTAGCATGTCAGCCTGCTGGTTGCCTTGACTACGGGGTTCTGTGGAGGAATGGGCTTTCACCTTATGGATGAAAACCTCCCCTTCCTCCCCCACTGCTGCTAGGATCTTCTCCAGCAGGGGTTTCAGTGTGAGGGGTCTCCCGTCGGCAGAGGTGTATCCGCGGCGGGACCATATGGCCAGGTACTCTGTACACGAATTGCACGTGAACATGCTGTCCGAGCAAATCGTGTATGGGGTGGGGAAGATTTCGGGGTGTGTAATGACGTACACTACCGCGGACAGTTCAGCCTGCTGGGCGCTCATGGTGCTGGGGAGCTTAATTGCCAGGGCAGTGTTTGCCGCCGGGTCATAAACTCTACACCCCATGAGTCGCTTGCCAGCAGATACCGTGCTGGAGCCGTCCACATAGATTTCACGGCCTGTGGGGTGTATCCCGGCCCGTAAACCTATGTCCACTTCCCAAACCCCTTCTATGGAACACCGGTGGGCTGTTCCAGGATATACCAGGTTGGCTGTGAGCTTAGGCTCGCAGAGACCCTTCACCTTGAGGTCCATCTGTGAGAGGAGCAGGGTCCAGCGAGCACTGCTCACCGTCCCATCCTTCATCCTCCCATCCAGGAGCATCTGGCTGGGTGTGTGATGGGAGAGGTGCCTGTGAAAATCAGTGATCTTTTCACAGCCCAATGTGTGGCCAAGAGGTGCCTCTCACAATTGGAGTAGCTCCTTTCCACATCTGTGAGTATCCTGGAGGAGTAGACCACTGGCCTCAGCCTGCCATGCCGCTCTTGGAGCAGCACAGCACTCGGGCTGTCCCCGCTGGCTGCTACCTCCAGGAAAATCTCTTTTCCCCCCATCTATGGCCCCTAGAGCTGGTGCGGTCTGCAAGTCCTCCTTGAGCCTGACAAATGCTGCCTGGCAACCCTCATCCCAAGCCCACTCCACTCCCTTGTGTAGGAGTCGGAGCAGAGGGGCTGCTGTGGCTGCATAGACTTCAATAAAGTCCCTGCAGTACCCGGTTAGCCCTAGAAATGATCTCACACCCGTGACTGTGTTGGGGACTGGTAACTCCTGTATCGCTTCCCTCCTAGCCTTACCTATGACCCTTTCTCCAGCGCGTACGGTCAGGCTTAGGAATTTCACCTCCTGCTGGCTGATCTGCGCTTTCTTGGGATTTACCTTAAAACCCTTTTGTCTGAGCAGCTCCAGTAGTTCGGCCAGTTAGTGGGCCATGCTCCTCTCTCGAATTGGTGAACAGGAGCAGGTCATCCACATATTGTACCAACTGTCTGGGCTGACTGAAATCCTTTAAACTGTTTGCCGTGCACTGATGGAAAATGCTGGGGCTGTTGTGGAAGCCCTGAGGCAAACAGTTCCAGGTGTACTGTTGCCCTTTAAAGGTAAAGGCAAACTCGTACTGATCCTCCCTCCTTAAAGGGATGGACCAAAACCCGTTGGAAATATCCAGCACCGTGAAGGTGTTCGCCGATGCTGGGATACTTCTTATCAGGTTGGCAACTGCTGCTACCGTGGGTGCACAGGCTGGGATGTTACTGTAGAGCACCCAATAGTCCACCGTGGCCCTCCAGGAATTGTCCGGCTTTCTGACCGGCCACAGTGGAGAGTTTACGTGGGTAGCTATCGGTCTCAGGACTCCCTGCTGTACCAAGGAGGACATGGCTGCTTCCATGTCTGGCTCCGCTTCCCTAGGGAAGTTATACTGTTTCTGTGGTCGGGCCATGGGGTCCCCGTCTACGCTGACCTCAAACCCGTTGACCCTCCCGCAGTCGTGTTTGTGTGTGGCAAATGTGGCCAGGTGGGCTTGCACAAATGCCTGGAACTCCTTTGGGGTATTACTGACCATGAGCTCGAGGTTATAACCCTCTTTGGGTTTCATGGTGCACAGGGTCCCCTTCCCTTCTTTCCCTGGGATAACTACTACCTCGCTGTCCTTTCCTGTGCTTGCCCCCCATAGGCAATGATTTCTTAAATCGACCAGGATCCCGTGGCCTACAATAAAGTCGGCTCCCAGGACCCCTCTTCCACCCTCCACTTCCCATCTCATTAGGACACAGGTCCACTTGGAGCGGAGTGGTCCTAAACGAATGGCGAGCGGGATGGAAAACGAGCCGGCCTGTTCTTTGCCTGTGAATCCCGACACACTGTATGGGACCCCGTTAGATAGAGATGAGGTGGTGAGGTTAGCTGAATGGACCATGATGCACAATGCCCCCGTGTCCAACAGATAGGTCCCCTTCACCTTTTCTACCTCCATCTCCACGAGGGGTCTCTTCCATTCATCATACCGGAGAGAACACAGGTAAACAGGCTGCGCTGGCTCTAGTCAGGGCTGTGGGTTGGATGGGGCTGACTGGGTCAGAGCACCAGTAGCGGCTGCTACTCTCCCGTGGCCAGTCAATAAGGACCTCATGGTGTCCAAAAATGACTCGACCGCGGCGGGAGGGATTCCTGCCTCTGCCTTTTGGGCTGGGGCTGTGGAATTCTTTCCCTTGTTATCTTTCCACGGGTTTTTGCACTCCTCCCTCCAGTGTCCATCCTTCCCACACCCGTAGCAATTCATCTTCGTGCTGGAAGGGTTATTCCCTTCCTGATGCCACTCTTTCCTACCCTGTTCGGGTTTTACCTTATGCACCTTCCCCTTAGGTGGGTGGGCATCGGTTCCACTACCGTTCTTATAGTCTAGGGTCAACTGTCTGATCACCGTAAGTTCGGTGGTCTGGGGATTCTTGGGGTCGAACCAGACTTCCGCCTTGGCCCGGACCTGTGGCAAGCTGTTTGCCACCAGGCAACGGAGCCAATGGGCCAGCTGACCCTGGTTCAGGAATGCCCAGTTAGGCGCCCCAGGACAGGCGCTCCTATAAACCGGCCATAACCTGTCCGCGAAAGCCTGCAGGGTTTCCCCTGTGAGCTGGACCGTCTTCTCCACACGGGAGAAAGGACTTCCCTCATTCAGCCCCATGGCCTCCAGAACTTCATCCCTGAGCTCCTCATACCCGCTCTGCCCCCTCTTACACTCATCAGAGGGGGACTGGAGGAGCCTACTCTCCAGGGAGAATAGCAGCATTTTGGCCTGCTCAGCACCATCGCAGTCGTTGACGCTGGCTGCCTGCTCTACTTCCCTGAAGTGGATCGAGGAGTCCCCTTTTTCGGAGAGCTTTGGGATATGGCTCACCATAGCGCAATCCAGTCAGTCCCATTCCCCCGCTCTATCCCCGTAGCCCTGCAAGTTTATTTCCCTCAAGTGCCAATCCAGTCTCCCCTTGAAAACGTTGAGTGTCTCCGATTCTACCACTTCCGTCGGCAGCGAGTTCCAGGTCCTCGCCACTCGCTGCGTAAAAAAGTTTTTCCTCACATCCCTCCTGTATCTCTTGTCCAAAACCTTAAATCTGTGTCTCCTAGTCCTTGTACCATCAACTAGTGGGAACAGCCTATCCAAACCCGTCATAATCTTGTACACCTCTATCAAATCACTCTCAACCTCCTTTGCATTAATGAAAACAAATCCAGCTTCTCCAACCGGTCCTTGTAGCTAAAATCCCCCATCCCCGGAACCATTCTAGTAAATATCCTCTGCACCCTCTCAAGGGCCTTCACATCCTTCCTAAAGTGTGATGACCAGAACTGGAAGCAATACTCCAGTTGTGACCTAACCAGTGCTTTGTAAAAGTTAAGAATAACTTCTCTACTTTTGTACTCTACCTCTATTTATGAAACCCAAGATCCCATATGCTTTGTTAACCACTCTCTCTGTCCTGCAACCTCCAGGGACCTATGCACATTAACTCCCAGGTCCCTCTGTCCCTGCACACATTTTATAACTGTGCCATTAAGTATATATTGCCTCTCCCTGTTCCTTCTGCATCACCTCACACTTCTTTGTATTAAATTCCATCTGCCCATTCTGCTAGCCTTTCTATGTCCTGTTGCAGTCGATTGGTATCATCCTCACTGTTTTCCACACCCCCAAGTTTGGTGTCATCGACAAATTTAGCAATTCTACTTTGTATTCCAATATCCAAGTCATTTACATATATCAAAAAAAGCAGTGGCCCCAGCACTGACCCTTGGGAAACACCACTGTCTACCATCCTCCAGTCTGGAAAAACAGCCATTTACTACAACTCGCTATTTTCTATCCTTAAGCCAATTCCTTATCCAAGCTGCCATTGACCCACCTATTCCATGAGCCTCAATTTTGTTAACCAGCCTTCTATGTGGTACTTTGACAAACACCTTCCTAAAATCCATGTAGACAACATCCATTGCATTCCCTTCATCAATCATCCCTGTTACTTCATCAAAAAATTCAATTAGATTAATCAAACACGATCTGCCTTTTACAAATCCTTTTTGGCTCTCCTTAATTAGCTTAAACCTCTCCAAGTGCCTGTTAATTTTTTACTTGTTTATTGTTTCTAAATCTAGCAAGAAATATAAAAACTGACAGTAAGAGCCTCTACAAATATATAAAAAGGAAGAGAGTAGCTAAAGTAAACGTTGGTCCCTTAGAGGACGAGACTGGGGAAATAATAATGGGAAACAAGGAAATGGCAGAGACGTTGAACAAATATTTTGTGTCTCTCTTCACAGTAGAGGACACTAAAACATCCCAGTATTAGTAGAAAATCAAGGGTAAAAGGGAGGGAGGAACTTAAACAATCACTATCACTAGAGAAGAAGTGCAAGGCAAACTTATGGGTCTAAAGGCTGACAAGTCCCCTGGACCTGATGGCCTGCATCCTGAGGTCTTAAAAGAAGTGGCTACAGAGATAGTGGATGTATTGGTTATAATCTTCCAAAATTCCCTTGATTCTGTAAAAGTTCCAGCGGATTGGAAAACCGCAAATGGAGAGAGACAGAAAGCAGGAAACTATAGGCCAGTTAGCCTAACATCTGTCATTGGCAAAATGCTTGAATCCATTATTAGGAAGTAGTAGCAGGGCATTCAGAAAATCATAATACAATCAAACAGAGTCAACATGGTTTTGTGAAAGGGAAATAGTGTTTGATAAATCTATTAGAGTTCTTTGAGGAGGTAACGAGCAGGGTGGATAAAGGGAAACCAGTAGATGTAGTGTATTTGGATTTCCAAAAGGCATTTGACAAGGGGCCACATAAAAGGTTACTGCATAAGATAAGAGCTCATGGTGTTGGGGGTAATATATTAGATTGGATAGAGGATTGACTAACAGAAAACAGAGTTGGGATAAATGGGTCATTTTCAGATTGGCAAACTGTGGGGTGCCACAGGGATCAATGCTGGGGCCCAAACTATTTTCAATCTATATTAATGACTTGGATGAAGGAAGTGAGTGTATTGTAGCCAAATTTGCAGACGATACAAAGATAGGTGGGAAAGCAAGTTGTGAGGAGGACATAAAGGGCTGGATTTTCATTCAGAAGTCGGGAAGGAGGCGGGACTACAACTTTCGGGTTGTAGTCCCGCCTCCATCGCGATGCGGCCAATCCACACGATATTAACTTGATTGACCTTGTTGAGCCCGCCCAGTGGGCTCAGCAGGCCAATTAAGGGCCACCCGGCAACAGGTGATGTCACAGACTGAAATTTTATCTGTCAAGACGTGTTGACAGATGAAATATCAGTGTTTCACAGCTGCTTGAAGCTGTCAAACACTGACAGTCTGACTTCTAACCGGAGTCCTTCTACGCAGACTCAGTTAGAAATCTCGCCGGCACTGAAAGCTGCAGGCTGCCATTTTTGACAGATCGCAGCCATTCTGCTTTCTGTGCCGGCTGAATGATAGACTCCCGAAGCCTAGAGGAAGGAAGGCTGTTAAGGTAAGTACAGGTAATTTAAACTTCTTTACACACTTTAGACACACCAAACACACTTACCTTTGCACTCCTGCACCCATCACTCACCTGAACACCGACATCTCGACCCCTCCAAGTCCTTCAACCCGACGGCCCAACTCCTCTAACCTGGCGTGGTTTGGAGCCGTCGGGAATCCCACGGGACAACCTTCAAAATAGGGATTAGGCTAAAAACTGCCTGTTAACTACCTGTTAACAGGCAGTTAATTGGCACTAATCCCTTCCCGCCTCGGGTCGGCGGGCCCCAGTGCGGGGCGGGTACCCGCCTCCTTTGAAACTTACATGGAGGTGGGTTTTGGGCGGGATGATGTCAGGACCCCCGAACTCGGGATTTTAGCCCCCCGCACGCCTAAAAGCCCGCCTCACGGCACACTGAAAATCAACCCCAAAGAGACTACAAAGGGATATAGATAGTTTAAGTGAGTGGGCAAGAATTTGGCAAATGGAGTATAATGTGGGAAAATGTGAAGTTATCCACTTTGGTAGGAACAATAGAAAAGAAAAATATTATTTAAATAGAGAAAGTCTACAGAATGCGGCGGTACAGAGGGATTTGGGTGATCGTACATGAAACACAATAAGTTAGCATGCAGGCGCAGCAAGTAATTAGAAAGGCAGATGGAATGTTGGCCTTTATTTCAAGGGGGATGGAGTATAAAAGTAGGGAAGTCTTGCTGCAACTGTACAGGGCGCTGGTGAGACCACACCTAGAGTACTGCGTACAGTTTTGGTCCCCTTATTTAAGGAGGGATATACTTGCATTGGAGGCAGTTCAGAGAAGGTTCATTAGGTTGATTCCTGGGATGGAAGAGTTGTCTTATGAGGAAAGGTTGAGCAGGTTGGGCCTATACTCATTGGAGTTTAGAAGAATGAGAGGAGATCTTATTGAAACACATAAGATTCTGAAGGGGTTGGACAGGGTAGATGCTGAGAGGATGATTTCCCTCGTGGGGGAATCTAGAACGAGGGGGCATAGTCTCAGAATAAGGGCTCGCCCATTTAAGACAGAGATGAGGAGGAATTTCTTCTGAGGGTTGTGAATCTTTGGAAAGCTGAGTCATTGACTATATTCAAGGCTGAGATTGACAGATTTTTGAGCAACGGGAGTGAAGGGTTATGGGGAACAGGCAGGAAAGTGGCGTTGAGGCCAAAATCAGATCAGCCATGATCTCATCAAATGGCGGAGCAGGCTTGAGGGGCCGAATGACCTGCTCCTACTCCTATTTCTTATGTACCCACCACTGTTGTTAAACTGACTGGCTTGTAGTTACTAGGATTGCCCTTGCGCCCTTCCTTGAACAATGGTGTCACATTTGCCACTTTCCAATCCTCAAGCACCTCCCCGTATCTAGGGAAGATTGGAAAATTGTGGCAAGCCCTTCCGCTATCTCCTCCCCCAATTCCTTAGCAATCTAGGATGCAAGCCATCTGGACCAGGCAACTTATCCACTCTAAGCATACCCAGCCTTTCTAGTGCATCCTGTCTATCAATTTTCACCCCTTCCATTGCTTCTACCTTTTCCTCTGCTACCGATATTTTGTCAGCATCTACCTCCTTAGTAAACACTGATACAAAGTACTCATTGAGTATTCTAGCCTTGCCCTGCGCCTCTAAGCATATAATGCCTTCTTTGTCGTTAATAGGCTTCACCCCGCCTCTTACTACCCACTTACTGTTTACAAGCCAGTAGAAGATTTTTGGGTTCCCTTTTATGCTAACTGCAATTCTACTCTCATATTCTCTTTTTGCCAATCTTATTTTCATTTTCACATCCCCTCTCAACTTATTGTATTTGGTCTGGTTCTCCCTTGAAGAATTCACCTGACATGCATCATACACCCTCGTTTTTTTGTTTCATCATCTTCTCTATCTCCCTCGTCATCCCTTACCCTTCCTTCTTGTTGGAATGTACCTAGCCTGTACTTGGAATATCTCCTCCTTAAAGATCACCCATTGTTCCATTACAGTTTTTCCTGTCAGTCTTTGGTTCCATTTTACCCTGGCTAGATCCTTTTGCATCCCATTGAAGTCGGCCCTATTCCAGTTTAGAAGTTCCACTCTAGATTGTTCCTTGCTCCTCTCCATTGCTAATCTAAATCTTATGATACGATGATCACTCTTACGCAAGTGTTCTCCCATAGACACTTGGTCGACCTGGTCCGCCTCCTTCCTAGTTAGGCCAAGAACATATTGGTCAAGGAAATTCTCCTGAACACATTTCAGAAATTCCTCCCCCTCCTTTCCCTTTACCCTAGCATTATCCCAATCGGTATTTGGGTAATTAAAGTCCCCCAATATCACCACTCTATAGCTCTTGCATATCTCTGCGATTTCCCTGCAGATTTGCTCCTCTACCTCCCTCTTACTATTTGGAGGCCTATAGAATACCCCTAATAGCGTGATCATACCCTTTTTGCTCCTCAACTCTAACCAAATGGATTCTGCCCTTGTCCCCTCAAGAACATCCTCCCTTTCCAACACTAATCAATGTCTTCCTTAATCAGCGCTGCCACCCATCTCCCTTTATTCCTTCCCTATCTTTTCTGAACACTTTGTACCCTTGAATATTAAGTGCCCAGTCCACACCGTTTTTAAGCCATGTTTCCATTATTGCCACAACATCATATTGCCACATGGCTAATTATGCTTGTAGCTCACCAGCCTTATTCACCACACTTTGTGTGTTTATGTACATGCATTCTAAACCCATTTTTGAATTTTTCGTAGTCTTTCTTAGTCTGCTCATATCTAATGTGGTACAATTCTGCCTCTAGTACTACTTTCTTCTCTAGCTCTATCCAACACACTCACTCTTTTATGCACCTTAACCCTCTTTTCTACCTCTATGCTGGTGCCCAACCCCCTGCCAAGCTAGTTTAAAACCTCCCCAACAGCACTAGCAAACCTCCCTGTGAGAATATTGGTCCCGGCTCTGTGGAGGTGTAACTCATGCCCAGTACTCAAATAATGAGAGCCATGCTTCCACTAGGAACATCATCGCGCTGACAATCTGGCTACTGAAGCAACGGTTCCGCTGCCTTGACTGCTTGGGAGGAGCCCTCCAGTACTTGCAGAGCGGGTGTCCCATTTCGTGGTGGTCTGCTGCATGCTTCACAACTTGAGGGCGCAGCCCTTGCCACGAGGGATAGTGGGACCGCCTCAGGAGGAGGAGGAGGGAGAGAAGGAGGAGATGTAAGAGGAAGGGAGGAGGCAGGCAGCCAATTCCCCTTCCGGACGGGCTGTCCATGAACGCTGCATCAGACTCAGATTCCAGTGAATGAAACCCCAGATCTCCATTGCTCGCCACTTCCCCATCATACCATCCCTCTGTCACGGAACATCACAGCGTCCTCCTGCACACAAAGCTGAAATGAGGGACACCACAAAGGATTCCAAACAAATAAATAAATTTATCAAAAATCAGTTTACACATACAATATGAACTAATCACCCTTGTGCAATCCTTTAGTGCCTGTCATTCGTGTTCCTTTTCCTGATCATCTGCTCCTGTGAAGTGCTCCCCCAGTAGCTGCAGCAGGCTGGTGGAAGGCTGCTGAGTTTCCATGGGGAGACTTCAGATGGCCTTGACAGGGCAACATCGAGCAGCTCTGCTCCTAGAAGGCCCGTTTGTAGACTGCACCACCTCGGCATGGGCAACAGCAGTCTGGGCTGGCTGGATAAGGGCTATGGCGGAGTGGCAGTGGTGGGAACAGGAATGCTGTTGTGCTGAGAGGACAGCAGGATCCTGCTCCACTGACCCACTGCCAGCCCTAGCAATCTGTTGGAGCACAGATTGCTGGCCTGCTATAACATCCTGCAAGCCTCGGTCGACCATGGTAAACCCAGCCACAATAGCAGCAATCTGAGCTTGGGTGGCATCACACTGAGACTGCATGAGAGTAGTCTGTGCTTCCGCCGCAGCACTGAGCACTTTCCCAGGAACGTGGATTGGGGCAGAGGTGGATATGGAGGGTTGGGTGGAAGTCCTGCCTCGAAGAGTAGAATTTCCCCACCCCAGATCTCGGTGGCTACTGTAAGTGAGTGAGGAAGTTGTGATTAGATGACACCAAGTTTAGATTGTAGGAGAGAGGGAAGACATTCAACTACAACAACAACAGCTTGTATTTATATAGCACCTTTAACATAGTAAAACGTCACAAGGCACTTCACAGGAGTGTTATAAAACAAAATTTGACACTGAGCCACATAAGGCAGATGACCAGGTTTTTAGGAGCTTTTTAAAGGAGGAAAGAGAGGTAGAGCGGCGGAGAGGTTTAGGGAGGGAATTCTAGAGCTTGGGGCCTAGGCAGCTGAAGGCATGACCACCAAAGGTGGAGTGATTAAAATCAGGGATGCTGAAGAGGCCAGAATTAGAGGAGCGCAGATATCGCCAGGGCGGGGGGGGAATGGTTTGTGGGGCTGGAGGGACAGAGCTAGGGAGGGGCGAGGCCATGGAGGGATTTGAAAACAAGGATGAGAATTTTGAATCGAGGCATTGCTTAACCAGGAGCCAATGTAGGTCAGCGAGCTCAGGGGCGATGGGTGAATGGGACTTGGTGCGAGTTAGGACACGGGCAGCCGAGTTTTGGATGACCTCAAGTTTACATAGGGTGGAATGTGGGAGGCCAGCCAGGAGTGCGTTGGAATAGTCAAGTCTACAGGTAACAAAGGCATGGATGAGGGTTTCCGCAGCGGGTGAGCTGAGGCAGGGGCGGAGACACGCGATGAGGTGGAAATAGGTGGTCTTTGTTATGGCGCGGATATGTGGTGGGAAGTTCATTTCAGGGTCAAATATGACCCCAAGTTCCACTATTATGCGGTCCTGGCAAAGGAGTTACATTTTGCGATGGTGTGACGTGTCTTCATTTCAGCAGAGTGAGGCTGAAATAAATAGAGAAAACTTATTGGACTTGAAGCTTCAGCTGGTAGCGTTTAAAATACCGACCCTATTTTAAAATGACAGTAGCAACAGCTTCCTAAAGGTGATGAAACAAACAGGACCTTTCGAAAAATAATAGGTTTAAAACTGTGAAGTGGAGCTTATTTGAAGATTGTTGATTATTTTTTAATTATTAAACTCGCCTACCTCCTTTTTTCTAGTTCAAATGAGAGGTTTCTACCCAAAATGGTAACTTTTATCTTTTTAGATGCTGGCAGGTCTGCTGCTTATTTCCAGCATTTTAAGATTTTATTATAGATTTTTTTTTAGTGTTGGCAGTTTATTTAACGTAACACTGATCTTTTAATTGCAGATATGGGAAAATGCGACCTCACTAAAGGGAAGCAAGCTCTGGAGATTCGCAGCAGCCTGTGTGAGAAGAGAGCCTTGACCGACCCGATCCATTCATCGGGCTGCTCCGCTGAATCTCTGGCACGAAACCTGCAGTGGGCAAAGGCTCACGGTAAAGTATTCCTCCTATCTGGCAGGGGCTCAGGGTAGTTCGGGCTTGGCCTGTGGCCGCTCTAGTTGTTGTCCAGTGATTTCAAGTATGCAATAAACATGGAACCTGAGCCGGTGGAGGAATGCTGACAATCTGCATCAGTGATTGCGGGGGGCAGTGCGGTGGTTTCGATTTCACAAATCAGCTCTCCCAGAGCTTTGTGTGGCAAGAGTGCACGTCAAGTATTCGGGTGCAGGGTGAGCCTCGCATGATTTTCCTCCCATTAATTTTTCTGGATGGAAAATCACGTGAGGCACAACTAACCTTCGCAGCTAAATTCCCAACATGCACTCCTGCCGCACAAATGCTGCACTGCGAATGTTAATTTGTAAAACGTACCCCAAATATCATCAACTAAAGAGCTCGACTGAAGGTGTATGCAGATACAGCTCTGCAGTCGGCTCTTTATTGTTGATTTTTGTAAAAGTCAATTTAATCGATTTTGCCTCTTGTTGATGCAAGAATGGCAGTGCTAAAGCTGGGAATGTTTTCTACTATTGGAGTTGGGGTTAAGATGGATTGTGAAAATGCTTTACATTCCTCCAGCAATGCTTCTCAGTTCGGGGTCGAATTTCATCCGGGCCCGACTTAGCACTGTGGAAGCTGCACTCGGCCACTTGCCTCGCCAGCAGCGGCCCATAGGGAGGTTGGAGCGGACTACTGTGGGTGATGGGGGGGGGGGATAGTCGATCGTGACACATGTGGATTCAGGGGAGCACTCCTGGCCCTTGTGGCTGCACAGGAAAGTTGGTTTTTTAAATAGTTTAAAAAAAAACTTACTTAGGCCTGACGAACGCCTGCGCAGATAGAAAAATGGGCACAATGTGTACCAATTTCTACCCCGCCCTACCCGCAAATCTAGGGAATTGCTAAAGTCACTTGTAGATATATTGCTTAGCTTCCAGATCATGATCACTCTTTCCCCCATTATTCCTTTTGTGAATTTTTTTCTATTTTTCCCTGTATGCACACAAGAGTGGAAGTGTACCAAGAAAAAATGGAAACAATGATATTTTATGTGTCCTAATAAAAGAGTATTGCTAATATTGCTTTGAACGAAGCAACTGTAGAAATTTTAGCTAACATTAATGAGCTAAAAGTTGATAATACTGCTGGACCCAATTCCATTTTACACGGGGTGTTAAAGGAAATGTATGTGAGCTGCTGGCTCATATATTTAATAGCTGATTAAGTTCTGGATTGATTTCTGTAGACTGGAGGATGGCTTATGTTGTCTCATTATTCAATAAGAGTCAGAAATCAGATCCTCATATTTATAGGCCTGTGAGTTTGTTGCTGGTTAGAGGAACGCTGTTGGAAAGTATTATATGAGCTATGATTTATGATCACTTCTTCTTAGGCAGTCCCTTGGGACCGAGGATGACTTGCTTCCACATTAAAAATGAGTTCGCAGGTGACTGATGAGTCCAATGCGGGACCTACAGTCTCTGTCACAGATGGGGCAGACGGTGGTTGAAGGGGTGGGTGGGTGGGGTGCTTGGGTTGATGTGCGCTCCTTGCGCTGCCTGCGCTTGGCTTCCGCTTGCTCCTGGCGAAAAGACTCGAGATGTTCGGCGCCTTCCCGGATGCTTCTCCACCACTTTGTGCGGTCTTGGGCCAGGGACTCCCAAGTGTCGGTGGGGATGTTACACTTTTTCAAGGAGGCTTTGAGGGTGTCCTTGAAGCGTTTCCTCTGCCCACCTGGGGCTCTCTTGCCGTGTCGGAGCACCGAATAGAGCGCTTGTTTTGGGAATCTCGTATCGGGCATGCGGACAGTGTGACCCGTCCATCGGAGCTGATTGAGCGTGGTCAGAGCTTCAATGCTGGGGATGTTGGCCTGAGCGAGAACACTGATGTTGGTGCGCCTATCCTGCCAATGGATTTGCAGGATCTTGCGGATGCAGCATTGGTGGTACCTCTCCAGTGCTTTGAGGTGCCTGCTGTACATGGTCCATGTCTCTGAGGCATACAGCAGGGCAGGTATCACTGCTGCCCTGTAGACCATGAGCTTAGTGCCGGGTTTGAGGTCCTGGTCTTCAAACACACTCTTCCTCAGGTGACCGAAGGCTGCAGGCTGCACTGGCACACTGAAGGTGGTGTTGGACTTTGTCGTCGATGTCTGCCCTTGTTGACAGTAGGCTCCCGAGGTATGGAAAGTGGTCCACGTTGTCCAAGGCCTTGTCGTGGATTTTGATAATCGGGGGGCAGCACTGTGTGGCGGGGGCAGGTTGGTAGAGGACCTTTGTCTTACGGATGTTTAGTGTAAGGCCCATGCTCTCGTATGCTTCGGTGAAGGTGTTTACGATGGTTTGGAGTTCGACCTCCGAGTGAGCGCAGACGCAAGCATCGTCTGCATACTGTAATTCAATGACAGAGGATGGGACGACACTGGATCTGGACTGGAGGCGACGTTCAGTAGTTAATACTTGGACGTTCAGTAGTTATTAAGGATTCCCAGCATGACATTTGTTAATTTTGGTCCCATCTCACTAACCTGATTTGAATTCCGTGTAGAAGTTACTATACTAGAATGGTGGATGAAAATAATTCTGTTGCTGTCGTATACTTCAGATAGCAGATTATTTAGACAAGTGAATGGGCCCATATGCAATAAATGGCATTTAAAGCGGACAAGTTGCAGTGTTATGTACTTGAGGTTAACAAACTCCAGGCATATTTATACCATCCAGCTGTATTCGTTAAGTTAATGGAAAAAGAGGGTAATAGTTAATAGTTTGTTGAAGGTGCACAAGCTGTGTGTGATGGTTGTAGGGAAAGGAAATTGAGTATTGCATTGAGTACAAAGCGAAGAGTACTGTACTTAGACTATATAAGGTTCTTGTATGTTTGTCATTGAAGTGTTGTGTTCAGTTTTGGTCTCTGTGTATATGATGAATAATATTGAGGTTCTGGAGAAGGTTCAGAGGATAACACCTAATCTTTGAGTTGTGAGGACGGGCCCCATGAGAGTGGATTAATTACTTTGGAAAAATGTTGGCTTGGAAGAAATGAGGTTTTAAAATTATGACGAGATTGGATTTGGACTGGTTAGATAGGTCATTAGATGACATTCAGGCTTGGACTGATAAGTGGCAAGTAACATTCGCACCACACAAGTGCCAGGCAATGACTACCTCCAAGAGAGTCTAATCATCACCTCCTGACATTCAATGGCATTACCATTGCCGAATCCCCCACCACCAACATCCTGGGGGGTCACTATTGACCAGAAACTTAACTGGACCAGCCACATAAATACTGCGGCTACAAGAGCTGGGTATTCTGCGGCGAGTGTCTCCTGACTCCCCAAAGCCTTTCCACCATCTACAAGGCACAAGTCAGGAGTGTGATGGAATACTCTCCACTTGCTTGGATGAGTGCAGCTCCAACAACATTCAAGAAGCTCGACACCATCCAAGACATAGCAGCCCGCTTGATTAGCACGCCATCCACCACCACATTCACTCTCGACGTACCGTGGCTGCAGTGTGTACCATCTACAAAATGCACTGCAACAACTTGCCAAGGCTTCTTCGACAGCACCTCCCAAACCTGCGACCTCTACCACCTAGAAGGACAAGGGCAGCAGGTGCATGGAAACTCCAACAGCTCCAAGTTACACACCAACCTGATGTTGCTGGGTCAAAATCCTGGAAGTCCCTCCCTAACAGCACTATGGGAGTACTTTCACCACGTGGACTGCAGAGGTTCAAGAAGGCGGCTCATCACCACCTTTTCAAGGGCAATTAGGGATGGGCATTAAATGCTGGCTTTGCCAGCGTCGCCCACATCCCAGGAACAAATAAAAAAATGTATAGTGTTACTCTGTTGCCTGTATACTAACTCGCACCAAATCCCGTTCATCCATCACCCCTGTGCTTGCTGACCTACATTGGGTCCCAGTCCGGCAATGCCTCAGTTTTAAAATTCTCATCCTGGTTTTTAAATCTCTACATGGCCTCGCCCCTCCCTATCTCTGTAACCGCCTCCAGCCCTACAACCCTCCAAAATCTCGGCGCTCCTCCAATTCTGGCCTCTTGTGCATCCCTGATTTTTATCACTACACTATTGGCGACCATGCCTTCAGCTGCCTTGGCCCAGAGTTCTAGAATTCACTCCCTAAACCTCTCCACCTCTCTATCTCTCTCTCCTCCTTTAAGACGCTCCTTAAAACCTGCGTCTTTGAACAAGCTTTTTTGGTCACCTGTCCTTGGATCTCCTGCGAAGCGCCTTGGGATGTTTTATTACATTAAAAGTGCTATATAAATGCAAGTAGTTGCTGTTGCTGCTGTAGGACTGGAGATCCAGCATATAAATTCCAAAGGGAAATAGTTGGATTAGATTTCTGTTTTGCAAATCGTCATCGCCCTTTGGAACAAACTGCCAAAAACTGCGATGGAAAAGCAGTTGCTGGAACCCTTTTAAAAGGAAACTTGACAAGGGACAAATCATATAATGTTAGTTAGCTGTGATTATGAGGAATATAATGGGCTTTGACAGTGTCCTGGACATTTGTTTGATTGCTTAAGAGTTGGAGAGGAATTTCCCAGAGCTTTTCTTGAATTGCCGTGGCTTTTTTCTTTTTTTTTGTTTCTCCCAGGAGAGAACATGGTTAAGGGTTCGGCTAATGGTGTCCAAGGTAGCACTGCTCTCTGGGTGCGGTGGGTTTCGTGAGCCTGATGGTCCTTCCTCCCCATTTTGTTTTCATATTTTCACATACATTACTTACAATCTCATGTACTTTTGGGATAAGTAAATTGAAAAGCTGATGTGCTGTCTACGAGCCATTAACTGTCATCTGATATTCGTGTGTTTTCAGAGCTACCTGAAAGTATGTGGCTCGAGTTCGATTGTGGTGTCCAAATTCAACTTGGTTTTGCTGCTGAGTTCTCGAATGTCATGATAATTTACACATGGATTGTGAAGAAACCGAAAGAAATTATTATGTGCGAGGCATATGTCACGGATTTCCCACCGGTAAAATTTGTTTTCTTTCTCCTAAGAGTTTATTGTTGTACTTGATAGTTGGCTGCACTGACACAGTTTAAGTGATGATGAATCACAGAATGTTCTGTTCCAAAGGTAGTCAAGACAAATTCTTGATTTCAGTTTATGGAACTGAAGGGAAGTGGACAGGCAACATGTTAATGAGGCCTGGGAGTTAAAATAGCCTGGGCCTGTTTTCTGCGTATTTAAACTCGCACCAAGCCCCGTTCACCCATCACCCCTGTGCTCGCTGGCCTACATTGGCTCCCGGTTAAGCAGCGCCTCGATTTTTAAAATTCTCATCCTTGTTTTCAAATCCCTCCATGGCCCTGCCCCTCCCTATCTCTGGAGCCTCTTCCAGCCGTACAACCCTCAGATATCTGCACTCCTCCAATTCTGGCCTCTTGCACATCCCTGATTTTAATTGCTACACCATTGGCGGCCGTGCCTTCAGCTGTTGAGGCCCTAAGCTCTGGAATTCCCTCCCTAAACCTCTCTGCCTCTCTTTCCTCTTTTAAGATGCTCCTTAAAACCTACCTTTTTGACCAAGCTTTTGGTCATCTGCCTTAATATCCCCTTATGTGGCTCAGTGTCAAATTTTATTTGATAACGTTCCAGTGACGTGCCTTGGGGCATTTTACTACGTTAAAGGCACTATATAAATGCAAGTTGCTCTTGTTGCAGCAGCGGGTGAGTTTCTAACTCGCCTCACCACCCTTCCACCCAGAGTTAAAATCAGGCTCTTCATTTTGTTTTAGAAGGAAATTATTAGGAAAAATAGGATAGCATAGATTAGGTAATAATATGGAAATAGAACAAATGGGAAAAGGGGCATTGTACAAAAGTACCCAAAGGCACAAAAAGTTGTGTAGATGGAAGCAAGAAGTTACAGAGGGACATATACAGAATGAGTGGGCAAAACTGGCAGATGGACTTCAATAAGGGGAAGTGTGAAGTCATTGGGGTAGATTTTGCCGAACCTGTCGGGAAGAAGGCGGGACTTCCCCTTTCGGGTTTTTGACCCGCCTACTTCGACGTTCGGCCAATCCGCACGATTTTCCCTTGAGTGACCTTGTTGAGCCCGCTCAGCAGGCCAATTAAGGGCCACCCAGCAACAGGTGACGTCACAGACTGAAATTTCATCTGTCAAGAGTCCTTGACAGATGAAATATCAGCGTTTGACAGCTGTTTGAAGCTGTGAAACACTGACAGTCTGAGTTCTGACATGAGTCATTCTACACAGACTCAGTTAGAACTCACACCGGCACTCAAAGCTGAAGGCTGTCACTTTTGACAGATTGCAGCCATTCAGCTTTAAGTTCCGGCTGAGTGATGCGCTCCTGACGGCTACAGGAAGAAAGGCTGTTAAGGTAAGTACAGGTAAGTAAAAGTTCTTTATACACTTTAGACACACCAAACACACTTACCTTTGCACTCATGCACCCATCACTCACCTGAGCGCCAACATCGCGACCCCTCCAACTCCTTCAACCCGATGGCCCGCCTGCTCAACCTGGCGTGGTTTGGAGCCGTCGGGAAACCCACACGAAACCCCTCAAAATAGGGATTAGGCTAAAAACTGCTTGTTAACTGGTAGTTAATTGGCACTAATCCCTTCCCGCCTGGTTTCGGCGGGTCCCAGTGCGGGGCGGGTACCCGCCGCCCCTGAAACTTACGTAGGGCGGGGTTTTGGGCGGGATGGTGTTGGGACCCCCAAATTCGGGATTTCTCCCCCCACACGCCTGAAACCCCGCCTGACGGCTCCCCGAAAATCTAGCCCATTAACTTTGGATCTGAGAAAGATAAATTGGAACATTTTCTTAATGGTTAGATAGGAGCAAAAAGATTTAGGTGTCCATGTGCGCACGTCGCTGAAAGCTATTGGACAGGTAGACAAAACAATCACAAAGGCTAATGTAATGTTGGCCTTTATCGCAAGAGGGTTGGAAGTCAAAAGTGAGGAAGTGATGCTTCTCATGGATGCGCTGTCCAATATTTTTCATCCATTAAAATGAATGGCTGGAAAATTGTGAGCTGTGTGCCTGTGATTTCCCAGCATGTCCGGAGGGTGGGTGAGGTTTGATATACCTATCAATTCATTCCATGAAAAGCGACGAGTTAAGATAGTAACTATAGGTTTTTATTGGCTAAATAACAGAGCCCACCCTCGTGGGTGATCGGTTCCAACAAGGAAGAATACTAGCCAAGCGGTCACCTTTATACCTGGGCAAGCAGGCGGAGCCATGGGCGGAGTCAGCTGAGGTATGCCTAGGTATAACAGCGTGCGTGGCAAGAGGTAACCTTGTGTAGTGATAACAACAGTGTAAACAGTGATAACAACAGTGTAACAATAGTGAACGGTAACAGTGGTTTACCACAAGGTTCCCTGCTGATAACCTGGATTCAGAAATTTATCCCTATTGTACATTTTGTTCACGTAGTATTTGTCAGAGCATTCATTAATGCATGGGTCTGGCATGTACTTCAGTAATGCTTTATATCTAGGCTGACACTCCAGGGCAGTACTGAGGGAGTGCTGCACTGTCAGAGGTGCCATCTTTGGGATGAGACATTAAACCAAGACCCCGTCTGCGCTCTCGGGTGGACTTGAAAGATCCCGTGGCACTATTCAAAGAAGAGCAGGGGAGTTATCCCTGATGTTCTGGCCAATATTATTCTTCAATCAGCATCACTAAAAACAGATTATCTGCTCATTATCAAATTGCTGTTTGTGGGAACTTGCTGTGTGCAAATTGGCTGCCGCTTTTCCTACATTACAACAGCGACTACACTTTTATAAGTACTTCATTGGCTGTAAAGCGCTTTGGGACGTCCTGAGGTTGTGAAAAGCGCTATATAAATGCAAATCTTTCTTTTCTTTTTATACTAAAGATCGACTTATTTTGTGGGTAGGGGTACAGCAGGTATAATTGGATGGGGGTATTCAGGGTCCTCGTTACCCAGCCTTGGGCTAAGTGATCTTTCAAAACTACGGGACCAGCATTACAGTGTGACAGCAGAGACTTTCAACATGTAGCGAGCTGAATATATTTTGTAAATATAATCACGCACACTTGCTTTTGTATCTTCAGCATCTTAAAATAGCATAGATGGCATTTAAATCTGTAAAGAAGTCAAAACCGGTGGATGTACTGCACTTAGATTTCCAGAAGGCATTTGATAAGGTGCCACATCAAAGGTTATTGTGGAAAATAAAAGCTCATGGTGTAGGGGGTAACATATTGGCATGGATAGAAGATTGGCTAGCTAACAGGAAACAGAGAGTAGGCATAAATGGGTCATTTTCTGATTGGCAAGATGTAATGAGTGGTGTGCCACAGGGATCAGTGCTGGGGCCTCAACTTTTTACAATTTATATAAATGACTTGGATGAAGGGACCGAAGGTATGGTTGCTAAATTTGCTGATGACACAAAGATAGGTAGGAAAGTAAATTGTGAAGAGGACATAAGGAGGCTACAAAGGGATATAGATCAGTTAAGTGAGTGGGCAAAGATCTGGCAAATGAAGTATAATGTGGGAAAATGTGAAGTTGTCCATTTTGGCAGGAAGAATAAAACAAGATGCCTATTATCTAAATGGTGAAAGATTGCAGAGCTCTGAGATGCAGAGGGATCTGGGTGTCCTAGTGCATGAATTGCAAAAGGTTACTATACAGGTACAGCAAGTAATTAGGAAAGCTAATAGAATGTTATCGTTTATTGCGAGGGGAATTGAATACAAAAGTAGGGAGGTTATGCTTCAGTTATACAGGGCATTGGTGAGACCACATCTGGAGTACTGTGTACAGTATTGGTCTCCTTATTTAAGGAAGGATGTAAATGCATTGAAAGCAGTTCAGAGAAAGTTTACTAGACTAATACCTAGAATGGGCGGGTTGTCTTATGAGGAAAGGTTGGACAGACTAGGCTTGTATCCGCTGGAGTTTAGAAGAGTAAGAGGTGACTTGATTGAAACATATAAGATCCTGAGGGGTCTGGACAGGGTGGATGTGGAGAGGATGTTTCCTCTTGTGGGAGAATCTAGAACCAGGGGTCACTGTTTAAAAATAAGGGGTCGCCCATTTAAGACCGATGAGGAGACAGAGGGTTGTGAGTCTTTGGAACTCTTCCTCAGAGGGCGGTGGAAGCAGAGTCTTTGAATATTTTTAAGGTAGAAGTAGATAGATTCTTGGTAAGCAAGGGGGTGAAAAGTTATCGGGGATAGGTGGGAATGTGGAGTAATTGGATCAGCCATGATCTTATTGAATGGCGGAGCAGGCTTGAAGGGCCGAGTGGCCTACTCCTGCTCCTAATTCGTATGTTCGTAAATCTTGGGTCTCTTTTACATTCAGTGTCCCTCCACATGATGAGCTGTCGATCTCAACCGGACCCTCAGACTAAGTGCAGAGCAGAGCTGGCGTGCCTAGCTAGCGGGATTTGGCAATGAGCCCAGTTCTGTTCAGAATTCCCGCAGAGTGGAATGGATATTGTCCACAATATAAAACCATCTGTCAACCTGACCATTTTTTCAGTTGAAGTTCAGGGTGGGGAGAATGGAAAAGAAGTAAATTACATTAAATAAAATGAAAGTAAGATCTACAGAATATCTTTTTGAACATATGCCAGGCATCGGTAATACTATGGAAAAAACACAGAATCGGAAATCAAATCTTGAAAAATGAGCGAAGAGGTAAACCATAAAATAGTTCAGAATCTATATGATTTGGGAAATTGAAAGCCTTTCAGATTTTTCAGAGAACGTTGAGAACTGCTAGTGTTGTTTTATTGCTAAAAGCACAGATTAATCCAAGGTTTAAATAAGTGAGTGACATAATTTTACTTCAGTCATAACACATTTCTGACCAATGTTGCATTTGTACTAAATTCCTCTGACTTTTTTTCACAATCATTTACCCATTTAAAATAGCCAGGCTAATTAATGTCATTCAGTACGACTGTGTTAAAGTGTCCATATAAGAACAGCATGTCAGAAAATATACCCATTGAGGGCAGGAAATACTAAAATAGATGCCACTTACTCAAACCATTTACATAGAAACATAGAAGATAGGAGCAGGAGTAGGCCATTCGGCCCCTCGAGCCCGCTCTGCCATTTAATGAGATCATGGATAATCATCCAAATTCAGTACCCTGTCCCTGCTTTCTCCCCATATCCCTTGATCCCTTTAGCCTTAAGAAATATATCCAACTCCTTCTTGAATATATTTAATGAATTGGCCTCAACTGCCCTGTGTGGCAGAGAATTCCACAGGTTCACCACTCTCTGGGTGAAGAAATTCCTCCTGATCTCAGTCCTAAATGGCTTACCCCTTATCCTTAGACTGTGACCCCTGGTTCTGGACTCCCCTGCCATCGGGAACAGCCTTCCTGCATCTAGTCTGTCTAGTCCTGTTAGAATTTTATAAGTTTCAATGAGATCCCCTCTCATTCTTCTAAACTCTAGCAAATATAAGCCTAATCGACCTAATCTCTCCTCATATGTCATTCCTGCCATCCCAGGTATCAGTCTGGTGAATCTTCGCTGCACTCTCTCCATGGCAAGAACATCCTTCCTCAGATAAGGTGACCAAAACTGCACACAATACTCAAGGTGTGGTCTCACCAAGGCCCTGTACAATTGCAGCAAGACTTCCTTGCTCCTGCACTCAAATCCTCACGCTATGAAGCACGGTGGCATAGTGGTTAGCACTGTTGCCTCACAGCGCCAGGGACCCGGGTTCAAATCCAGCCTCGGGTGACTGTGCAAACTCCACACAGACATTCTCCCCGTGTTTGCGTGGGTTTTCTCCGGGTGCTCCGGTTTCCTCCCACAGTCCAAAGATGTGCGGGTTAGGTTGATTGGCCATAATAAAAATTGGCCCTTATTGTTAGGGGGGATTAAATACGTGGGGTTACGGGGATAGGTCTTGGGTGGGATGGCTGTCGGTGTAGGGACCGGGTGCTAGGGTTTGGATGATCAGCCATGATCTCGTCGAATGGCGGAGCAGGCTCGAAGGGCCGAATGGCCTACTCCTGCTCCTATCTTCTATGTTTCTATGTAACATACCATTTGCCTTCTTAACCGCCTGCTGTACCTGCATGCTTACCTTCAGTGACTGGTGCACAAGGATACCCAGATCTCGTTGCACTTCCCCTTTTCCCAATCTATTGCCGTTCAGATAATAATCTGTCTTCCTGTTTTTGCCACCGAAGTGGATAACCTCGCTTTTATCCACATTATACTGCATTTGCTATGCATCTGCCCAATCACCCAACCTGTCCAAATCATACTGGAGTTTCTCTGCATCCTCCTCACAGCACACATGCCCACCCAGCTTTGAGTCATCTGCAAACTTGGAGATATTACATCTAGTTCCCTCGTCTAGATCATTTATATATATATATTGTGAATAGCTGGGGTCCTAGCACCAAGCCCTGCGGTACCCCACTAGTCACTGCCTGCCATTCAGAAAAAGACCCGTTTATTCCAACTTTTTGCTTCCTGTCTGCCAACCAGTTCTCTATCCAAGACAGTACCTTACCCCCAATCCCATGTTTTTTAACTTTGCACGCTAATCTCTTATGCGGGACCTTATCGAAAGCCTTCTGAAAGTCCAAATACACCACTTCCACTGGTTCTCCCTTATCTATTCTACCAGTTACATCCTCAAAAAATTCCAGTAGATTAGTCAAGCATGATTTACCTTTTGTAAATCCATGTTGACTTTGTCCAATCCTGTCACTGTTTTCCAAGTGCTCTGCTATTACATCTTTTATAATGGACTCTAGCATTTTCCCCACTACCGATGTCAGGCTTACCGGTCTATAATTCCCCGTTTTCTCTCTACCACCCTTCTTAAATAGTGGGGTTACATTAGCTATCCTCCAATCCATGGGAACTATTCTAGAGTCCATAGAATTTTCGAAGATGACCAGCAATGCATCTACTATTTCTAGGGCCACTTCCTTAAGTACCCTAGGATGTAGATTATCAGGCCCTGGGGATTTATCGGCCTTCAATCCCATCAATTTCCCTAACACCATTTCCCTAGAAATACTGATTTCATTCAATTCCTCCCTCTCATTAGACCCTATGTTCCCTGACATCTCTGGGAGGTTATTTGTGTCCTCCTTTGTGAAGACAGAACCAAAGTATGTGGGCAATGCCATACAGTAATATTTTGTCTGATGAATTCTGTATCAATGTAATGGTGTAGTATGTTGAAGAAGTGTCACTATACGTCTGTGATAGGAACATGAATAATTAGCATTTAATTGTATTCCACTTGTACGTTGAAATACACTTCAAAGGGAAGCATATGTTGGACATGTATGATATTGAGGAAATGGGAATAACTGAAGTGATTGTGGAGACTTTGGTAAAATATTTAGGAGCTCTGCAAATACAGGAGCTCTACCCGAGGATGGAGAACAGCAAATGTTGTTACAGTATTCAAAAGAAAGAGAGATGAATCAGGGAATTGTAGACCAGTTAACCTAACATCTGTAGTGGGAACAATGTTCACTAGCACTGTGTGGCATGCTATTGATGCTCATCTCAAGAACACAAAAGCCATCACACTTCGAGTTCTGTGCACAGTTTTTGCTTTCCATGTTATAAAATTGATAGAGGCACTGGAGAAGGTTTACAAGAATGATTCCAGAACTGAGAGGTTATACCTATTGCAAAAGATTGAATGGGCTGAGGTTCTTTTATCTATAAAAGTGAAGGCTGAGGGGTGGCCTGGTAGAGATCTTAAAGATTATGAAAGGGTTTGATAGGGTAGATGTAGGGAAGATGTCTCCACTTGTGGGCAAGACCAGAACTAGGGGCCATAAATATAAGATAGTCACTAATAAATCCAAGCGGGAATTCAGGAGAAACTTCTTTACCCAGAGAGTGGTTAGAATGTGGAACTCACTGCCACAAGGAATAGTTGAGGTGAATAGCATTTAAGGGGAACCTAGATAAACACACGAAGGAGAAAGGAATAGAAAGTTATGCTGATAGAGTTAGATGAAGAGGGGTGGGAGGAGATTTGTGTGGAGCATAAACACCAGCATAGGCCAGTTGGGCCGAATGGCCTGTTTGTGCTGTACATTCTATATAATTCTATGTAATAAGTAAGGCAAATAATTTGCTGCTGTGAAATGTCTCACTACTTCCTGCAAATTCCTACATTTGCCAAATCGGAACATAGGAGTAGGAGTAAGCTATTCAGCCCTTTGAACCTGTTCTGCCATTCAATTAGATCATGGCTGATCCTCAATTCCATTTATCTGCCTTTGCCACATATTACCTAACAAAAATCAATCGATCTCAGTTTTGAAAATTTCTATTCACCCAGTATCCACAGCCTTTTGGAGAGAGATCCAGATTTCTACTACACTTTGTGTGGAGAAAGTGCTTCATGATTCCACGCTTAAATGGCCTACCTCTAATTTTAAGATTGTCCCCTCTTGTTCGTGATTCCTCCACCAGATAATAGTTTCTCTGTATCTACCCTGTTGAGTCTCTTAATCATTTTAAACACCTCGATTAGATCACCCCTCAACCTTCCAGGGAATACAAGCCAAGATCATGAAACCTCCTCATAATTTAACTCTTCAAGCCCTGGTATAATTGTGGTGAATCTGCACTGTAACCCCTCCAAGGCCAATATACCTTTCCTGAGGTGTGGTGCCCAAAACAGAACACTGCCAAGGCTGGGTACAGTTGAAGTGTCATTTCCTCAAGTTAAACAAGTGGGATTATCCAGTGGATATAGGGGTAGATTTTATGACATAATGCTCCAGGCACAGAGCTTCATGCAACATGAGTGAATGTTAGGAATTTGGGTGCAGAAGTCAGTGCCCTCATCATGATTGTCTACCCATTAATTTTAGTAGGCAGAAAATTGTGTAGATGCCCATTCAGTCTGAATGAAGCTGTAATGAATAAACCTGATCATGTAATCAGGTGGACCTCTAGGCCACTTCACTATAGGGTAAATTCAGCAATACTGCCCTCTCACTAGAAAGATTTGCTTAACGGGAGCACCCATGGAGATGAGGATACTATACTATAGAACTGATTATCTGCCCCACGGTCTCCTTGAGTGAGACGTCCAGCTGGGAGCAAAGGATTACTGAATGAACCCTTATAAGTCAGAACAAGATGTTCTAATTCATATAGATCATTTATGAGACCACTACTGGAATCACAGAAACCCCACAGTGCAGATAGAGGCCATTTCGGCCCATCGAGCCTGCACCGACACATATCCCACCCGATCCCCGTAACCCCTACACCAACACATATCCCACCCTATCCCCATAACCCCATAACCCCACGTATTTAATCCCCCCTAACACTAAGGGTCAATTTTTTATCATAGCCAATCATCCTAACCCGCACATCTTTGGACTGTGGGAGGAAACCGGAGCACCCGGAGGAAACCCACGCAAACACGGGGAGAATGTGCAAACTCCACACAGACAGTCACCCGAGACCAGATTCGAACCCGGGTCCCTGGCGCTGTGAGGCAACAGTGCTAACCACTATGCCACCGTGTGTTATGTGTAGCAAAATCGCAAACACATTCTTTGTAAATGGGCTTCGTTGCACATACTGTACAGAAGAAATAACTTCCCCTCCCCCATTGTGTGCAGTTTTTTCAAAAGGGCATTGATGCCTTGCTGATTAGTTTGGAGAAGAACAAATGGGGTTGATTCCTTAATCAGCACAAAAGTGCAGCTTAAACATTCTATGGCTATTCTGTTGAATTGAATTGAATTGCCTTTGATACAGAATGTTTTTGAGTTCTGTAACAATTTCAATGAAGAGGTTTTTAAGTGTTCTGGTGAAAATCAGGTGAAATCTGTTTTATGAAGCAGAAATGCAGTTTGTCAAAACATTTTGCTGAATCAGGCAGAGCATAATCTGATCACACCTTGTGAGTTTCTTTAAATCACAATTTCATCATAGGCAGCAGTCTGTTAATCTCAGATTTTCACTGTATTTGACAATGCCACCGCATAGAACATTCAGTTCATTGCTCTAAAGTTTCACTGTCAGCCCAACAAAGATCCTACCCACTTCCAGCTTTTCAGTGTTTTATCTGTAACACATACAGCAGCAAATGTGATCTTTTTCTTTATTTCTTAATGATCATAATAGACATCCACATTATAGACCATATTTAGACTTCAGGCAGATAAAGTAGTAATATTTTCATATCACCTCTTATTTATTTTTGAAATTGAAAGCTAACCTGCTGCACCTAAAACTGCGCGTAACCACATAGTGAATAATTGGCATTTATTTTCAACATGATGAGACAAGTAACCACAAACTACTTCTATTTATGATTTTTTGTTATGCAAACAGGACCTAGACATAGATCCTAAAAAGACAAACAAAGGAACGCCGGAAGAAACCGGCAGCTACCTACTCTCTAAGGATTTACCAGAGCAATGTCTATATACCAGACTGAGCGCCTTACAGAAACTGAAGGTAAGAGGTTCATACTTTGAATGCAGATACGAAACCATAGAACAGTAATAGATGATGTCTGATTCTTATTCCACACTATTTAAAACCAATCTGGTACAGTGTACTGCTCTTAATTTTAAGTCAGTTTGCTAGCCCACTTTACACCGTGATGGTAGTTCACTGGGGGTGGGAACCAACAGTGTAGGAAGTGCCTACCTCAAATAGGCGGTGCCTCATTTCAGCTTTCCTTTGGGGACAGGGATATGCTGCTACCATTTCCCGATGCTTTGGCATGCAGGCAATAATTTCTAATCCATGCCCATGGCGATACAGCGTTAATAGGAAATCAGCTGACTTAAAAGGCACAGGTAAACACATTGACATGCAATATTTCAGCCATATTTTCATTATTTTGGCTTTTTTCTTTCTATTGATACTTGGGTTCTCATGGGCCTTTGCGCCAATTGTTATAGTTCTTTTCCACCACAGCACCATTATTTTCACCAGTTAGCTTCCTAATGGAATTCCCCTAGTTGAAGTGTTAGAAAGAAGAAACTCCACAACAACATGCATTTATATAGCACCTCTAACTTAGTAAAACGTCCTAAGGCGTGTCTCAGAGCATTATCAGACAAAATTTGACATCCAGCCACATAGAGATATTGGGACAGGTGAGGTAGGTTTTAAGTAGCGTCTCAAAGGAGGAGAGAGAGGCAGAGAGGTTTAGGGATGGAATTCCAGGGCTTAGGGAGTTGAAGGCATGGACAGCAATGGTGGGACAATGGAAACGGGGATGCACAGGAGGCCAGAAATGAAAGAGTGCAGAGATCTCGGAAGTTTGTAAAACTGGAGGAGGTTAAAGAGATAGTGAGGGGCGAGGCCATGGAGGCATGAGAACACAAGGGTGAGAATTTTAAATTTGAGGCATTGTCGGACCGGGAGCTTAATGTAGGTCAGCAAGTCGGAATCTGTGCTCATCTACCAGTCTAGCTCCTCGAGCCTATTCCATTCAATCACATCATGGGTGATCTGTACCTCAACTCCATTTACTCCTTTGCTCCATATCTTTTGATACCTTACCCAACAAAAATCTATTGATCTCAGTCTTGAAAATACCAATTGACCCAACATCCACATCCTACTAAAGACGGCTGTGAGTGGGCTATCTAACTAGCCTATTGGAGAAGTGTCAAAGTGCAGAAAATAAAAAAATACTGAGATTCAATTTCTGGCCTTCACAATGGATCGCCCGAGCTGCTAAGTTGTCTCTGGTGTATTCCATACTTCAAACAAAACCGAGCACTTTTTGTCACACAGTTATTCTTCAGTTTGGATTCAGACATGCCAAGGGAAGAAACCGAGATGGGCTTACTAGGAAACAGCTTTAACTTTGCACCTGTTTGGCTTTCTCATTCATGTCAACTGGCATACTATCCATGATGATATGCTCCTGGCTGCAGCACTATAAACATGCTTTGAACTAGGTCACACAGAGACATATGAAACTAAAATATTACAAAAACAAAGTTCCTCTCATTCTCTAATAACATTGTTCAGTATTTGTAAATGTTTCGTTAACCAGGCGTAAACAAAAATAAAAGCTGACCTTTCCATTTATAGATTCAGAGATCTTGTACCAATGGAATATATGTAGCTGTGCATGTCACTCTTTTGCCAAAGCTTTTTTCTCTGGTGTTTTCCTAGGTTGCTGTTGCATTTAAAATATTTTAACCTTTCCAGTCTGAGGGAGAGGTTACATTCACCCTTCATACTTGTTGCCAATCTTCTCAGCCCGCAGGACATCGCTGCAGGAGTTCTTCAGGACAGCTTCCTTGCCCAACTATCTTCAGCTGCTTCATCAATGACCTTCCCTCCATCATAAAGGTCAGAACTGGGGCTGTTCGCTGATTATTGCACAGTTTTCAGTTCCATTCACAATTTGTCAGAAAATGAAGCAGTCCATGCCCGCATGCAGCAAGATCTGGACAACATTTAGGCTTGGGCTCATAAGTGGCAAGCAAAATTCGCGCCACACAAGTGTCAAGCAATGACCATCGACAACAAGAAAGAGCCTAACCACCTCCCCTTGATATTTAATGGCATTACCATTGCCAAATCCCCCACCATCAACATGCTGGGGATCACCATTGACCAGAAACTCAACTGGACCATCCACATAAATGCCATGGTTACTGGAGCAGGTCAGAGGCTGGGTATTTTGTGGCAAGTAGCTCACCTCCTGACTCTGCAAAGCCTCTCCACTACCTACAAGGCACAAGTCAGGAATGTGAGGGAATACTCTCCAGTTACCTGGATGGGTGCAGCTGTAACAACACTCAAAAAGCTTGACACTCCCTTGACATTCTGGCACTCCCTATCTAACAATATTGTAGAAGTACCTTCACCACACGGACTGCAGCAGTTGAAAAAGGTCCACCGCCACCTTCTCAAGGGCAACTAGGGATGGGCAATAAATGCTGGCATTGCCAACGATGCCCATATCCTGAGAATGAACAAAGAAAATGTTCTATGAGGATGTAAGAAACCATGACCCAACAGAACCTGTTCCTATCACAGGCCTGGTACAGTTTGTCCTGCCACAAACTCCATCCTATCTAATCAATGGCAGAAACAAATGTATACATAAATACACCCTAATTTGTCAAGATAATCAAACAAAACTCTAGAGTATTAATCCATCCCGATATCCGAACTGTGCAGACAACATACCCTCTGCTCCTAGTAGCACATTGTGGTAAACCACTGTTTGTATTCCTGTTTGTCCTGTTTGTATTCCACTGTGTACATGCCTGGACATGCCTCGGCTGACTCCTCCCACAGGTCCTAGTATAAAGGTGACTGCTCCCCAGCCCTTGGTATCCTGGACCGGTCGACCACTCGAGGCAGACCTCCATTCTGTTGTTAATAAAAGCCTTTAGTCACTCTTCTAACTCTGTCTTTTATGAGTAATTGATAGCGCATCACACATAAACTATTGATGCCCCGTGGCATATTTGATCATCTCAGTCCATAACTAAAGGAAGAAGAAGGAACTTTCATATATATCATTGCCTTTCACAACCTCACAATACTTTTTGAAGTATAGTCAGTTGTAATGTAAAGAAATTTGCAATGCAGCGAGGTCCCACAAACAAAAGCTATCTCTATAACCTTACCACCAGCTCTTTACACAGGATCGTTCACTAGAAGCACGTCCACATAGCCACCCTGTGATTGGCAGGGAGGAGAGGAGAATTCTTCCAATTTCTTGCCTTTCTGAAGCTATATTAGTTTTAAATCTGCCCTCCCAAAAACTGCTTACCATCATAAGCGTCACCACCTCCACATCATGAGCAAATGTTCCTGCTCGAAACTTTGTGCCCATCAAGCCAATTCCATCTCTCCTCTGGCTGCTTTCTAAGAATGAACCCAAAGGAGTGCAGTCCCAGCATCCTACCTGACCCTGGCCTGAGCTTCAAAAACCCCACATTTGGTCCATTGCCAAGAGCACTTACTTTAAACTCCATATCATTGCTCATCTACACCCTTAAACAACGACCACAACCACAAAGCTTCAATTGCAGGTTTGATTTCTCCAATGTTCTCCTTACTGGGATTCCAGTTATCCAGAATTCTGCAGTCATTTTCGGGTTCGGATCTCATTTTGAATGCTGCCGGCAAGGTGTGGGCACAGCTGCTGGGTTTGGGAGAGTGGGTAATCGGCCGTCCACTCTGAGCCGGCTAGCGGGTTGGGCCCATCTGAAAGTTGCAAAAGGAGGGCCTTTAGTGTCAGTGGGCTGGCCAAGGTTCACTCTGTCTCCCCCTCCCACCGCCGCCCGCTTTTGAGGTGTGAAATGGATGTCCGGCAATTGTAAATCACCCTCCTACTGTCTATCTTTTCCCACTGTACCAACTTCTAGAATTCTCATCCTTGTTTTCTGACCTTTCTCTGTACTTGCTTAACCCAATGTATGTTGTGCATGATTTTATGACCATCAAAACTAATATGCACTATTTGTGAGCAAGGCTTTCTGCCAGCAAAGTGAAGTTGGACATTTACCCTTTATATAAATGTAATTTGTTGCTGTTATTGCTGAAGAGAAAGCTTTAATGCAGGGAGGTCCATGGATTGGGGTCTCCTCAACCACTGAGAATAATATTCCATAGACAGCTGACACAAAAAACACTCCCATATGATTCTCCAATCAATGCCCTGAGGAAGGGTTGTCTGGCCTCATCCCAGCTGTGGCAGATGACCTTGATAAACAGCGTGGGTTTACTATAAATATTGGATTAGGGTATTATGGGGCAACCACTTCGCTTCACTAAAACTCAGGAGCCTAATGAGCCTAGCACCTGCTTGCACACGTGCTCCCAGCCCTTTGCACTTGTTGCCCATGTTGGGACATGCTGGGCACCTCAGGTATGTTGCAGGCTTCAGACACAGTGTCCAGGAGAATTTCTGCTGACGTGGTGGGACACCTAGAATTTTGGGCCCACTTTGGTTTGTAAGAAAAACATTGCCGCCTAGCTTTTCCAGTAGGTGAAGTTAGTCACAAATGGCTAGAAGCAATTATATGGGTTGAAGATATATATGTTGCCCATGCTACAATCTCAAAGGGCTGTGAATCCACATGTGATACAGGAGTCAGCGATTGGAAACCTATAGCCCATTGATTGTTTCAACTCTCCTAGACAAACCTGGGCTAGAGGATAAGAACATAAGAAATAGGAGCAGGAGTAGGCCATTTGGCTCTTCGAGCCTGCTCTGCCATTTAATAAGATCATGGCTGATCTTCTACCTCATCTCCACTTTCCTGCATTATCCCCATATCCCTTGATTCCCTTAATATTCAAAAATCTATCGATCTCTATCTTGAATATACTCAACGACTGAGCTAAATGGAAGACCGCACTATTCGGTCCCCAGAAAACAGCATGAAACTTCTCCCCTAGAGCAAGATATGGGGCAGGATTTTCCACTGCTTATCATTGCAGCATCAATCAGGCAGCTGGAGTAGCAAATGGTCACCAGTCTCACCCCAATGGAACTGCAATTCGCTGGTAAATTTTTATCAGAAAAGGGTTCCAAAGTGACCAAGGCTGAGAACTGAATATTCAGGGGTATTTGCCATTTCGTAAGGATAGGCAGAAAGGAAAAGGAGGTGGTTAATAAGGGATGAGATCAATGCAGTAATGATATTGGCTTAGAAGATGTTTGGGTGGAGATGAGAAATAATATGGGTAAGAAATCACTGGTGGGAGTGGTCTGCAGGCCCCCAAACAGTAGCCACACTGTAGGACAGAGTATAAATCAAAAAATAATAGAGGCTTGTAAGAAAGGTATGGCTATAATCATGGGAAATTTTAATCTTCATATTGATTGGACAAAGCAAATTGGCGAAGGTAGACTTGAGGAAGAGTTCTTAGAGTGTATACGGAATGGTTTCTTGGAACAATACGTTGTGGAACCAGCCACGGAGAAGACTATTTTAGATCTGGTAATGTGTAATGAGGCTGGATTAATTAATGATCTCGAAGTGAAAGATCCTATTGGGAAGAGTGATCGTAGCATGGTAGAATTTCAAATTCAGTTTGAGGGTGAGAAAGCTAGGTCTCAAACTAGTGTCCTGAGCTTAAATAAAGGTAATTACAAAAGGTATGGTTTCCTGGAGTGTTTACAGGATGGTTTCCTGGACCAATATGTCGAGGAACCAACCAGAGATCAGGCCATCTTAGACTGGGTATTATGTAACGAGAAAGGATTAATTAGCAATCTTGTTGTACGAGGCCCCTTGGGTCTGAGCGATCATAATATGATTGAATTCTTCATTAAGATGGAGAATGAAGTAGTTGACTCAGAGACTAGGGTCCTCAATTTAAATAAAGGAAACTACGATGGTCTGAGGAGCGAGTTGGGTAGGATTGATTGGGGAATGGCACTCAAAAGGTTGACGGTGGATAGGCAATGGCAAACATTCAAAGACCGAATGGATGAGCTACAGAATTTGTTCATCCCAGTTTGGCATAAAAATAAAACAAAAAAGGTGACTCAACCGTGGCTAACAAGGGAAATTGGGGATAGCATAAGATCCAAGGAGACGACATATAAATTGGCCAGAAAAAGCAATAATCCTGAGGATTGGGAGCAGTTTAGGATTCAACAAAGGAGGACAAAGGGATTAATTAAGAAAGGGAAAATAGAATATGAGAGTAAGCTTGCAGGGAACATAAAAACTGACTGTAAAAGCTTTTATAGATATGTGAAGAGAAAAAGATTGGTGAAGTCAAGCGTAGGTCCCTTGCAGTCAGAATCAGGGGAATTTATAATGGGAAACAAAGAAATGGCAGACCAACTAAATTTATACTTTGGTTCTGTCTTCACAAAGGAGGACACAAATAACCTCCCAGAGATGCCAGGGAACATAGGGCCTGATGAAAGGGTGGAACTGAAAGAAATCAGTATTTGTAGGGAAATGGTGTTAGGAATATTGATGGGACTGAAGGCCGATAAATCCCCAGGGCCTGATAATCTACATCCCAGGGTACTTAAGGAAGTGGCCCTAGAAATAGTAGATGCATTGCTGGTCATCTTCCAGAACTCGATAGACTCTGGAACAGTACCCATGGATTGGAGGGTAGCTAATTTTACCCCACTATTCAAAAATGATGGTAGAGAAAAAGCGGGGAATTATAGACCGGTAAACCTGACATTGGTAGTGGGGAAAATGCTAGAATCTATTATAAAAGATGTAATAGCAGAGCACTTGGTAAGCAGTGACAGGATCGGACAAAGTCAACATGGATTTACAAAAGGTAAATCATGCTTGACTAATCTACTGGAATTTTTTGAGGATGTAACTGGTAAAATAGATAAGGGAGAACCAGTGGATGTGGTGTATTTGGACTTTCAGAAGGCTTTCGATAAGGTCCCACATAAGAGATTAGCGTGCAAAATTAAGGCACATGGGATTGGGGGCAAGGTATTGACTTGGATAGAGAACTGGTTGGCGGACAGAAGGCAGAGAGTTGGAATAAACGGGTCATTTTCCGAGTGGCAGGCAGTGACTAGTGGGGTACCGCAAGGATCGGTCCTAGGACCCCAGCTGTTCACAACATATATTAATGATCTGGATGAGGGAATTGGATGTAATATCTCCAAATTTGCAGACGACACAAAGCTGGGTGGGAGGGTAAGCTGTGAGGAGGATGTCGAGAAACTCCAGTACGATTTGGACAGATTGGGTGATTGGGCAGAAACATGGCAAATGCACTATAATGTGGATAAATGTGAGGTTATCCACTTTGGTGGCAAAAACAGGAAGGCAGATTATTATTTGAATGGCAATAGATTGGGAGAAGGGGAAGTGCAAAGAGACCTGGGTGTTCTTGTGCACCAGTCGCTGAAGGTAAGCATGCAGGTGCAGCAGGCGGTTAAGAAGGCAAATGGTATGTTGGCCTTCGTAGCAAGAGGGTTCGAGTACAGGAACAAGGATGTCTTGCTACAGTTGTACAGGGCCTTGGTGAGACCGCACCTTGAGTATTGTGTGCAGTTTTGGTCGCCTTACCTGAGGAAGGATGTTCTTGCCATGGAGAGAGTGCAGCGAAGATTCACCAGGCTGATACCTGGGATGGCAGGAATGACGTATGAGGAGAGATTGTGTCGATTGGGCTTATACTCGCTGGAGTTTAGAAGATTGAGAGGGGATCTCATCGAAACCTATAAAATTCTGTCAGGCCTGGACAGACTAGATGCAGGAAGGATGTTTATGATGGCTGGGGAGTCCAGAACCAGGGGTCATAGTCTAAGGATAAGGGGTAAGCCATTTAGGACTGAAATGAGGAGGAATTTCTTCACCCGGAGAGTGGTGAACCTGTGAAATTCTCTGCCACAGAGGGCGGTGGAGGCCAGTTCATTAAATATATTCAAAAAGGAGTTGGATATATTTCTTACGGCTAAAGTGATCAAGGGATATGGGGAGAAGGCAGGGACAGGGTACTGAATTTGGATGATCAGCCATGATCTCATTGAATGGCGAAGCAGGCTCGAAGGGCCGAATGGCCTACTCCTGCTCCTATCTTCTATGTATGAAGGCAGACTTGGTTAAAGTGGACGAGGGAAATATATTATAGGGTAAGACTAGAAAAGCAGTGGCAAACATTTAAGGAGATATTTCATAACTCTCAAAGATATATTCCAGGGAGAAAGAAAGACTCTTGAGAAGGATGAACCATCCCTGACTAACTAAGGAAGTAAAGGATGGTATCAAATTGAAAACAAAAGCATACAATGTTGTGAAGAATAGTGGAAAGCCAGAGGATTAGGAAAAATTTTTAAACCAGCAAAGGACGACTAAAAAAATGATAGAGAGAAAATAGCTTATGAGAGTAAGCTGGCAAGAAATATAAAAACAGACAGTAGGAGTTTCTACAGGTATATAAAAAGGAAGAGAGTAGCTAAAGTAAATGTTGGTCCCCTAGAGGAAGAGTCTGGGGAATTAATGGGAAACAGGGAAATGGCGGAGACTTTGAACAAATATTTTGTATCGGTCTTCACAGTAGAAGACACTAAAAGCATCCCAATAATGGATAATCAAGGGGCTATTGGGGTGGGGTGGGGGGGATTAAAACAATCACTATCACTGGGGAGAAAGTACTAGGCAAACTAATGGGACTAAAAGTGGACAAGTCCCCTGGACCCAATGGCCTGTATCCTAGGGTCTTAAAAGAGGTGGCTGCAGAGATGATGGATGCATTGGTTGTAATCTACCAAAATTCCCTGGATTCTGGAGAGGTCTCAGCGGACTGGAAAACTGCAAATGTAACACCCCTATTTAAGAAAGGAAGAAGACAGAAAGCAGGCAACTATCAATCAGTTAGCCTAACATCTGTCATTGGGAAAATGCTGGAGTCCATCATTAAGGAAGTGGTAGCAGGACATTTAGAAAATCATCATGAAGTCAAGCAGAGTCAGCATGGTTTTATGAAAGGGAAATCATGTTTGACAAATTTGCTGGAGTTATTTGAGGATGTAACGAGCAGGGTGGATAAAGGGGGACCAGTGGATGTCGTGTCTTTGGATTTCCAGAAGGCATTTGATAAAGTGCCACATAAAAGGTTAATACACAAGATAAGAGCTCACGGGGTTGGGGGTAATATATTAGCATGGATAGAGGATTGGCTAACTAACAGAAAACAAACAGAGGGTTGGGATAAATGGGTCATTTTCAGATTGGCAAACTGTAACTAGTGGGGTGCCGCAGGGATCAGTGCTGGGGCCTCAAATATTTACAATCTATATTAATGACTTGGATGAAGGGACCAAGTGTAATGTAGCAAAATTTGCTGCTGATACAAAGATAGGTGGGAAAGCAAATTGTGTAGAGGACGCAAAGAATCTTCAAAGGGATATAGATAGGCTAAGTGAGTGGGCAGGAATCTGGCAAATGGAATATAATGTGGAAAAATGCGAGGTTATCCACTGTGGTAGGAAAACTAAAAAAGCAAATTATTGGCCCAGAAATTCGGGTCTCCACGGGTGAGTACACATGGGGTACTCCCCCGTAAGCCCAATGGAAGTGCCGGTTTTCTGCATGCGCTGCGCATGCGTGGGAAACTGGCACTTCCGTTCCCCTGAAAGAAGGTGTTCAGAGTTCGAACGCGTGCGCAGGAGAGGCTGCGCGTGCGCATAGAACTTATTTTTTTTTGCAGGTTTTCCCGGGAGGGTAAGTCTCCAGAAGTTAGACATTTAAAAAGCAGTCGCAAGGCCTGCTCTTTACAAGGTAAGTGGTGAATTAATTAAAATTAAAACATTTTTTCCACAGATTTATTATTTTTAAATACTTTAAAGAAAGGTAAGTTTATTTTTAGCCCCGTTAGAAAATTAAAAAAATTTCAAAAATTTAAGTTATTGTTTAAAATAGTTATTTCATGCAATTTATAGTTTATTTTAAAAATGTGATTTTTTTTTTAATTTATTTGAAGATTTAGTGATGTTTTGGGGCTTATAGTATTTATAAGTTTGACAGCCCTTCCTGTCAAACTTATGAATGAAGCATTCCCTGCTCCGGTTGGCTCTCCATGGCCCACGTGATCCCAGGGGACGCATCGAACTAACTGCGCCCCTGGGATACGCAAGCACTGCGCGCCGGCAGTTGGGGGAGGCCCAGGATTGCAATTCCACGCGGGCCCACAGCACAACGGCCAGCGCGCAAGGGAAGTGCAGGTCGGGGGCTTACACCCGCGGGAAGCCCTCGACCCGAATTTCTGGGCCATTATTTAAATGAGGAGAAATTACAAAATGGTGAGGTACAGAGGGATCTGAGGGTCCTTGTACATGAATCACAAAAAGTTAGCATGCAGGTGCAGCAAGTAATTAGGAAGGCAAATGGAGTGTTGGCCTTTATTGCAAGGGGGTTGGAGCATAAAAATTGGGAAGTCCTGTTACAACTGTACAGGGCGTTGGTGAGACCACACCTGGAGTACTGCGTACAGTTTTGATCTCCTTATTTAAGGAAGGATCTTCTTAGGCAGTCCCTCGGAACTAAAAATGTGTTCTCAGGTGACTGAAAAGTCCAATGTGGGACCTACAGTCTGTCACTGTTGGAGTTGTCCATGAGGGTCCTGATGTTTCAGGTCCCGAACTTCATTTTAAAGGGTGGAAGATGCCTGTGCGTGAATTCTTTTAATGTGGGGTGGCCGTTGCACACCAGCTACCACACGGGCTTGACAGAGCAAGGTCTTGGTCCAATGGCAAGGGGATCCAAGACGATTGGAGACCAGGCTCTGTTACAGTGGCCTAGCACACAACACACTCCTCCTGTCCTCCTCCCTCCTTCCCGCAGGTCCTCTCTGCCTGGGTTTCATAGGCTATAACCCTGTAGTAACAAAGGCATTAAACATTAAAAGATGCATCAAATGTTAAACTCAACCAGGTGCTTCCTGTGGAGTCCAGCAGATCTACCCTAGTATTGAGTATGAGGCTTCAGGAAAGGAGAAGAAAAGAAATTGGGGTTGGGAAGGGCAATTTTAACTAAAATATGGTTGCTGAGACCAATTTGAACATCCCTACTGCCGATGCCACATTTGAAAGCGGCAACCTCTGCAGAGACCAAACATTTTCAAAGGAATACATTCAACATTGGCCTTTATTGCAAGGGGGTTGGAGTACAAGAGAAAGGAAGTCTTGCTACAATTGTACAGGGCTTTGGTGAGACCACACCTGGAGTACTGTGCACAGTTTTGGTCTCCTTATCTGAAGAAGGATATACTTGCCTTAGAGGCAGTGCAACCAAGGTTCACTGGATTGATTCCTGAGATGAGAGGGTTGTCCGATGAGGGGAGATTGAGTAGATTGGGCCTATACTCTCCAGAGTTTAGAAGAATGAGGGGTGATCTCATTGAAACGTACAAAGTTTTGAAGGGGCATTGACAGCGTAGATGCCGAGAAGTTGCTTCCCTTGGCTGGAGAGTCTAGAACTAGGGGACACAGTCTCAGAATAAGGGGTCGGCCATTTATGACTGAGATGAGGAGGAATTTCTTCACTCAGAGGATTGTGAATCTTTAGAATTTTCTACCCCAAAGGGCTGTGGCTACTGAATCGTTGAGTATGTTCAAGGCTGAGAGATAGATAGATTTTTGGACTCTAGAGAAATCAAGGGATATGGAGATCGGGTGGGAAACTGGAGTTGAGGTCGAAGATCAGCCATGATCTTATTGAATGGTGGAGCTGGCTCGAGGGGCCGCACGGCCTACTCCTGCTCCTAATTCTTATGTTATGAGCACTGCTCAAGCCTTATCTGCATAATTAAGAAACTCTGAACCCGCCCTCAGATTACTTACATTTGCAATAATTTTCTATTGCTCCTTTGACAAATCCAACTACATAAGGAATAATCCTCGTTAAAAAACGAGGAAATACACAAGAATGAGACAATTATATAAAATACCTTGAAGTACCTATCTCACACAAAAAAGGACTGAATGACTCGCTGCTGTGACGACCTGCAGCATCGGAAATGCAGGTTGAGTACAGCTTTCCCTTCCTAACCACAAGCACTTCCTCAAAACCATGCCGCTGTATGACTAATAACTGCCCAGTGCTTCAATATCCTTTTAGTATGGAGACCAGAACTGCGCACAGTGCGCCAAGTGCGGTCGAACCAAGTTTCTGTATAAATTTAACATTAACTCCCTGCTTCTGTAGTCTAACCCTACAGAAATAAACCCCAGTACATTGTTCACACTCTTTGTGGACTTATCAACCTGTGTTGCTACTTCTAATAATTTATGTATCCGCATTCCCAGATCTCTCTGCTCCTCCACCTCATTTAGTTTCTTGCCTTCCAAGGAATAAGTGACCTCCTTATTCCTCCTACCAAAATGAACCATCTCACAGTTTGCTTTACTGAATTTCAGTTTGTCATTCATCTGCCCACTCTCCAAGCCCGTTTATGTCTTCCTGTATTTCGATGCAGTCCTCCAAGTCATTAACTATATACCCCCCCCCCCACCCCCCACTATTATCTTCAAATTTCAGCACTGTACCTCCAATTTCTGCATCCAAATCATTATAGTATATGATGAACAATAGTGATCCCAGCATGGATCCCTGTGGGACACCACTTCCCACTTTCTACCAGTTAGAGAAACGTCCCTCAACTCCTGCCCTTGGTTCTCTTTTTTCTTATAACCATCTTTCAATCCATTCTGCTATCTGGCCCCGACTCCTTGCTCCCCGACCTGTCAGGTGTCTCTAATGCGGCACTTTATTGAAGGCCTTCTGAAAGTCCATGTATACCATATCTGAAAGGGTGGTAGAAGCAGATTCAATAGTAACATTCAAAAGAGATTTGGATAAATACTTGAAGGGGAAAAAATTTAGAGCTTTGGGGAGAGAGCGGGGTAGTAGGATTAATTGGATAGCTCTACCAAAGAGCCGTCACAGACATGATGGGCCAAATGGCCTCCTTCTGTGCTGTATCATTCTATGATTCTATATCCACTGCATTGCCCGTGCCTAACCTTTCTGTTACTTCTTCAAAGAATTCAGTAAAGTTGGCTAAACACGATCTTCCTTTTAGAAATCCACGCTGACTTTTTTATTTATATCCTCCGTCTCTCGATGTTTGGTTATCTGATTTTAGCAAAGATTCTAGTGACTTGACGTCAAGCTAACTGATCTTTCATTCCCTGGATTAGTTCTACCTCCCTTTTTGAAAATAGGAATTACCAGTCCTCTGGCACTATTCCTTTTTCTATTGAATGTGTGTGTGTGAATACCAGTGCCTCCACTATCTCCTCCCTAGTGAGTATCCCGCAGGTGCAATCCATCTGGACCCGGGGCTTTGTCCCCCTTAAGTTAGTTGGTCTAGTATCTCCAATTGTTCCACCTTAACTGTTGTAATATCCCTCTTGACTTCCTCTACTATCATTTCCTCTTTGGTAGTCTCTTCAGTGAAACCGGAGGTTAATATCCCTGATATTTCAATATCATCTCCTGAGAGTTTCTCTCATTCATCCCTTAGCAGCCGTTTCTTAATTCTTCATTTGTTACTCATGTGCCTATTCAATATTTTTCCTACATCTTTTATATTCTTTGATATTTTCATTTTATATTTCCTCTTTGCCTCCCTAATTGTACTTTAACCTCTTTCCTCAGCTCATCATATGCCCTTCCGTTATCATCTCCTTTATTGTTTATGTACTTTACGTTCTTTAGATTCAATTTGATCCTCACCTCTTTATTTGTCCAGTGCATCTCATCCTTGACTAGTCTGTTCTTATCTGTAGTGGAACATATTTCTCCAGAACTCTATCGAGCTCCCCTTTAAATATTGCCCACTGTTGTTTTACTCCTTTGTCTGTCAATACTTTTCTCCTGTTTACCTTCCTTAGCTTCATCCTCATTTCCCTCATGGTTGGCTTTTTTCCAATCTATTTTACCTTTGCACGATGTACTACCTATCTCTCTCAATCATTATCTGACAGCACTCCCTAGATATTTGCCTATGCTTACTTCTTTTATCTGATCATAATCACAGGGGGTAGGGGGGTGGATTTCAGTTCCCCCCAAATAGACTGGCAGGGAGAAAGAGTGACTGACCTGAGGACAAGGGGATGGAGTTTTTGCGATGTGTACAAGATTTATTTCTGACCCACAGGGAGGGAGGTGGTTTTCCTACATTACAACAGTGATTGCACTTCAAAAAGTGCCTCATTGGCTGTAAAGCACTTTGGGAGGTCCGGTGGTCGTGAAAGGCGCTATATAAATGCAAGTCTGCCTTTCTTTCAATATGCAAGAACCCCAACAAGGGAGGAAGCGCTGCTTGACCTAGCAATGGGAAATGCAAAACTAATCCCATTGTCCTGCTCTATTCCCATAGCCCTGAATCTTGCTCCGCATCACAAATTCATCTTTTCCCCCCTATACGTGCATTGGAGGCAGTTCAGAGAAGGTTCACGAGGTTGATTCCAGAGATGAAAGGGTTGTCTTATGAAGAAAGGTTGTGCAGTTTGGGCCTATACTCGTTGGAGTTTAAAAGAATGAGAGGGGATCTTATTGAAAAATATAAGATTCTGAAGGGACTTGACAGGGTAGATGCAGAGAGGATGTTTCCCCTCATGGGGGAATCTATAACTAGGCGGCATAATTTCAGAATAAGGGGGCACCCATTTAAAACACAAATGAGGAGGAATTTCTTCTCTGAGGGTTGTGAATCTTTGGAATTCTCTTCCCCAGAGAGCTGTGGAGGCTCGGGCATTGAATATATTTAAGCTGGAGATAGACAGATTTTTGAATGGTAAGGGAGCCTAGGGTTACGGGGAGCGGGCAGGGAAGTGGAGTTGAGGCCAAGATCAGATCAGCCATGATCTTAATGAATGGCGGAGCAGGCTCGAGGGGCCAAATGACCTACTCCTGCGTCTTATGTTCTTATGGTATCCAGCGGGAAGGAGCAAAAATGGGTAAATGGAGTTGAGGGTACAGATCAGCCACAATCTAATTGAATGGCGGAATAGACTCCAGGGGCTGAATTACCTACTCCTGTTCCTCTATTCCTACAATTGTTTTGCACTATGATGCAGTTTCCTGTGGTGGGGGGACTAGGGCGGTGGAAATGCCCGTCTCAAACTAGTGGGCACTTCATTTATTCAAATTAATTTAGAGAATGCTAATCTTGCATGCTATTTCCCACCATTCTGACCAGCAGGAGATAAGACATTAATTACACCAATATGAAAAGGGTATCCCAGAGTTGCGAGGTAGTGGTAAGTACACTGGAGGTCATGGAAAGTAGACATTATTATTAAAGTGAGTTTATTTTGGGCACAAAGTCAAAATGACCCCCTTTGAATGCAGATCTAAATATATCAGAATTTAAACATTTGTTTTTCCTGACAGAATGTCCTTATTATAATATCACTTAATCTGTAACAACCACAACCTATAGTCATCTTTTGCAAGTTGAAAAACATGGCACAGGGTTATAATACTTCATTTGAACAATTCTCCATTTGGTAATATGACGTAATATCCTATTCACATAGCCTTTTCAGGAGGCCTGTATTCTCATTATTTCGTAACATTTGCAGGTTTACACCAGTTTCCTGCTTCAACTTGTAATCTGTTTGTAGTGTTTAGTTTCTTGAAATAAAATGATGGAGAAGAAAAAGATCTCAATTCATGTTCTTCTGTTGCAGGAGCGGCTGGTGTTCACAGCCTGCCTTCGATACCAGTACCAAGGACTCGATGAACCTGTAGAAGAAGCCAAGGAGGTAGATGTAGGCAAACCGCTCATCGCAAAGCTGGACATCCACCGTGCCATCAGGAGGAACAGCTGCCTTGTGACCTGTCCCATGCCTCACAGTCCATCGCACAGTCCAGTCCACAGCCCGTCTCACAGTCCAGTGCGAAGCATGGTTTATAGTCCAGAATTTGAGCATTACCACCACCATCACAACCAGCATTATCAAGATAACTCTCATCTCGGGGTCTACAACCCAAATTCGGCCATGATGGGTGCTACGGGATGCACCATTCCTTCTGATAGCTGTAACTACACCACATATACACACATGTCAGACTGGGGTCAAAGACCCCACTTCTGTAGTAACAACATAAGGCAGATCAATGTCCCTGTTGAGAATGATATCAATGATCTGCAGTCTGATTTCACTGACTGCCTGCAGTTCACTGAGCATAAATGCACAAATAGTTATTCTGAATATACTGAAGAGGATTTTCCAGTGGAGCAACGCTGGCTCCCCGCTGGAAGTAACAAGATGTAGAATACATCCACCCTAATGACACGCCAGTGATCGGAATACATCATCCAACGTATTCCCCATCATTTGCACACTAGTAACACTGGGTATTAGGAAAGCCAAGCATCCGGAGTTGCTAGGGATGTAGAGGAGAGTTTTTTAAAAGTTAAAGAGCTGCCTTAGTCGATGCAGCTGAACGCAGGCCGATCAACTGCATAGGTTAAGCGAGTTTTGGTCAATTTTTAAAAAAAATAATAAAAGGAGCAGCCTCATCAGCCATTTTTCATCCCTCCCCGGACAGACACCCCATTGGTGGCCAGGGTCAGGTGTGCAGGAAAGGGGCAGGCAGAAAGCCTACTTCCCCACCCCCCACCCCTCCCCTCCCCACTGTCCCCCTTCTCTCCTATATGCTTCTCTCATGCCAGTCAGGTAGAGTTACAAGTGGACCCTGTAATCTTTGTTCATTAATATTTAACCCAAACTGTTGTATAATTGTTTGAGCCTAACGCTTATGGAGAAAGCCAGAGCTATTAAATGTTAAAGCTGCAGTATTTAATGCTTAAAAGCTGTTTTGTGCACTGCATTATACTGAGGAATGTAAAGTTAGAAATTTCCACATGCAGTACTACCATACAAATGTGCTCATGTGGCTTTTCTTTGCCATTTTAATGGGGATTTAGATCTGTTTACAATAAAATGATTAATGCCTGTATTAAAATAGTAAACCAAGTCATGTTCTACTATTCCCATTAAGCATTTGTACACTAATATCACACACCATAATTTTTATGTTCTCACTCATGTTAATGAGCCTTTCTGGTAATATGTATTTTTTTGCATTTCTTCTATATCAAGTTATTCAGTAATGTACGTAAAGGCACCTACTTACCACCGTTCCCGTTAATTTTTGTTTGGGTGCACTGCCCCTTTAAGGGGCTGCACGGCCCATTCAAAATACCGCGCATGTATATTTTTTTTCCATTGAAGAGCCGGCTGTGCGGGAAGTCCAGCGAGCCGCACAGCTTAAAGGAAACATTGCTGCTTCGAGTCATAATGGTACAGAAGGAGGCCATTTGGCCCATCGCGTCCGTGCCCACTCTCTGTAGAGCAATCCAGTCAGTCCCATTCCCCCGGTCTATCCCCATAGCCCTGCAAGTTTATTTCCCTCAAGTGCCTATCCAGTCTCCCCTTGAAAACATTAAGTGTCTCCGCTTCCACCACTTCTGTCGGCAGCGAGTTCCAGGTCCTCGCCACTCGCTGCATCAATAAAGTTTTTCCTTTTTATAAAGTAATCATACCGAAGAAAAGTGCTACCAAATCAACTGCTGAGACTCTCGAGGACTGATACTTTATGAATAACAAATTAATTACTAACATTTGCTGCTAAATTCGCAGAGTAAGATAGAGAAAAGATGATTAGGTCTGAACATGTTCCTAATGCATATGCTTCACAGACTTCCTTCTTTTCTTGCAATGCTGATCAGTATCAGTAAGGAATGATTTGTTTGCTTAAGGCTCTGGCTTTGGCCTGTGGGTTTTGGCCTGTGGCTACTGGGTCCAAGTTAACATTTAATTACGCTCCAACTGACTGCCATAAAGAACTTTGATTATGGGTCAAGTTATTTAACTCTTACCTTCCTTATATTTAATATAAAATTTCCAAGATCCATGGACTGCAGCAGTTCAAGAAGGTGATTCACCACCACCTTCACAAGGGCAATTAGGAATGGGCAATAAATGCTGGCCTTGCCAGTGATGCCCATATCCCATGACTGAATTTAAAAAAAAGAAAATACTAGCTCTTTCATTATTTGTTTCTATTTCTCAATGGGTTTGCACAAAGTTTTCAAACATTGTCCCTGCTGCATTAATCAAATAGTTATTTTATTACACATTGCACTGATGTATTTTGTAAAAATGTACAAGCTGCATTATTGTTGCATACCCAATAGAAAAACGAAGGACTCGCAGCACTAGAAGCAATACTACTACTGATTTTTAACCACGTCAGAACTGTTGAAAATGTGCAAATTTACTTTTGTATTCTGAAATGTTTTCTATATACAATAGTTGTAATCTAGCATTCTTTAACCATATAATGACTCTGTAATAATGTGCCAGAAATTACTACAAAGGCACATCTTGCAATGAGTGATGTTAATTGGACTTTTTACAGAACAGCGAAGCGATTTCAATGTCACATCCGGGACCTCATGAACGCCGCACCCAATGGTCTTTCTCCTTAACCAATGAAAGAAAAGGATGGAGAAGGAAATAGGGTGAATTGGAATCAAACCAGATACGGAAAGAGAAATAAAGAGAGTGCATTAAGTGAGATAGAAGAAACAGCCAGAAATGAAAAGTAAAAAGAACAAACAGGAGCAGAGGGACATTGTAACCCAGTTGTGCTTGGGAACTGATGTATTTGGTCGTTAAGAAGTTAATGAGTGAATGGCAGGGTAGTTGTGCAAAATGTAGAAACATTGTTGAGCCATGAAGTATTGAACAGCAGCCCCGTCCAGCATGATCTGGAAGAGTGGAACTGCTTTCATAGGAATTGCTAGACGAAAAAAGACCACGGTTCATCTGGTTCATCTTCTACCATCCTGGTTATCGCATGATATAATGATAAAGTTGTTGACTAATCGTAGCAATTGATCTCTATCAATTAGTCTGCAGCAGACCCAGAAATGACACGAGGAAAACCACAGTGGGGAGAGCTTTGGAAACCGTAGTTCCTAAGCAAAGTTCCCATTATTTTTTTTTTTTAGGTGTGTGGCCCCTTTAAGGGGCCCATTCAAAATACAGCGCATAGGCAGTTTTCCCCATTGAAAAGCCACGAGTCGGGAGGGCCAGAGAGCTGCATGGTCACGCAGCTTAAAGGCAACATTGGTCCTAAGTCACCTTCCCCTCCCAAGCATGCTACACTTACCACATCATGACTCAAATTCTGTATCTACCATCATTGAGGATGGCGGTGTTCATGGAACTTCCAACTCCTGTTAATTGCTTAATTGTCCACCACCCTTGGATGTGGCAGGACGGCAGAGCTTTGATCTGCTCCATTGGTTGTGGCATTGCTTTGCACTGTCTATAGTAAACTGCTTCCACTGTTTTGCATGCATGCAGTCCTATATTGCAGCTGCACCAGGTTGGTACGTCATGTTCAGGTTTGCCTGGTGCTGCTCTGTGCATGCTCTTCTATACTCATTGAACCAGGGTTGGTCATCTGGCTTGATGATGATGGAGGAGTGAGAGATATGCCAGGCCATGAGGTTACAGATTGTGGGGAATGCAATTCTGCTGCTGATGGCCCACAGCACCTCCGATGCCCCATTTTGAGCTGCTATATCTGTTCTCTATCCCACTTAACACAGTGGTAGTGCCACACTAGACCGTGGCGTGTCTCCTCCGTGTGACAGTGGGACTGGGTCTCCACAAAGACTGTGCGGTGGTCACTCCTACCGTTGCTGTTGTGGACAGATGCATCTGCGACACGTAGATTGGTGAGGATGACGTCAAGTAGATTATTCCTTCGTGTTGGTTCTATCACCACCTGCTACCAGCCAAATCTGTCAGTTGGCTATGTCCTTCAGGACTCAAGACAGTTCGGTCAGTGGTGGTACTACCGAGATAACTCTTGGTGATGAGCAATATACTAGTGATGTAAATTCTGGTGATGTACCTGTGGCATAACTGCGGCTTAATAATGCAGTAATGTTGGGAATAGTAACTTCTGGTAGCGCAACACTGACATCAACAAGAGTTTAGTGGTACTGCTGCTAGTTGTGATATTATAGTCATAAAAATATGGTTACAAATTTATTTTAATTTTGGAAAAACAAAATATTCATTTTTGGGATGTCCCTGGGCTCGGACTCAATAAAAGGAGAGTTTTCATAGAATGATAGCCATTACACTGCAGGAGGGGGCCATTGTGCCACTGCGTTCTCTCCTGTAACCCCATCCCCACCACAGATCCTTTTATATTACTCCTTTTCAAATATTTATCCTATTACCTTTTAAATAATGTTCTAATCTCTACCTAGATAGGCGCTTGTGGTGAAGCATTCCATGGTCTGATAACCGTTAGTTTGGAGAACCTTCTCCCTTTCCCCATGGTTTTTCCAGTGAGATTCCTTGGTTTTTATCCCCTTGTTCCCCATTCACCCACCAGTGGAAACAATCTTTCACTATTTACCCACAATAAAACCCTAAGGTTTCACTCTTTCCTTAACTAGCTACTCCTCTCTCACTGCCAATCCCACTCACCATATTGCTTCTGCTCCTGGTTCTGCAGGAATTGAGGGGCCTCATGCCCACCCCATTTCCCAGGCCCCTCTCTTACTGACCTGAACCCAATCCCTTTGACACCATGTCCCTCTCTCCCTCCGAGCCCCCAACCCCAGTATGGCTCACCTTGACTCCCCAAAGCCTATCCACCACCTACAAGGGACAAGCCAGGAGTGTGATGGAATACACAAAGCTCAACACTATCCAGGACAAAGCAGTCCAGTTGACTGGCACCCCATCCGCCAGCTTAAACTTCCACTCCCTCCACCACTCGCATACCTTGGCCATAGTGTGTACCATTTACAGTTTGTATTGCGGCAATTCACCAAGTCTTCAGCAGCACATCCCAAACCAGTATCCTACAACACCTAGAAGGACAAGGGCAGCAGGTGCATGGGAACACCATCACTTCCAAGTTTCCCTTCAAGTCACACACCATTCTGACTTGGACATATTTCAGTGTTCCTTCATCATCATTGGGTCAGACTCCTTGAACTCCTGCACCACATGGACTGCAGTAGTTCTAGAGAAGGCTCACCACCCCCTTTTCACTGGCAACTAGGGATGGGCAATAAATGCTGGCGATGCCCAAATCCTGAGAATGAATTAATAAAAAACACCAGTAGCTATGTGATCTCTGGAGAAATGCAAAAAATCAGATTAAAAAAACCTGAGGCCAATTTAGGGTGAAAATAAATCTGGAAAATTCCTCTCCAAGCCCCTTAGGTGATCAAAATTAGTCCAGGAGAACCTATTGAGCATGATTTATATTACTTATTATTCCTCCTACCTTTTGTATGCTGTGATTTCCACCCCAGCCATAACTGGTCCAGATCTCTTATGACGGTATGCTGCGAATCTGCACTCACCGCACAAGCCGGCTGCTTGTTGCATTGGTCTACTATCCTCTGGGAAAAGAAGGACCTCCTGATAGCTAACCTAGTTCTACCCTTATATAAATGCAGAACACCTGGTCCTACCTAACCCATGTAACTGAAATTATTGATTATCTAACTGAAATAATTGATGTATGTGAACACCGTTTCGTCCCTTTATTATTTTAAACACCTATCAGATCCCCCAGAGTATACACTTTTCTAAAGTAAATAGACCCAGCTTTTTAAACTTATTTGGGTAACTAAGAGATTTTAAGTTGGGTATCCCTCGCCTGAACCTTTCCCGGAGCCTCTATATCACTCAAAGTTTCAGATGTGGCCAAGACAATCTCCAATACATTTTTAAGTGTCAAGGTATGAAGGGACTGTTGATGGAACAGCATGCTCACCAGCGGCCCACAGAAGAGGCCGCCCTTTGGATGAGTAAACCCAGCTGTGTTATGCAGAATGCTGAAAATGAAGTTTAGGTTATGTACCCTCAATGAGAAAAAAATTAGCCATGTCATTAGCACCTATGTTTCAGGTGTTAAAACTGTAATCGGCTATCTTTTCTTCTGTTTGCTAACGTTAGTGATATAACATGCGCGATTGTAAAGTGGGTTCTTAAAGTTTGTGTCAATTCTTTTTGCTAACATTAATGAATGGAGGGTATGGGGGTGATTTTAACCCTACCCGCACAGCAGAAACCTGGCGTGTGGGTAGTTAAAATCGCCCTGGCTCTTGCCTGTCCGAAAGCCGCCATGATCGCAACATCAGCAATTTTAACCTGCTCTCCTGAGCAGGCAGCAAGGACTCGCGCCCAGAGCCAACAGGGTCCTTCTTTACATATGCATGTTTCGGCCCGATGACATCATTGAGACCCGACTGTAATTTTAACTCGGGTCTGAGTGAGGAATCCACCTGGAGTGGTTTTAAAGAACAGCCCTGTAGCTATATTCCTGAAGTATTAGACTGTTGGCTGAGAGACCTGAATTTGAATCGTAGTCTTTGTACTTTGACTTCCGATTAGGGGCAAATATATCAGTTATGGAGAGAGAAGAGAAAATGATCGAGAGGGGCTCTTCCAATATTGCTTAAAAGCAAATTTTTTTTATTGAATTGCTGTGTAAGTGCCAATTAATGTAATCCCTGCAAAGAATGCCTTTGATTGGCATGTTAATCCTCCCATTTAATGTTTTCAAAATGTTGATCAAAAGTAACTGTACAGTAAGCATTTTGTGTAAAAATTCTTCTCCAGTAATCCATGGAGCGCTGTGGAGTAACAAGTGAGTGATATCACTGAACAGTGTCCTTGGTAGAAATATTGGCATCTCACTAGCAAGGCATCTTTCCCACTAGGTGGCAGCAATGTGCCAAAGTTGAGACAAATAAAGTTATCTTCGGGTTCCAAGGTTTGGTCAGCAGGATTGGAATGTCAGTACTGAGATTCCAGATTGAAGAGTCAGGGAACAATAACCTTTGGTTAAGTGATTATCTGAAGATTGTTCTTTACATTTCTTCATTATTAGTGATACATACCCTGTACTAAAAAGTTTTTAAATTTGTTCTCACGATGTGGGTGATGGTCGCATTTATTGCCCATCCCTAGTTTCCCTGAGAAGGTGGTCGTGGGCTGAAGATAAAAACTCTTTTCTGGGTGTGTCTCACATGTGATTCTACCCCTACCATGAATAATTAACATGCACTGAAAGGCAATATTTTTTTTATAGTGCTGTATATTTGATCACTATCTAATTCTGTTTGTGGTACTGGTGCTCCCACAATTATGTTAGGTAGGGAATTCCAGAATATTGCCCCAGCAAAAGGAATAGCAACATATGTCCACGTCAGGATGGTGTGTGACTTGTAGGGGAACTTGGAGGTGATGGTGTTTCCATTATATTGTTGCTCTTGTCCTTCTCAGTGATCATATCCTAACTCGCACCAAGTCCCGTTCACCCTTCACCCCTGTGTTCGATGACCTACATTGGCTCCCCGTTAAGCAATGCCTTGATTTCAAAATACTCATCCTTGTTTATAAATCCCTCCATAGCCTCGCCACTCCCTATCTCTGTAATCTCCTTCAGCCCCACAACCCCCCCAAGATATCTGCGCTCCTCTAATTCTGGCCTCTTGAGCATCCCTGATTATAATTGCTCAACCATTGGTGGCCGTGCCTTCTGTTGCCTAGGCCCTAAGCTCTGGAATTCTCTCCCTTAACCTCTCCGCCTCGCTACCTCTCTTTCCTCCTTTAAGATGCTCCTTAAAACCTACCTCTTTGACCAAGCTTTTGGTCACCTGCCCTAATTTCTCCTTATGTGGCTCGGTGTCAAATTTGTTGTCTTTTAATACTCCTATGAAGTGCCTTGGGCCGTTTTACTATGTTAAAGGCGCTATATAAATACAAGTTGTTGTTGTTGCCGTTGATAGAAGTAATGGTGCTGCTGAAATAAAAATAGAATATGTGGTTGCGTGGTGTGTAGTCATACAACTTGAACTAACCTCTGCGTCATATGATCACTCACTAAAGTAAGAATTCCTCATGAAGCAATAGCAAAGGGCGTTGAAACATCGTTGAATCTTAACTTTCTAATTGCAGTATGAAGAATATTAAGCTGTGAATCATTGAAGTGTGAATCATTATTGAGACAGTAACAGGACATTTGGATAATCATAATTTAACAGGACAAAGTCAGCATGGTTTTATGAAGGGGAAGTCATGTTTGACAAATTTGCTGGAGTTCTTTGAGGAAGTTACATATAGGGTGGATAAAGGGGAACCAGTGGACGTAGTGTATTTAGACTTCCAAAAGGCATCTGACAAGGTGCCACACAAAAGATTATTGCTTAAGATAAAAAATCACGGGATTGGGGGTAATATTCTGGCATGGATAGAGGATTGGCTATCTAACAGAAGGCAGAGAGTTGGGATAAATGGTTCATTCTCAGACTGGCAATCAGTAACTAGTGGTGTTCCGCAGGGGTCAGTGCTGGGTCCCCAACTCTTTACAATCTATATTAACGATTTGGAGGAGGGGACCGAGTGTAACATATCAAAGTTTGCAGATGATACTAAGATGGGAGGGAAAGTAGTGAGTGAGGAGGACATAAAAAACCTGCAAGGGGACATAGACAGGCTAAGTAAGTGGGCAGAGATGTGGCAGATGGAATACAATACTGGAAAGTGAGGGGTTATGCACTTTGGCAGGAAAAATCGTAGAGCAAGTTATTATCTTAATGGCAAGAAACTGGAAAGTACTGAAGTACAAAGGGATCTGGGGGTCCTGGTGCACGAAACTCAAAAGGTTAGTATGCAGGTGCAGCAAGTGATTAAGAAGGCCAATGGAATGTTGGCTTTCATTGCTAGGGGGATAGAATATAAAAATAGGGAGGTATTGCTTCAGTTGTACAAGGTATTGGTGAGACCGCACCTGGAATACTGCATACAGTTTTGGTGTCCATACTTAAGAAGACATACTTGCTCTCGAGTCAGTACAAAGAAGGTTCACTCGGTTAATCCCGGGGATGAGGGGATGGACATATGAGGAGAGGTTGAGTAGATTGGGACTCTACTCATTGGAGTTCAGAAGAACGAAAGGCGATCTTATTGAAACATATAAGATTGTGAAGGGGTTGGATCGGGTGGATGTTCCCGATGATGGGTGAAACTAGAACTAGGGGGCATAGTCTTAGAATAAGGGGCTGCTCTTTCAAAACTGATATGAGGAGGAACTACTTCACTCAGAGGGTGGTAGGTCCATGGAATATGCTGCCCCAAAAAGCTGTAGAAGCTACATCATTACATAAATTTAAAACAGAAATAGACAGTTTCCTAGAAGTAAAGGGAATTAAGGGTTACGGGGAGCGGGCAGGAATTTGGACATGAGTCTAGGTTCGGATCTGACACGGCCCTGTGGGTAGGGTAGCGGAGCGGGCCCAGGGGCTGTGTAGCCTGATCCTGCTCCTATTTCGTGTGTCTAATTCTGTTAGATTCAGGAGATGGTTCTGTGATAGTAGATTGGCGGTTAGGATCAGATCAGCCATGATCTTATTAAATGGCGGAGCAGGCTCGAGGGGCCGATTGGCCTACTCCTGCTCCTATTTCTTATGTTCTTATGTATAACTTTTGTTAAATGATATGTAACAGCTAACCAAACCATGAATGTATCATGGATGAATTATCTTGTCCAGACGTGATTGTGATACTGGCACTGAACAAGTTCACTGATCCACAGGTAGCGCAACTTTATTTGACACTGACAAATTTCTTCAGTGATTAACTTGGTGATGTCTTTGATGTAACGAGCTCCATCTTTGTACTTCTGGACATCAATTGGCAATTGGGAGTTTGTTTGCCAGGCAATTTTATGGCTGTTGCGCATACGTTCAAAATGGACAGCTGAAGCCAGTAGGCAGAAGCATAAAGGTAAATAAAGTTAAACTTATTGGCCTCAAAATTCCAATTACACTGGAGTTGCACCACTGAGTCTGGAGTCGCACCCGTCGATGATCTGCAGGGCTGAATTCTACAGAATTTTATGGGTTGGCACATTTGTATATCGAATGGTGCAAATCTCATGTGAAATGGGAGTACTCTACTGGGGTGTTTGGAAATCAAAGTACAGCCTATAAAAATTCAAGCCTTGCAGCAGCCAGCTGGAGCAGCAGCAAATAAGTAGGGAAATGCTTGGATCACTGAGTTCAGTCAGGTAATTGCACTGGAGGGCTAATGTGTGTTTTCATCCCACTTTTCAAGATTATCTTCCACAGGAGGATCTAGCTCAGACAGCCCAAAAGTGACAAAGGCATTGGAAAGAGCAACAGAAGTAGTCACGGGGTGAAATTCATTTTCGGCCAGGAATGGGCGCTAACTTCGGAAAAATTTGAGATTTAGCGCCAGGCGATAATGAATCTGGCTGCACGCAAAATTCAGTGCCATCGCTCAAAGAAAGGATGGGAGCGATAAATCAAGCACTAATGACCTAGCTCAGTGGTGTTAGACTCAAAGCACTAAGCAATTTCAGATGCAGTCTAATCGCTAGTCATCATTGCCACAGGTTCTTTCCAGTTCTTAAAGGGGAGGCTCAATCATGCTGCAGAACCTCATTCTCAGCATTGCTGGTTCTGCAGCTGTCTCAGCAAGCAGCAGAAGGCCAAGGAGAAGGGACCAGACCACTGAAGGAGGTGTCTTTATGGCAGATCAACAGCCCAGGGAGAGAGCTCGCAGATTCTGCGACCAAGAATTGGAGGCGTTGGTCTTCGCTGTGGAGAGACGGAGGGCAGTGCTCTATACGGCAAGTGGCAGGAGACCCTCACCACAAGTCATCCGCTCCTTGTGGATGGAGGTAGCACTGTAGTCCCCAGGACCCACACATAGTGCAGGAAGAAATTTAATGACCTCACTCGGCTGGTCAGCGTGAGTCAATGCCTCAACAAATGCTGCATACCACCGTCTGAACCACAGTCTGCACACACTGCCCAAAGCACCACGCCCCCAGCACTCACCCACCAACAATCTCTACCTACCAACACTCACACCCACATCTCACACCTTGCACACAATGACAGCTATTCAACTATGGCAGGCACATCACACAAACACATTGCTCCACACTCACTCACGCACTTTCCTTTCTCTTGCAGGCCAAGGTTGCTCACAACAAGAGGGAGCAGGAGCGCACAGGTGGGGGAAAAGCCAACAACCAACCACTTCCTGAGCTGAAGGAAAGAGTGCTGCAAATCATTGGGCACCAGGTAGTGGGCGCCGTGGCCACAGGCGACGTTGACCCCCTTGGGGACAACAACGATATGTTCATCTCTACTCCTTCTTCTCACATCCCACTTCCCCCATCTCCCACAAGCCTTTCCCATTTTCCAGCTAATCATGTTGTCTCCATACAGTTCTCCCTTCCTGCCCCCCTCCCCTCACCTTAACCTGACTCTTGTGCCTTTATGCTTTCAGATAATGAGCAAGCAGCTGAGCAGCCTGTCCCTGAGGGCACCGTAGAGAGCGAGGCAGGGGAAGAGGAGGAGGAAGAAGACACTGCGTCACTGCATCTCTCACCCACAGGCACCAGCTCAGATACTGGCACTATGCGTTCATTAGAGGCTAATATAGTAGCAGGATCTGCACAGGGCGATGCACCGGGGAACGGAGTGGGCTGCAGCAAGGCCAGGGGCAAAAGGTAGCTCGGGAGTCAGCTCCCTGGAGGGCGAGTTTATGAGCGAGTTCTGCTGCACAGGACTCAAATGAGGACTTCGATGGGGAGGCCTTTAGAAGAAGGGTGATAGGCATGCACACGATGATGATAATTGCAATGGCAAGGGTGCCTGAGAGCTTCTCAGCAATGGTAAGGAGCATGGAGGAGTCCACCTCCAACATTGCACAGAGCTCTGTGCACAACATGGAGCCCATCATTTCCAGTCTGCAAAGGATGGTGGACTCCCAGAGAGACCGTGGTGACCCAGACCTGATGCCGCATGTGACGGGCGATCTGGCAGCTTCCATTACAGCACAGGTAGAAGTGATGCAACATTTTAGTGCTGTAATGCAGTCTATTCTTGGTGGCATCCAATCTCAGACTGCTCTCATGCAGTCTCAGCTTGATGCCACGGAAGTTCTGACTGCTGCCATCGTGGCTGGGTCTACCACCGTCCACCGGGGTTTTCACGGTGTCGCAGCAGGCCAGTAATCTGTGCTCCAGCAGACTGGTAGTAATGCTGAGCTGCTGCCCCGGGGGAGTGGCATTGGCTCAGTGGAGCAGGAACCTGCTGTCCTCTCTCAGGATGACAGCATTCCTGCTCCCACCGCGGCCACTCCGCCATTGCCCTAGTCGTTGCCTGTCATCCAGCCAGTCCAGACTGCTGCTGCCCATGCTGAGGTGGTACAGCCTACAGCCGGGCCTTCCAGGCCCAGAGCTGGTGAAGGACATCTGCAAGGCCATCTGAAGTCTCCCGCATGGACACTCAGCAGCCTTCCACCAGCCCTGCTGCAGCCACTGGGCCAACACCTCATAGGAGCACTCGAGTAGTCAAAGGCACTGTAACGAGGGGCACTAAGGGATTGCACAAAGGTGAATAGTTAATATTGTTGTTGTAAATATGTGTTCACTGATTATTTATAAATGTATTAATTGGCTTTGGATGACTTTGTGGTGTCTCTCATTTCAGCTTTGCGCTGTGATGTAGCCTGCGACAGGGATGGAATGATGAAGATGTGGTGAGCAATGGGGATCTGGGGTTTAATTTATTGGAACCGCAGTCTGATGAGGTGGTCACGGGCTGCCCTTCCAGAAGGCCAATTGAGTGGCTGCCTCCTCCCTCACTCCTGTTCCTCCTCCTCCTCCTCCTCATATTCCTCGTCCTCATCCTCCTCCTCTTCCTCTTCCTCCTTCGGAGGTGATCCCACAATCCCTGGTGGCAAGGACTGGGCTGTAATGATGGCCAAATTGTGGAGCATGCAGCAGACCATCACGAAATGGGACACCCACTCTGGCGAGTACTAGAGGCCTCCTCCCGAGCGGTCAAGGTAGTGGAACCGTTGCTTGAGCAGCCCGATGGTCTGCTCGATGATGTTCCTGGTGGCAGCATGGCTCTCATTATATTAGTGCTGAGCAGGAGTGCTGGGGTTACGGAGGGGAGTCATGAGCCAGGTGGAGAGCGGATAGCCCTTGTCTCCGACCAGCCAGCCGCGAGCTTGATGTGGCGGCTGGAAGAGTGCTGGCATGCCGGTCTGGTGCAGGATGAAGGCATCGTGGCTGCTGACAGGATAGTGGGCATTCACATTGAGAATTCGCTGTCTGTGGTCACACACCAACTGCACATTAAGTGCAGTTACAGAAGACCTCAGGATTGTTATGCAGTGACCGCAAAGCCACATGGGTGTAGTCAATGGCGCCCTGCACCATGGGGAAGCCCGCTATCCTGGCAAAGCCACATGCACATTCATCCTGCTTCTCTCTGGTGATGGGGAAGGAAATATAGTCCTTCTCCTACTGTAAAGAGCCTCCGCAACCTCTCGGATGCAGCAATGGATGGCAAATATATCTCCTGTTGCAGACTGGAAGGAACCGCTGGCGAAGAAATTGAAGGCAATGGTGATCTTGACTGCCATTGGGAGAGCCATGGTTGACCTGATCTGAGGCTGGAGGTCTGGTTGCAGGTGATGGCAGAGTTCAGCGACCACACCCTTGCTGAAGCAGAGCCTTCTAATACACTGCTCCTCACTTAATTGCAGGTAGGAGAAGTGCTCTCGGAATACCCTGGGAGGTTAAAGCCTCCTGTTGAGAGCCCTGATGGCCCTCCTCCTCCCTCTGGCCACATCTTGCAATCTTCCTTGCTGCCTCCACTCCCTATGCAGTAGATCCTGGAGGGCGCGGTTGACTGCCAATACAGCCCCCATTAATGTAACGACGTGTAGCACTAAATTTTGTCAGAATAAATTTAACAAATTTTTAGTTGCCACAACACTCCTGATATTAAAGAACCTTTAAATGCCTGAATTAAACACTTGCACACTCGCAAACTGACAAGGAAGCAGTGAAACAGTACTAACCTGACAGCTGCGACTCATCCCTTTAAATATCGCCCTTGGAGCAACCATCCGCCTTCTTCATGCCTCCTCTTCCTGTCGTTGTCGGGGCAAGGTGCTAAGGCAGGGGGCAATAATCAATTTGGCAGATTGGGCGCTCAATGAGCGTTGCACGCTCACTGAAATCATGATCTGCCTGGCGCTAAAGCCCCAGGTGCTAACTGTTAGCAGCAGTGCTCAGGGTCGACTGGATTTGGTGTGCGGCGCTGGATTCGCCTCGCTACTTCATTAGTGCTCCATTAGTGCCCCTGCTAGGCGCTAACTGTGGTAAACCACTGTTATAGTTATCACTGTATATTGTTCTCACTGTTCTCACTGTCACATCACTACACGAGGTCGCCTCTTGTCGCACTGTTATACCTGGGCTGACCACCTCCGACTCCGCCCATTACCTGCCCAGGTATAAAGGTAGCTGACTGGCTAGTATTCCTCCCTGTTGGATCGGATCACCCACGAGGGTGGGCTCTGTTATTTAGCCAATAAAAACCTTCAGTTACGTTCTTAACTCGTCGCCTTTTATTGGACTAATTGATAGGCATATCAATTTTATTGACTAAATTTTAAAGATGTCTGATAATGAACAGCAACAGCAAGGAGCTCACCCAGCAGCACAGCAACAGCAGCCTCCAGACAACGGGCCACACCAGCCGGCTTGGCTGCAAGCCTTGAAACCACCATACCTGGATCTAAACCCACAGGCACCAAACGCAGCCCTCAACTTCAAACACTGGCTGGACTGCTTCGAATCCTACCTGGAAGAATCCGGCGCCCCGCAGAGATCCAAACTAAGACTTCTGAACGCCCAAGCGAGCCCGAGAGTATACGCACTCATACAGGACACGACTACGTACGAGGCCGCTATCAACCTACTGAAACAGCAGTACCGCAGCCCGGTAAATTACATGTACACCAGGCACCTCCTAAGATCCCGCCCGCAACAGCCAGGAGAGTCTGTAGCTGAATTTTTACGGGCGCTAAGAGCACTCGGCAGGAACTGTGACTTTAAAGCGGTGACGGCTGTTGAAAATACGGAAGATAATATCCGCGATGCCTTTGTGAAAGGCCTACGGTCCGACTACTCACGGCAAAGACTGCTTGAAGCTAAAGACCTCGACCTGGACAAAGCTGAAGCCCTCGCTCTCTCCCTGGAGGTGGCCCATCAGGACCAGGAGGCGTTTTCCAGGTACTGCTCGCGACCCTGGGACTCGGGCCCGACCCCTACCGCAATACCCTTCGCAGCGCCGCCCCCGGGACCTACCTCAGCGTCGGCGTCCCGGACCCGACCGGGCCCGCCACCCCCGGTACCGGCTCCGACATCGGGCACCCGCGATCGGGCCGCCGGCTGCTTCTTTTGCGGCCAGGAGAAGCACCCGAGGTCGCGCTGCCCAGCCAGGAACTCTACCTGCACAACCTGCAGGAAGAAAGGCCACTTCTCTAAGGCCTGCAGGAGCGGATCTTCAGAGGCCAGCAGTGCCTCATGCGAACTGTGGGGGCGGCCATCTTCTTTCACGGCAACTGAGGCCAGTATCCCCACACGTGAGTCATGGGGGCGGCCATCTTTGATCAAGGCAACCGACCCCAATAGTGCCTCATGTGAGTTATGGGGGCAGCCATCTTCTCCGCCATTTTGTCCTACCTCGTGGGAGATGCCATTTTACACACCACGCCCGACTGCCACCGGGCCCCCGGACCCGACGACCGCCTCGCCCGCAGACGACAACGACTCGCTTACCTACACGCTAGCCTCCGTCACTCTGGATCAAGCCCGCCCACACCACCTGTCCAAGTCGATGATGGACATCAAAGTAAACGGCCACGCCACGACCTGCCTGTTCGACAGCGGAAGCACGGAGAGCTTCATCCACCCAGACACGGTGAGCCACTACTCCCTCCCTGTCCTGCCAACGCGCAACCGAATCTCGATGGCATCGAGGTCCCACGCCACGGACATTAGCGGCTACTGTGCTGTGACCTTGTCGGTTAAGGGTACAGAGTATAAAAACTTTAAACTCCTCGTCCTCCCCCAGCTCTGCGCTGCCGTCCTACTAGGGCTGGACTTCCAATCCCACCTCCAAAGTGTAACCCTAGCATACGGTGGACCCCTCCCCCCACTCACAGTCGACAACCAGCGAAGGTTAAACCGCCCACCGCGTAACACCTGCAGCCTATCCACCCTCAAGGTGCCGCCACCTTCCCTGTTCGCTAACCTCACCCCCGACTGCAAACCCGTCGCTACCAAGAGCAGGCGGTACAGCGCTGGGGACAGAGCTTTCATTAGCTCTGAGGTGCAGCGTCTCCTGAAGGAGGGCATCATCGAGGGGAGCAACAGCCCCTGGCGTGCCCAGGTCGTGGTCGTTAAGACCGGCGATAAAAATCGCCTGGTCATCGACTACAGCCAGACCATAAACAGATACACCCAGCTGGACGCATACCCCCTTCCCCGCATATCTGACATGGTCAATCAGATTGCACAATACCGCGTATTCTCGACCATCGACCTTAAGTCGGCCTACCACCAACTCCCTATCCACCCCGAGGACCGCCAGTACACCGCCTTCGAGGCGAATGGGCGCCTATACCACTTCCTTAGGGTCCCCTTCGGTGTCACCAACGGGGTCTCGGTCTTCCAAAGGGAGATGGACCGGATGGTTGACCAGAACGGACTGCAGGCCACATTCCCCTACCTAGATAACGTCACCATCTGCGGCCGCGACCGGCAGGACCACGACGTGAATCTGGAGAAATTCCTCCGTACGGCCCAACGGCTGAACCTCACCTACAATAAGGAGAAATGCGTGTTTAACACAGCGCGCCTTGCCATCCTTGGCTGTGTAGTAGAGAACGGAGTCATCGGCCCCGACCCCGAAAGAATGCGCCCCCTCATGGAGCTACCCCTCCCCCACTGTCCAAAAGCACTTAGGAGAACCCTGGGGCTTTTCGCCTACTATGCCCAATGGGTACCCAATTATGCGGACAAAGCCAGACCCCTCCTGAAAACCACATCCTTCCCCCTCACGGAAGAGGCGTGCGCGGCCTTCTCCCTCATTAAGGGAGACATAGCCAAGGCCACAATGCACGCAGTGGATGAGTCAATCCCCTTCCAAGTGGAGAGCGATGCATCCGACTTCGCCCTAGCCGCTACCCTTAACCAGGAGGGTAGGCCGGTAGCCTTCTTCTCAAGGACCCTACAGGGCCCCGAGACCCGACACTCGTCGGTCGAGAAGGAAGCCCAGGCAATTGTGGAGGCAGTACGGCGCTGGAGGCACTACTTGGCAGGCAAACGATTTACCCTCCTCACCGACCAACGCTCGGTTGCCTTCATGTTTAATAACAAGCTGAGGGGCAAGATCAAGAACGACAAAATCTTGAGGTGGAGAATCGAGCTTTCCACCTATGATTATGAGATCTTGTACCGGCCCGGTAAACTGAACGACCCCCCTGATGCTCTTTCACGCATTACATGCGCCAGCGCGCAAAGTGATAGACTTCAGACCCTCCACAATGACCTCTGCCACCCCGGAGTCACCAGACTCTACCATTTCATTAAGGCCCGCAACCTGCCATACTCCATCGAGGAGGTCAGGACCATGACCAGGAACTGCCAGATCTGTGCTGAGTGCAAACCGCACTTCTATAAGCCGGACAGAGCAAGCCTGATCAAGGCCACCCGCCCCTTCGAGCGTCTGAGCATCGACTTCAAGGGGCCCCTACCGTCATCCGACCGTAATGTGTACTTCCTCAACATCGTTGATGAGTACTCCCGTTTCCCCTTTGCCTTCCCCTGCCCAGACATGACCAGTAACACGGTCATTAAATGCCTGAACAAACTCTTCGCCTTGTTCGGGTTCCCGAACTATATACATAGTGACCGGGGCGCCTCCTTCATGAGCGAGGAACTCCGTCAGTTCCTATTGGAGAGGGGTATTGCAGCAAGCAGGACCACCAGCTACAACCCCCGAGGGAACGGCCAGGTGGAAAGAGAGAACGCGACGGTATGGAAGGCCACCCTCTTAGCCTTAAAGTCTAAGGGCCTCCCAACCTCCCGCTGGCAAGAGGTCCTCCCGATTGCGCTGCACTCCATCCGGTCACTACTTTGCACTGCCATTAACACCACCCCCCATGCCCGAATGTTTGTCTTCCCCAGGAAGTCGACTACGGGAACCACCCTACCAACCTGGCTGACCTCTCCGGGACCCGTCTTGCTGCGAAAGCACGTGAGGGCCCATAAAACGGACCCCCTGGTCGAGAAGGTGAACCTCCTGCACGCCAACCCCCAGTACGCCTATGTGGCTTACCCAGACGGACGGGAGGACACTGTCTCCTTACGAGACCTCGCACCCTCACCCCCCCCTCCCAACCCCCCGAGTCCAGCCGAGGTAGACGGCATGCCGGAACCCCACGAGCCTTTGCCGACTACGCAGACACCAGCTTTAACACCGGATAATGTAACACCGCCGCTGCGACGATCGGAGAGGCTAACGAAGCCTCCGGACAGACTGACATACCAGAGCTGGTAATACACTTCACCCCGCCGGACTCTAATCTAAACAAGGGGTGAATGTGGTAAACCACTGTTATAGTTATCACTGTATATTGTTCTCACTGTTCTCACTGTCACATCACTACACGAGGTCGCCTCTTGTCGCACTGTTATACCTGGGCTGACCACCTCCGACTCCGCCCATTACCTGCCCAGGTATAAAGGTAGCTGACTGGCTAGTATTCCTCCCTGTTGGATCGGATCACCCACGAGGGTGGGCTCTGTTATTTAGCCAATAAAAACCTTCAGTTACGTTCTTAACTCGTCGCCTTTTATTGGACTAATTGATAGGCATATCACTAACCAACCACATTTCTCCCCCACAATTTTAGTGAAGCTGACCCCCAAACCCTCCTCATGAGGAGATAGAACACCGGCAGACTGTGTCTTGTTTTGCACACTTTGTACAAAAATAATAAATTGCAGGACAATGGAGTATTACAGTTTAAACTCTTTTAATGAAGCATCAGGTCTGTCTGACTCACAGCAGTACAGCACTGTGTGGACAAGATGGAGTCAGGACCCTGGGTCCTCCAAAACAATAGCAGTCCTTACAGATGCCTGCAGGCCAATGACAACTCAGCATGTGATCACGTGAATATAATAGGTATTCCTTACAGATGCCTGCGGGCCAATGATAAATCAATATGCAAATGTTGCAGACTGCTGGGTATCTGTGGGAAGAAACCTCAAAAAAATGTCTCTCGTGCCATTTGGAGGGAGGTGGCAGTGGTACTAAGTGCCAATTCTCTCACCACAAGAACACTGCCGCAAGCAGCACATTGATCTGACTCGAGATGATAAAGTAACACACTGGACTTCAGCCAGCCTGCTGATCAGTGGGGACACAGATCCAGGGTAGAGTGGAATGGTGATGGCTGGAAGTGACCTGCCTGTGGCTGCCATTTCTCAGAACAGCAGCATATCCCAGGCCTGTTGCCTTCTCCCTCAGAGTACCACACAAGTGACAATTAGGAGGTGACACCAGGCTGGCAAGTCACAAGTTGCGAAGATGCAGCCAGCAGCGGCTCCCTCCCAGGCACAAGCTGCCAAGAGAGGCGGCCCACCGCAGTCCAGTCCTCTTTCGTAGCAGAAGAGCAGCACTCACGATACAGGCCCTCAGGTTGCACAGAGAAGAAGCATTAGGATCGGTAAAAGAAAAGCACATTTACCCACCCAGGGGAAGCACGGCGTTAGGAGAGAGCAGGTAGTCTTTTGATCACTTTGAAGTTTATTGTTTTAAAAGAAAATGTGCACTTATTTATGGAGATTAGAGTCTTTTAGGAAAGGGTACATTTATTTTGTTAAGATTTATTCAATGAGCCGATTAATAATGGCATTGACATGTCGGGGCAAAGTGGTCTGATGTGTTGTCATGTTGTAGGATGGGTATGAAAGATTGGTCTTCTATTTGAAGGTGGGAGACAAGATAAGGCAGTGGTGACAAGGATAGACTGTGTTAAAGAGAAGCAAAGCCTTAAGTGATCAGTTGTGCTCTGATGTCCTTTGCAGCAGTTACTGAGGAGTCCTATAAATGACAGTTATCCTGATGCTCTCCTCCATGTACTTCTGCTTCCAAAATTGCCAGAGCCATTTACCCAAAAATGGCCAAAACCAGGCCTTTTTTATGGTGATGTTGTGCAGGGCAGAGCAGACTTCAACTATGTGTGGCACATGAGCTGGAGCATACTGTGGAGTCCCTCCTGTCAAGGCAGTGAAGTGTCACTTTAAGACTTTGATGGTCCCCTTGATAACCACTTTGGCGGAATATCAAAGGATGAATGCACTGTTACAACTTCTAGCAAACCTCTCCTTAATGTGTACAATCTGTACATTCAGGTGGTGGAAGCCCTTTCTACTAAAGAAGTTGAGGAGGTTTTATGTAGCCTTGCAATGCAACGTGGGTGTAATCTATTGCACCCCTGGGTCTTGAGAAAACCAGAAACTCTGTAAAACTGGATGGCCCCATCTCATTGCTGCCTTGTTGTGATGCCAAAGACGAAGAGTTCCCCAGCTTTCCCGTAAAGTGTGCCAGTCACTTGTCTAATGCATTCCCATACAGCAACCTGGCGGATATTACAGAGACCCCCTTTGGCTGCTTGAAATGACTCTATGCCATAAAATTTGAGCGTAATCGTCACCTTCATCGTCACAGAGAGAGCAGTGCAGGCAGATGGTCATGACTGCAGTTCCACATGCAGTAGGTGGCAGCCCTCTCCTATTGCCTCTTTGGTGAAACAATACAGAGCTACTCACTAAGGTCCTCATTGGACATGTATTGCCTGTATATTCTTCAGGGGAGGGGAGGGGGTAATATCGAGCGGGGTACATCTTGCTTAAATGCTGCCTCACGCTCCTTCATGCTTCTCCATGATAATGGCATGTAAAGCTATGTCAGTAGAGAATGCACTATTTGATCCCCACTGGAGTGGAGCTAATTTACAGAACAAACGGGAAACTGTTCAACCTCCGTCGCCTCTAGTCCAGATCCAAGGTCATCCCATCCTCTGTCGTCGAAATACAGTATGCAGACGACGCTTGCGTCTGCGCTCACTCGGAGGTCGAACTCCAAACCATCATCAACAGCTTCACCGAAGCATACGAGAGCATAGGCCTTACACTAAACATCTGTAAGACAAAGGTCCTCTACCAACCTGCCCCTGTCACACAGTACTGCCCCCCGATTATCAAAATCCATGACAAGGCCTTGGACAATGTGGACCACTTTCCATACCTCGGGAGCCTACTGTCAACAAGGGCAGACGTCGACGACGAAGTCCAACACCGCCTTCAGTGTGCCAGTGCAGCCTTCGGTTGCCTGAGAAAGAGAGTGTTTGAAGACCAGGACCTCAAACCCGGCACTAAGCTCATGGTCTACAGAGCAGCAGTGATACCCGCTCTGCTGTATGCCTCAGAGACATGGACCATGTACAGCAGGCACCTCAAAAGCACTGGAGAGGTACCACCAACGCTGCAAATCCATTGGCAGGATAGGCACACCAACGTCAGTGTTCTTGCTCAGGCCAACATCCCCAGCATCGAAGCTTTGACCATGCTCAATCAGCTCCGATGGACGGGTCACATTGTCCGCATGCCCGATACGAGACTCCCAAAACAAGCGCTCTACTCAGAGCTTCAGCGCAGAAAGAGAGCCCTAGGTGGGCAGAGGAAACGCTTCAAGGACACCCTCAAAGCCTCCTTGAAAAAGTGTAACATCCCCACTGACACCTGGGAATCCCTGGCCCAAGACTGCACAAAGTGGAGGAGAAGCATCCGGGAAGGTGCCGAACACCTCGAGTCTCTTCGCCGGGAGCAAGCGGAAGCCAAGTGCAGGCAGTGCAAAGAGCGCACGTCAACCCAAGCACCCCACCCACCCGCCCCTTCAACCACCGTCTGCCCCACCTGTGACAGAGACTGTAGGTCCCGCATTGGACTAATCAGTCACCTGAGAACTCATTTTTAATGTGGAAGCAAGTCATTCTTGTCCGAGGGACTGCCTAAGAGAGAGATTTGATCTGAGAAATCCTCACCGTGGGAGGGAGGAGGGGAGTCAAAATCTCACAATCCCAGAGGCAGTCCGAAACACGTCCAAGGGTGTGTAGACAGAATGCCAAAAAAAAAAAATCGCTACAAAATGTCATCCCTAGCTGCAGTAATCGCTGCTCAAACTTCCAGCAATCTTCAGGCACAAAAACACCTCACCTCCCCCCGCCTGTCTCAGCAGTTCCTGGTAACAGATGTGCCTTGTATTTTTCATCTTAACTTATACCTCGTGCATTGGAAGCGTGAAGTTAGGAAATTTTGGCCATCATCACTGTCCTCAATTCCAAATGTTAAAATAAGCTGGCTGGGGTCTCGACGGCAAGGGGGGGAGGGAGGGATCACAGGAAGAGCCAATTGTCATTAGGAAATTCAGGGCAACTGATATTGGGATGGATAGCTAGTGGAACTGGCTTCTGCCCCAAACTGCGGCCCAAGAAAAAAAGATGCCCCAGATTTTACACCGAGAAACACCGAAAAGTGTGCGGAATTTTGTGGCCATTTCTTTTAAGAAAAAAGGCTCAAGAATAGATCAAGTTGAAAGTAAAGTTATAATAACAGTAGAAGTGTGCACAAATGGGGCAGAAGAAAGAATGAGGGAACAATGTTGCTTTGATTTAAAATTGTAATTTAAAAAAAGAAAGAAAAGACTTGAATTTATATAGCGCCTTCCACGACCACCGGACGTCTCAAAGCGCTTTACAGCCAATGAAGTACTTTTGAAGTGGAGTCACTGTTGTAATGTGGGAAATGCGGCAGCCAATTTGCGCACAGCAAGCTCCCACAAACAGCAATGTGCTAATCTTTGTCACCGCTGCTATCACTTTCTTATTTCCAGATTTTTTAAACCTGCCATGGTGGGATTTGAACTCCCATCATTAGGATTATTAATCCAAGCCTCTGCAGTACTAGTCTAGTATTACAATGACTACAGTACCCCTACACCAGGTTATAAATTATAATATATATATAAATATATATATTCTGATATTTCAAGATTTAAAAAGTGATTTTTTTTCTAGTTTTCTATAATGACTGTTAAACTTCTCACCGTAATGACATTGAGCACATTACTTGCTGAACAATAATGCCACAAGATTGTGGGATTATTACACCACAAGTGGGTTTTGTTTCCACCGCTCCTATATCAGAGCTGTATTGTTTAAGTAAGAAATATTTTATTGGAGTCAGAACAAAAATAATTTACAGTTACAACGCACACGGTCAGATTACAATTTTTGTGTATGTCAATTTTGCTGAGAACTGACTACAAAAATGTTTTAAATTTAGATTGCCGATCTTCAACAATATATTTTTCTGTAAATACCAGCAGTATTTTACTGACTTCAGTTTTAAAAACTGGGGGGGGGGTGGGGGGTCAAGGTTAATAAACAACACTAATATCAATCATAATAACTGCTACCAATAACTTTATTACATGACGTTGTGTCCCAAAAGCGTGACTTTGAGATTAATGCCACTTCTGACGCACATTTACTGAAAGACCTCCTTTAATGACATTTTTTTGAAAATTGTCCTTTGCACAATTGATTATTTTGTCACAAGGGATACAATTGCAGTCTGAACTGACTGCTCTCTGCATATCACAGAGTATGAGAGGCTCCAAATTATTCTTAGCAGATTACTTTGTACCAATCCTTCAGAATCTTCTACACTTTCCACTGAAGTTACCTCAGTGCTACCATTTATTAATAAGAACATAAGAAATAGGAGCAGGAATAGGTCATTCGGCCCCTCGAGCCTGCTCTGCCATTCAATAAGATCATGGCTGATCTTCTACCTTATCTCCTCTTTCCTGCACTATCCCCATATCCCTTGATTCCCTTAATATTCAAAAATCTATCGATCTCTGTCTTGAATATACTCAACGACTGAGCCTCCACAGCCCTCTGGGGTAGAGAATTCCAAAGATTCACTACCCTCTGAGTGAAGAAATTTCTCCTCATCTCAGTGCTAAATGGCCGACCCCTTATTCTGAGACTGTGACCCCTGGTTCTAGACTCCCCAGCCAGGGGAAACATCCTCCCTGCATCTACCCTGTCAAGCCCTGTAAGAATTTTGTATGTTTCAATGAGATCAACTCTTAGTCTTCTAAACTCTAGAGAATATAGGCCTAGTCTACTCAATCTCTCCTCATAGGACAATCCCCCCATCCTAGGAATCAGTCTGGTGAACCTTTGTTGCACTTCCTCTATGGCAAGTACTGTATATCCCTCCTTAGGTAAGGAGACCAAACTGTACACATACTCCAGGTGTGGTCTCACCAGGGCCCTATATAATTGCAGTAAGACGTCTTTACTCTTATACTCAAATCCTCTTGTAATAAAGGCCAATGTAATAATTTGTTTATTTAAAATTCGATGTCTCCATTAATTCAGAACTACCAGGAATCCTGAAGTGGAATTGTGCTGTCTGTGGTTGCGGTTTCTGCTAATTGTTTCCAGCATTTTCTTTTGTCTGTTAGTGTACTTTGTACTGTCAAAGCTATCCCCTGTGGAGTATAAGCATTAAGATAGCTGTATTGAAAATGAAGGCAGTCAGGAAGATGCAATAACTTCTTTGGTTGGAAGGTGATAACGCTGAGAGGTTTATTTTTAAATGTTGGTATAAGCAATCATTATGACCCCAAGATTCCTCACTGTTTTCAACATTTCTGAAACCTAAAATCGAAGCAACTGATATTACTGGCCTGCAATTCGGGGCAGGAATGATTTCTGCTGGTTTGCAAGCCCGGAATTAATGGACGGGAATTTCCTGGAGACTTGCGCCATTGTAATCTATTTTGTAGGACCTGTTTTACAGCGTAAATAAACAATAACAACAACTTGCATTTATATAGCATCTTTGTCGTAGTGAAACATTCCAAAGCATTTTACAAGAGCGCCTTCGCGCGTCATAACTTACACTGCGCCATAATTTCCTGGGACTTTTGTACCACTCCGCTGATAACCTCGCTGAAACAGTGAGAAGTCAATTATCATAGTTCCATTGTCAATGCTGTTGTGTTTGTACCGCTATACACAACTACATAAAATAATAAAGTAGCAGAGACTGAGAGTAACTTCAAGTGATCTTTACTGGTTAACTGGAACTTCGGCTCTGATATACAAATCGATATGCGTCTGTTATACACGCTCGCAACTAAGGATGTACATCCACAAAACAAAGTAGTCCCTTCAATGTTGTATACATTACACTTCCTCCCCCTTTAGTTTAATAGTATATTAACGCAAAATTTCTATAATTAACATACAGAGCCTGTAGTGTCCGTGTGTAGATAAAGACACTGAAGACAGGAGTTGGTTCATAGGTATTTACTAAGCAAGTCTGGGGGGGGGGGGGGTTTCTAAAGGATATACACAATACACAGGCTTATATAGCCCAAGTGGCAATTACCGGCATTACGCACACCTGGGGCTCTTAAAGGCACATACACCACAATTCCTCCCCTTCTAGCTAACTAGTACATCATATTTTAAGTAATTATTAATTACATGTTATATGCAAAATAATATACATTGCTGTATTAATTCATTATAAGTTAGTCTCTCAGGAGGCTTCCTGACTCGGTCCGGATAATGCCTCGGGGGTGTAGTAGTTTCTGGTGGTGTAGTAGGTTCTTCTGGCAAGGCTGATTCGGCTTGAAGGCCAGTGTCGGGTTCATCGGGCTCCAGTATCACCGGGTCGGAGGTAGATATGGGTATCTCTACTTCATCGTTAGATGTATAGAGTGGTGGTGTAGGTTGTCCCTTTTCGGATGACTTGATGATTTGGTCAGCATGGCGCCTTATTATGCTGTCTCCGATGTCCACGGTATACATCAGTAGTCCTAATCGTGTGCAGATAGTTCCAGGCTGCCATTTCTCGGTACGGTAGTCCCGGGCCAAAACCGGTTGGCCTATCTGGAAGGCCCTAGTTGGCCTTTCATTCATGCCCTGAAACTGCCGGTTCTCCACGTCCCTTCGGATGTTGGGCTTGACCAAATCCAGCCGGCATCTTAGGTTTCTATTGTAGAACATCATGGCGGGAGTTTGGTTAGTAACCATATGCGTTGCATTCCTATATGCAAATAAGAAGTTATCCACCTTGTGCTGAAGTTTTATGTCTTCATTACCCATGGCCTTGATGGCCTTCTTGAAGGTCTGGACAAACCTGTCAGCCAATCCATTGGTGGCGGGATGGTATGGGGCGGACGTGTAGTGCTTTACCCCATTGTTCTTTAAGAACTTTCTGAATTCTTCGGACACAAATTGCGGTCCATTATCAGAACATATCTGCTCCGGCAGCCCATTCCTGGCAAATATGGTCCTTAATACTGTGATGGTTTTTTCCGTGGTGGTGGAGGACATCTTTATTACCTCCGGCCACTTGGAGTGTGCATCAACTGCGATTAAGAACATTGAGTCCATAAATGGACCAGCAAAGTCGATGTGCACCCTTTGCCAGGGAGATGAGGGCCACTCCCATGGATGTAGAGGGGCCTGTGGCGGAACATTTTGGACCTTCTGGCATCCTAGGCAGCTCTTGGTCATGTCTTCGATGTCTCCATCGATACCTGGCCACCATACAAACGCCCTAGCTAGGTTCTTCATTTTCACTCCACCCAGATGCCCCTCGTGAAGCTCCTTTAGCACTTTATCCTGGAGTTGGGGTGGAATCACCACTCTGGATCCACACATCAAGGTTCCTCGGCACACTGACAGCTGTTCTCTTCTTTGCGAGAATGCTGGCAACAGTGGTTCGCCATGTGCTGGCCATCGCTTCACTGTTAAATCGTAGACCCGTGAGAGAGTAGGGTCATTTCTTGTCTCCTTTTCAATGGCAGAATTTGTCACCGGTAGACATTCCACTATGGTAGAGTGGAATATCTCTACTGGGTCTACTGTAGGTGCCTCTTCTATCGTTGGCAACGGTAGGCGTGATAAACCGTCAGCATTCCCATGCTGTTTTGACCCTTTGTATTCAATGTTGTATTGGTGTGCCCCTAGAAAAAGGGACCACCTCTGTAGTCTTTGTGCCGTCATAATGGGGACACCTTTTTTAGGGTTGAATATGGAGATGAGGGGTTGATGGTCAGTCAGCAAGGTAAATTTTTGTCCGTGTAGGTAATGGTTGAATTTCTTCACTCCCCATACCAGGCTGAGTGCTTCCCTGTCTATCTGGGCATAGTTACGCTCAGCTGAGTTCAATAAGCGTGACGCAAAAGCTATCGGCCGTTCCGAGCCATCAGGGAATCTATGGGACAATACCGCTCCTATGCCGTAAGGGGATGCATCGCACGCCAGTCTGATTGGTAGTGATGGGTTGTAATGAGCCAAAATTTTCTCGGATGTGATTAAGTCTTTACATTTATGGAAGGCACGTTTACAGTCTTCGTTCCATTTCCAAATCACTCCTGTCTGTAGAAGATCATTAAGAGGGTGTAGAATAGTTGATAAGTTCGGTAAAAATTTATGATAGTAATTTATTAATCCCAGGAATGACCTTAATTGTGAAACATTTTCAGGTGCTGGGGCTTTTATAACTGCTTCAATTTTTTCAGGTGACTTATGCAACCCTTCCTTATTAATTATGTGGCCACAATATGATACCTGATTTTGGAAAAATTCGCAGTTGGGGCGATTTGCTCGTAGGCCCCGTTCTTTCAGCCTAGTGAGCACCTGCTCCAAATTGGCAAGGTGCTCGTTGTCGTTTTCTCCTGTTATAAGGATGTCGTCTAGGTAGCATTGAGTCCCCGGAATCCCTTGCAGGACTTGCTCCATAGCTCTTTGCCAGATAGCTGGAGCTGATGCTATTCCAAAAACCAGTCGATTGTACTGGTACAGGCCTTTGTGTGTGTTTATTGTGAGATACTTTTTAGAGGTCTCCTCAACCTCCATCTGTAGATATGCCTGTGCCAAGTCAATGTTTGTGAAACGTTTCCCTCCGGATAGTGAGGCGAAAATATCTTCTATCCTCGGAAGAGGATACTGTACCGTGTGAAGGACCGGGTTTACAGTCACCTTAAAGTCCCCACAGATGCGAATTTTTTTCTGTTCCTCAGAGTTATTTTTCAATGTTTTTTTCATGACTGGAACGATGGGTGTTGCCCATTCGCTCCAATCTATTTTGGATAATACGCCTGCCTTTTCCAAATTCTTCAGCTCTGCCTCGACTGCCGGACGTATTGCGTATGGCACCGGTCTTGCCTTAAAAAATTTTGGAATTGCTGTATCTTCCACTTTTATTGAGGCGGTGATGCCTTTCAAGGTTCCTAGTTTCTCTTGAAACACTTCTTTGGCGTTGGCCAAGATGTCTTTTAATCGTTCAGGTATGATGTCATCATTGTTTTTTTCCTTACTGGTCACCGTCAGTGCCTGAATGGAGTGCCAGTCTAAACGTATCTTCCTTATCCATTCACGTCCCAACAACGGTGGACCACCATCTTGTAGAATGTATAAATACAACTTTTGTATTTCTTTGCCGTTGTATACCACAGGCACCCTTATTTTTCCTTTGGGGTAGACTTTCTGCCCCGTATATGTTTTTAAGATAATGGATGTGTCTTTTAGAGGTATATGCGAAAATAGCCTCTCGTAATCTCGTCGATTTATTACGATTAGAGCTGATCCTGTATCTAGCTCCATTTTAACTGGGGACCCTGCTATTGTGAGGGTAACCCAAATGGTTTGGTAATCCTCTTTGGCAAGTACATTATGTAATTTGAGACAGCTTAGTCTCTTGTTTCCGGAGTCGCTATCGCTATTCTGGTCTTCGGGGCTACTGTCCGTCATCATTTGTACCTTCCTGTACTTTTCTTTATTGATTTTTTGTTTTCTGTCAGTGGATTTATTTTGTCCAGATTGGCATACCCGTGCAATGTGTCCAATCTTACCACATTGCCTGCATGCTTTGCCCTTGAACCAGCAGTCCCTCTGGTTATGGGTGGATCTGCCGCAGCGATAACATCTTCCGAACTCCTGTGTCATTTTATGGGTGCCGAAGTCCTGTGTCTCTTGTTGTATCTCTGCAGCTCCTTTTGCTGCTGCTTCGTATGATACAGCCATACTGAAAGCTTTGTCCAATGTTAAATCTTTTTCAGAAAGCAGTCTTTTTTGTGTTCCTTCACTTAAGAGACCGCAAACAAATTTGTCTCGAAGATAATCTGATAGTCCTGCTCCGAATTGGCAGTACTTTGATAGCTTTCTTAATTCGGTTAGGTAATCAGTGTTACTTTCATTCTTGTGTTGATTTCTCTTGAAGAACTTGAATCGTTCTGCTATCAGCAGCGGTGTTGGGTTTAAATGCTCCTGCAGGGTATCAACAATTTCTTTAAAAGTCTTGTCCTTTGGTTTGGCTGGAGTGATTAAATTTCGTAACAGCCCGTATGTCTTCGCGCCCATTAAGTTCAGAAGTACTGAAGCTTTTTTTTCATCTGTTATTCCATTTGCAGTGCAATAAACCTCTACTCTTTCCACGTATGTGGTCCAATCTTCTATTTCGCCATCAAAAGCCTCAATATTACCAGATTTAGGCATTTCAGAAAAGATATGGCGCTTCCCGCGCTTTTTTTTTTCTCTGTAGCAACGATATGGCGCTTCCCGCGCTTTCCCGCCGCTGCTACCGATAACAACGCTGTTTTACTGTGGTTTCCGTTTATTCACTGTTGGAGACTCGTTCCCGACGGAGGTCTAAACGCTGACCTGCTTGCCGCGCCGGCCGCCTCTCGAGTGCACCCTCCCAGTCCGTTATTGCTTGCCTCCGATTTCGCTGCCTGTCTCAGCTGTAGAGCCCGCCGCTGGAGCTCCAGCCTGACGCCCAGGAAGGATTAGCGCAGTACCTGTCACCAGCTTGGCCAGCTGGTGAAACCACAGTTTCTCTTACTTCCTTGAGTCTTCTGGACGCTGGAGGAATCGATGTCCTTGAGGTGCTGCCGAATTGCAGGTAAGTCCGTTTCCACTTCGTCGCCACTGTAGTGTCCGTGTGTAGATAAAGACACTGAAGACAGGAGTTGGTTCATAGGTATTTACTAAGCAAGTCTGGGGGGGGGTTTCTAAAGGATATACACAATACACAGGCTTATATAGCCCAAGTGGCAATTACCAGCATTACGCACACCTGGGGCTCTTAAAGGCACATACCCCATAATTGCTCTTAAAGGCACATACACCACAGAGCCTGTCTTTACAGTAACCTTTTTGTTTTCTTAAAAGTAACAAAATTCAAATTCCAACATAACATTTTATTTTGTCAACAGCCCTTTTACAAGTCAAGTCTCTGGGGAGGCCTCCTCTGCCTCTCTGGGTAACGTCTCTCCAGACTCTTTTGCTTTGGGGAATGAGACTGTACAGGTACAGTTGCATCAGATGAGCTATCAGCACAGGTAGAGCTCTCAGCTGTGGATGAGGCTGGTGCTGATGCTGATGAATCAGGAGTGTCTGTTTCCATGTCAGGTGAGTCTGGGCGAGGTATAGGGGTGTTTTCCACCTGAACATCCAGAATTTGGTCCACGTGACATCTCAAAACGTTCTCTCCCACATCCACTGTATACATCAGTGGTCCCTCTCTTGTGGATATTGTTCCTGGTTGCCACTTTTCCGTCCGGAAATCACGAGCAAGAACTGATTGTCCCACACTGAAGCTTCTTGTTGGCTTAGCATTCAAATGTTTGAACTGTTTGTTCTCTACATCACGACGTACATTCGGTTTAACAAGGTCCATGCGAGATCTCAGGTTCCAGTTCAGAAACATCATCGCTGGAGTCTGATTAGTGGCTGCGTGTACTGCGTTCCGATAAGCAAAGAGGAAATTGTCTATCTTGTGTTGCAGTGGTAGATTCTCGCTGTACATTGCTTTAAAGGTCCTTCTTGAAAGTCTGTACGAATCTTTCTGCCAAGCCATTTGTAGCTGGATGGTACGGGGCAGATGTGTAGTGCTTGATTCCATTTTTCCTCATGAAACCTTGGAATTTGTCAGAGACAAATTGTCGTCCATTGTGCAGATTTGTTCTAATAGGCCATTTCTAGCGAACATGGTCCTCAGAACTGAAATGGTCTTTTCAGATGTGGTTAATTTCATTTTAATGACCTCGGGCCATTTGGAATGTGCATCGACTGCAATCAAGAACATGGAGTCCATGAACGGTCCAGCAAAGTCGATGTGCACACGTTGCCATGTTGATGAGGGCCATTCCCATGGATGGAGAGGGGCTTGTGGTGGTGCGTTCTGGACCTTTTGACATCCTGAGCAGCTCTTTGTCAGGTCCTCGATCTGTTTGTCAATTCCCGGCCACCACACATATCCACAGGCAAGGCTTTTCATCTTTACCGTACCTAAGTGGCCTTCATGCAGTTCATCTAGCACTCGGTTATGAAGCTTGGGAGGAATCACAACTTGTGAGCCGCACATCAGTGTTCCCCGACACACTGATAACTGCTCCCTCCTAGCTGAGAATGCTGGAAACAATGAGTCACCATGCGCTGGCCATCCCTTCACAGTGATGTCATAAACTTTTGACAATGTAGGGTCATTGCGTGTTTCTCTTTCAATGAGGGAGTTTGTCACTGGTAGCTGCTCAACTATTGTTGTGTGAAATACCTCTGCTGAGTCAATTGTTGTAGTTCTCTCTGAGGTCGGCAGTGGTAAACGTGACAAACCATCGGCGTTGCCATGTTGCTTGGTCCCCTTGTATTCAATGTCATACAGGTGAGCCCCTAGGAAGAGTGACCATCATTGCAACCGTTGTGCCGTCATCACTGGAACGCCCTTCCTTGGGTTGAAGATTGAAACGAGAGGCTGGTGGTCAGTTAACAGTGTAAACTGTTGACCATACAAGTAGTGGTTGAATTTCTTGACTCCCCACACAAGGCTGAGGGCTTCTCGGTCAATCTGTGCATAATTGCGTTCAGCTGTAGTCAATGATCTTGAGGCAAAGGCTATTGGTCTTTCTGAGCCATCTGGGAATTTATGTGACAACACGGCACCAATGCCATGGGGTGAAGCATCACATGCCAGTCGAATAGGTAAGGATGGGTCAAAGTGAGCTAGCACCTCTTCTGAAGTAATGAGTCTTTTACTCCCTTGAAAAGCTTGTTCACAGCTGTCACTCCACTTCCATTGTGACCCTGTCTGTAGCAGTGCATTTAGTGGATGTAACACTGTGGATAGGTTGGGCAAGAACTTGTGATAGTAGTTCACCAGTCCAAGATATGATCTCAACTGAGACACATTTTCAGGTGTTGGTGCATTAATCACAGCTTCAATCTTGTCTGGAGACTTGCTTGTGTAAACCGTCCTTGTCAATCACATGTCCACAGTATGAGATTTCCTTTTTGAAAAACTCACACTTGTCTCGGTTCGCTCGGAGCCCATACTCCCGTAACCTGATGAGCACCTGTTCGAGGTTGGAAAGGTGTTTGTTTCATTCTTGCCAGTAATGATGATGTCATCAAGATAACACTGAGTACCTGGGATCCCCTGCAGGACTTGGTCCATTGCCCTTTGCCAGATTGCAGGAGCTGATGCTATTCCGAATACCAGCCGATTGTACTGGTAAAGGCCTTTGTGCGTATTTATTGTCAGGTACTTCTTTGATGCATCATCAATTTCCATTTGGAGATAGGCCTGGGCCAAGTCAATCTTTGTGAAGCGTTCCCCTCTTGACAGGGAAGCAAAGATGTCCTCAATGCGAGGCAATGGGTACTGTACTGTGTGGAGGACTGGGTTAACAGTCACTTTAAAGTCTCCACAGATGCGCACTTTTCTTGGCTTTCCTGGTTTTGTGCTGGAGGTTTTCTTCATCACTGGAACTATAGGTGTGGCCCATTCACTCCAATCCACCTTGGACAGGACCCCTAACTGCACCAAGTTCTCCAGCTCTGCTTCTACTGAAGGGCGAATTGCATAAGGCACTGGTCTGGCCTTGTGGAACTTTGGATTTGCGTTCTCCTCAATCTTAATTTTTGCTTTCATGCCCTTAAGTGTTCCTATTCCCTTCTTGAACACTTCCTGAGAGTCAGAGAGTATTTGTGACAGTCTCACAGGAGTGGCATTGCTGTCCTCCTTTGCTGACACAAACAGTGCTTGGATGGTGTGCCAATCCAACTGTATTTTCCTGAGCCATTCGCGTCCCAGCAATGGGGGTCCTCCATTTTCCACTACATAGAGATTCAATTGCGGTATTTTTTTTTCTTTGTATGTCACTGTCACTTTTATTTTACCTTTGGAGCACACTCTTTGTCCAGTGTATGTCTTTAACAGTACTTTAGTTGGCCTTAGCGGTATGTGTGAAAACAGTCGTTTGTAGTCATGTACAGAGATCACTGTTAAAGCTGAGCCTGTGTCCAACTCCATTTTCAGCCTAACTCCTGCCACTTCTGCAGTAACCCATATTATTCTGTGATCCCCTGTCTCTTTTACACTGTGTAGTTTTAGACAAGCCAGATCCTCTTCCTCTGAGTCTGTGTCACTTTTTACTTTATCTGAACTGTCTCCAGTCACGTAGTGTACCTTCTTGTATCTATCTTTGAAAGGTTTCTTGTTTTCAGTCACTTGATGTACCTTTTTGTTACTCTGTATTGTATCAGTTTTCGGCTTCTTACTTGCTTTGCAGAGTCTTTCAATGTGCCCTTGTCTGCCACATTGTCTGCAGTCTTTGGCCTAGAAATTCATTAAGGCGCTGCCAGCTTTGCGCCCAGTTAACGCCTAAAGAGTGATTTTGCGCCAGAAATGAGTTTGCGCAGATATTCAGCGCAGCGGTATTGGCGGCGGTAGCCGTTAGCGCTGCGCCGGCACCGATGATGTCATCGGTGTGCGCAGTGCCCCGGTTCCGCCCCGAAACCAGCCCGATCCCCATATTTAGTTGCGGCCGCCTCCTCCGAAGCGGCCGCAAACAGCGACCAGAAAACGGGGCCGTCCTGCTGCCTTAGTGGGGCGCTTTAAAGCGGAAGGTGCGGCCGGCCGCTTTTTCGGCAGCCGCCTGCCCGCACCTCCTTCCCCGGCCTCCTCCACCCTCCCCCCCCGCGGCATTGCCGGCTGCTTTCCGCGAGCCCGGCACTTCTCCGTGGTGCCGGGCTCATTTGCCGGCACTATCCAGCGGCGATCTCCCCGTTGCAGGCAGCTCCCCCTTAAGAGAAGGAGGAGGCCTGCAGTACCGCAGCCTGCCGCTCCGCAGCGGCTGGCGCAGCGGCGCCAAGAGCGCTGATATTTAGTGTCGGCGCCCCAAGCAGAGGCGGGCACACCCTGGTATAGCGCCCGGTTCCGAATTGGGGCGCTAACCATGAATATCTGACGATCGCTATAGGCTTCCCGCCCAGCGCTAACTTTTGGGCGCTAGCCAGCTGGCGGGGCCATAGTGAATTTCTAGGCCTTTGTCTTTAAACCAACAGTCATTGTGGTCATGTGACATTTTGCCACAGCGATAGCACTTCTTTTCTTGTTTCAGTGACATTTTATTAGTTGAATATTCCAGGGATTTTTGTTGAATTTCTAAAGCGCCACGTGCTGCTGCTTCCATTGATATTGCAATACTTAGAGCCTTCTCCAATGTGAGGTCTTTTTCAGACAGGAGCTTCTTTTGTGTGCTTTCACTTTGCATGCCACACACAAATCTGTCCCTCAATGCGTCTGATAAGCCCACTCCAAATTGGCAATGTTCTGATAATTTGCGCAACTTTGCCAAATATTCAGAAATGCTTTCATTTTTGCTCTGGATCTATTTATGCAATTTAAATCTTTCGGCTATGAGCAGTGGTTTGGGGCTTAAATGGTCTTGGAGTGTGTCCACTATTTGTTTGAATGTTTCGTTTGCTGGCTTTTCAGGGGTTAATCAACTACGTAGCAGCCCGTATGTCTTTGCGCCCATAACACTCAGCAAAACAGTGGCTTTCTTTTCTACCTCCACTCCGTTAGCCTCACAGTACAACTCCACTCTTTCAATGTAAGTTGCCCAGTCTTCAATGCTGCTATCAAATGCTGCAATCGTGCCAATCGTCGCCATATTTTTTTCCAAACCCGTTTTTCTTTCTTTACTAGTTAGCTAGCGTCATGCAAGTCCTGTGCACTTTTCACTTGACTTACGTATCCCCTGCCTAGCTTAGCAAGCGTGCTCCGTTTTCTCTACCTTCTCGCTCCTTTCTTCCAAATTTCGGTGTCCTCTGGATGCGATGCCAGAATGGGAAGACGTAGGTTCATAATTCTCGTCGCCAATTTGTTGTGTTTGTACCGCTATACACAACTACATAAAATAATAAAGTAGCAGAGACTGAGAGTAACTTCAAGTGATCTTTACTGGGTAACGGGAACTTCGGCACTGACTATACAAATCGATACGCGTCTGTTATATACGCTCGCAACTAAGGATGTACATCCGCAAAACAAAGTAGTCCCTTCAATGTTGTATATACATTACAAATGCCGATCATGAATTTCCTGAATTTATGTGATTTATGGATTTAAAGAATCCAGCAGCAACTCAAATTTACTCCTTTTGAAGCAAAACTGCAGGAAATTACTTTGGCTGCTTGGGAGATTTTTAGGGATATCATCAGCTCTAAAAATCATAAAATGGTTCACGTTATTTAGAGTTCCCAAGCCATCATAAATTAGCAGAACTACAGTAAATGAAATAGTCATTGAGCGCTAAATTTGGCTTACTGCCCTGACAGGAGCAATCTCGGGCGCTCCACTTCCTGGTGGGGCGGTAACCAAGGCGATGTTGGGGCGTGATCGGCGTGATGTTGAGCCTCTGCTGCCGCGTTTCAACGCCCCTTCCCTTCCATTAAAGGGGAGGGCCGCTGCGCACTCTGCAGGGCCTCCAATGGCCCACGCTAGGCCACCAGGGCGGCGTGGTGCCATAGCAGCAACCCAGTGCTGAGACGCGGTGCCAGGCTGCGTGATGGCAGCCAGGAACATGCCATGGTCCACCACGGAGGGCTGACCTGGACGTCGGCCAAAGAAGAAAATGGCGGGACGGGTCGCAGCCGCACTTCCCCTTTAAATACTGCCCCGCGAGTGGAGGTCGGCCTGGCTCGCAACCCGCAAGGCTGACGCTGACAATGCCCGCGGCAACCTCGCGAGGAGCAGCCAAATTTCTGCCGCGGGGCTGTAAGGGGTCGTGGCGGGGCGCGTCATCGGGTAGCGCCTCAGCAACGCCCCGGCGTATTTCTCAGGATGCGCTTTTTTTACTCCACCCCCGGCGATAAGCCCTTTGCGTCCAGTTAGCGCCCACTGGAGGCGCTAACGGCAGGTGCAAAGGAGCCTAATTTCTAGCCCTTAAAACCTACTACTTTGAGCAACCTTTTGGTCACTTCTCCTATTAGCTCCTTATTTGGCTCGGTGTCAATTTTTGTCTGAAAATGCTCTGTGAAGCCTCTTGGGATGTTTTACTATGTTAGAGGCGCTTTATAAATTAAAGTTGTTGTCGTATGGACCTAGAGAAGCGCCGACAAAGTGCGAGTCTGACAGCATAGAAAAAATCGTGGGAGAGACACATTGCAGCACTGAGGCTTCCTGGAGTCCTCGTTGGGGATAAAAATTGAACATGACAGTATTGGTAGCGGTGACCACCGCACAGTCTTTGTGGAGACGAAGTCCCATCTTCATACTGAGGACACCCTCCATCGTGTTGTGTGGCACTACCACTGTGCTAAATGGGATAGATTCAGAACAGATCTAGCAGCTCAAAACTGGGCCTCCATGAGGCGCTGTGGGCCATTAGCAGCAGCAGAATTGTATTCCACCACAATCTGTAACTTCATGGCCTGGCATATCCCTCACTCTACCATTACCATCAAGCCAGGGGACCAACCCTGGTTCAATAAGGAGTGCAGAGGAGCATGCCAGGAGCAGCACCAGGCATACTTAAAAATGAGGTGCCAACCTGGGGAAGCTGCAACACAGGATGACATGCATGTTAAAATGCGGAAGCAGCATGCTAGAGGCAGGGCTAAGCGATCTCACAATCAACGGATCAGATCAAAGCTCTGCAGTCCTGCCACATCCAGTCGTGAAAAGTGGTGGACCATTAAACAACTAACGGGAAGAGGAGGCTCCATGAATATCCACGTCCTCAATGATGGAGGAGCCCAGCACGTGAGTGCAAAAGACAAGGCTGAAGCGCTTGCAACCATCTTCAGCCTGAAGTGCCGAGTGGATGATCCATATCGGCCTCCTGCTGAGGTCTCCACCATCACAGAAGCCAGTCTTCAGCCAATTCAATTCACTCCACGTGATATCAAGTAATGGCTGGGTGCACTGGATACAGCAAAGGCTATGGACCCTGACAACATCCCAGCTGCCGTGCTGAAGACTTGTGCTCCAGAACTAGCCGCGCCTCCAAGCTGTTCCAGTACAGCTACAACACTGGCATCTGTCCGACAATGTGAAAAACTGCCCAGGTATGTCCTGTCCACAAAAAGCAGGAAAAATCCAATCCGGCCAATTACCGCCCCATCAGTCCACTCTCAATCATCAGCAAAGTGATGGAAGGTGTCATCGACAGTGCCATCAAGCAGCACTTACTCACCAATAACCTGCTCACTGATGCCCAGTTTGGGTTCCGTCAGGACCACTCGGCTCTAGACTCCATTACAGCCATTTGACCGAGTGTGGCATCAAGGAGCCCTAGTAAAATTGAAGTCAATGGGAATCGGTGGGGGGTGGGGGGAACTCTCCATTGGCTGGAGTCATACCTAGCACAAAGGAAGATGGTTGTGGTGGTTGGAGGTCAATCATCTCAGCCCCAAGACATCGCTGCAGGAGTTCCTCAGGGCAGTGTCCTAGGCCCAACCATCTTCAGCTGCTTCATCAATGACCTTCCCTCCAACATAAGGTCAGAAATGGGGATGTTCGCTGATGACTGCACAGTGTTCAGTGCCATTCGCAATTCCTCAGATAATGAAGCAGTCTATGCCTATATGCAACAAGACCTGGACGACATTCAGGCTTGGGCTGATAAGTGGCAGGTAACATTCGCGCCACACATGTACCAGGCAATGACTATCTCCAACAAGCGAGAGTCTAACCACTGCCCCTTGACATTCAATGGCATTACCATCACCGAATCCACCACCATCAACATCCTGAGGGTCACCATTGACCAGAAACGTAACTGGACCAGCCACATTAATGTGACAACAAGAGCAGGTCAGAGGCTGGGTATTCTGCAGCGAGTGTCTCACCTCCTGACTCCTCAAAGCCTTTCCACCATCTACAAGGCACAAGTAAGGAGTGTGATGGAATTCTCTCCACTTGCCTGGATGAGTGCAGCTTCAACAACACTCAAGAAGCTCGACACCATCCAGGACAAAGCAGCCCGCCTGATTGGCACTCCATCCACCACCTTAAACATTCACTCCCTCCACTACCGGAGTACCATGGCTGCAGTGTGTACCACTTACAAGATGCACTGCAGCAACTCGCCAAGGCTTCTTCGGCAGCACCTCCCAAACCCGTGACCGCTACCACCTAGAAGGACAAGGGCAGCAAGCGCATGGGAACACACCACCTCCGATATATTTCCAAGTCACACACCATCCTGACTTGGAAATATATCGTTGTTCCTTCATCATCGCTGGGTCAAAATCCTGAAACTCCCTCCCTAACAGCACTGTAGGAGTACCATCACCACACGGACTGCAGCAGTTCAAGAAGGCAGCTCACCACCACCTTCTCAAAGACAACTTGGGATGGGCAATAAATGCTGGCCTTGCCAGCAACGCCCACATCCCATGAATGAATTTTTTTTTAAATGCACATCGGTAAATAATGTACAGGGCACTAACGAGGTGGGAAGAACTACCCAAAATAGCCGGCGTGCCTCATATGTTATAAACTTTGTCTTTGCAATTGACTCCTATGGTAATGGCAAATGGTTCACGCGATTTGCTCGATAAAGGCGGTCGCCCATGATCGGTGGTGGGGACTATATTTTTGTCTCAATTAGGGATGTCATTATTTCACAAAAGTAACAATTGAATGAAGACAAAACATGATGGACTCACTAATGTCATGTGACTGATAGGAGAAATTCATTTACAAAATAATTTTGATTTCTGTCCAAAATTAGAGCAAAAATGTAGGTATAAATTGATGGGCATTTTGCAAATATTTGTGGGCCTTTCTTCATATGGGAGTGTGAGCTATTTCTTTATTTGCGCCTGGCTGTAGCTGACACATTGGCCTTGATATTCACCCTCGCTCCCACAATCTTTCTGCATGGCTTTCACACATACTCTATTACCAAAATGCTCCATTTCTCTCTCAAGGTTTTTTAAAATTTCAGAATACGCAGTCAGGCTATAGCAGATGTACGGTGCCTGAGATGGCTGTCGAGGAGATTCTGGAACATTTGCAGGCAACAAAGAAAATGAGGAGGCGCAGGCAAGGACAGAGGCAGTAAAATTTGGAAAAATGCACTCTTCTACCAAATGTACCCTCACCCAAATATCCACTGGTATGGTTGTTTATAGGGAATCGGGGGATGATTCTTCAGGAAGTTAAAAATTGTGCAATCTGGTTAATTTTGAAACACTTTTTACTTAATGGTTGATGGGAAAAATAAATGATGTGGGTTTATGTGGCACAGGCAGGATGGGCCAAATGACCTCCTTCTGTGCTGTATCATTCTATGATTTTATACCACAGAGGAAGTGGAGTGGTCGAGAGAAGAGGTGGAGAGATAGAGCTGAATGTTGTCAGCATACATGTAGAATCTAACTGCATGTTTACAAATCATAGAATTTTACAGCACAGAAGGAGGCCATTTGGCCCATCACACCTGTGCAAATAATGTCACCAAGGGCAACATGTAGATGAAACAAAGGAAGGGGCCAAGGATAGATCCTTGTAGAAACGCCGGAGGTAATGGCGCAGGAGTGGGAAGAGAACCATTGCTGAAATGCTCTGGCTTTGATCGGATAAGTAAGAGTGGAACCAAGCAAGGACTGTCCCACCGAGCTGGGCAAAGGAGGGGAGGCATTGGAGTAGGATGATATGGTCAACTATGTCAAAGACTGCACAGAGATTGAGGAGAAAATGGAGGGATAATGCACCATGGTCACAGTCACAAAGGATACAATTTGTGACTGTGGTTAACACCCTTTCGGTGCTATGCCAGGGCAGAAGCCTGACTGGAGAGCTTCAAACAGGGATTTGAGGGAAAGGTGGGCACGGATTTGGGAGGTAATAATACATTCAAGGACTTTAGAGAGGAAAGGGAGTTTGGAGATGGGATGGTAGTTTGCAAACCTTCAGCCAGAAGTGCAGAGTGGATGATCCATCTAGGCCTACTCCTGAGGTCCCCACCATTTCAGAAGCCAGTCTTCAGCCAATTTGATTCACTCCATGTGATATCAAGAAACGGCTGAATGCACTGGATACAGCAAAGACTACGGGCCCCGACAACATCCCGGCTATCGTGCTGATGACTTGTGCTCCAGAATTAGCTAGCTAAGCTATTCCAGTACAGCTACAACACTGGCATTTATCTAACAAAGTGAAAAATTGCCCAGGTATGTCCTGTCCACAATGAAAAGCATGACGAATCCAACCCGACCAATTACCGCCCCATCAATCTACTCTCAATCATCAGCAAAGTGATGTAAGGTGTCGTCGACAGTGCTATCAAGCGGCACTTATTCGCCAATAACCTGCTCAATGATGCTCAGTATGGGTTCTGCCAAGACCACTCAGCTCCAGACCTCATTACAGCCTTGGTCCAAACATGGACAAAAGAGCTGAAGTCCAGAGGTGAGGTGAGAGTGAGAGGGGGCATTTGACCAAGTGTGGCATCAAGGAGCCCGAGTAAAACTGAAGTCAATGGGAATTGGGGGAATAACTCTCCACTGGCTGGAGTCATACCTAGCACAAAGGTGGTTGTGGTTGTTGGGAGCCAATCATCTCAGCCCCAGGACATCGCTGCAGGAGTTCCTCAGGGAAACGTCCTAAGCCCAACCATCTTCAGCTCCTTCATCAATGACCTTCCCTCCATCATAAGGCCAGAAGTGGGGATGTTCGCTGATGATTGCACAGTGTCCAGTTCCAATTGCAACTCCTCAGATAAAGAAACAGTCCATGCCCGCATGCAGCAAGACATAAGAACATAAGAAATAGGAGCAGGACAATATTCATGTCATCAACATCCTGGGGGTCAGGATTGACCAGAAACTTAACTGGACCAGCCACATAAATACAAGAGCAGGTCAGCGGCTGGGTATTCTGTGGTGACTGACTCACCTCCCGACTCCCCAAAGCCTTTCGACCATCTACAAGGCACAAGTCAGGAGTGTAATGGAATACTCTCCACTTGCCTGGATGAGTGCAGCTCCAACAACACTCTAGAAGCTCAACACCATCTAGAACAAAGCAGCCCGCTTGATTGGCACCCCATCGGCCACTTTAAACATTCACTCCCTCCACCACCGGCGCACCATGGCTGCAGTGTGTACCATCTACAAGATGCACTGCAGCAACTCGCCAAGGCTTCTTCGGCAGCACCTCCCAAACCTGCGACCTCTTCCACCTAGAAGGACAATGGCAACAGGTACATGGGAACACCACCAGCTCCAGGTTCCCCTCCAAGTCACACACCATCCTGTCTTGGAACTATATCGCCAATCCTTCATCATCGCCGGGTCAAAATCTTGGAGCTCCCCCCCCTAACAGCACTGTGGGAGTACCTTCACCACACGGACTGCAGCGGTTCAAGAAGGGCAATTAGGGATGGGCAATAAATGCTGGCCTTGTCAGCAATGCCCACATTTTGGGAATTAATTTTTAAAAAGCCAGAGGGCTTGAGTGTGGGTTTTATGAAGAGGGAATGATGATAGCAGTTTTGAAAAGGAGGAGGACAGTGACCATTTACCATGGAAGCTAATATGGGGACCAAGAAGAGAAATTGAGTAGTGAGTTTTTTTTATTGGGAATGGGGTCAAGGGAGCAGGAGGTGGGTCTCATGGATGAGATGAGTTCAAAGAGACCAGGGCCCCAATTTTCTGCCAGCTGTCGGGCGGCTTTCCAGGCGGCTGGGGGCCAAAAATCGCTGAAAAAGCGGGTCACGACCACCACCACCCCCCCCCGCCTGATTCCCCGCCCCATCCGACTTTCGGACCGCCGTTTCTCCGCGACCCGCTTCAGTCCCGGCTGCCGCTGGCGGGACTGGCCGTCGGAACACAAATCACCAATTATTACCTTGTTTAAGTAGATTTTAAGGGGCCGTTGTGATTTTGGGGCTTTCCCCACGTGAAACACGCCTGCGGGGAACCCCGCTGATGAGAGCTGGCATGAAAACAGTTGGCTTGCTTGCTTGCAGCTGCAGGTCAATGAGGACTGAAGAGATTTAAACAGGCAGCATTTGCAGGCTGCAGGACCTTGTTGATGAAGGCTTGGGGGAACTTTTTGAAGGCTTAGGCACAGCTGTGGAAAGTTGGAGCCTTACACACTTCTCCAGTGTGAGCTCCTGGGAAGCCCCTCTCACCACCCTAACTCAGCGCCTCCTCAACGGAGGCATCTGCCAGAAGCATGGGAGGCCTTTGGTACCTTCCCTTCCTGGCATTAGAGGATCTCCAACAGCAGAGGAGGCTGGAGCAACTCCAGCAACAGCATCACCAGCAGCACCAACAGGAGCGGCAGGCTGCGGCTCACCCACCTGAGGCAGCACAGGCCAGAAGGGGTCAGCGCATGGAAGGCCGTCGGCGCAGGAGATACCCCCCCCAAACAGGGTGTACAGACACAGGGTCAGCTACCTCAACATGACTGAGCAGCAGTGCCAGAGGCGGCTTCGACTTTCGCGAGAGGTTGTGACTGACATCTGTGCAATGCTGCGGCAAGACCTAGAGCCCAGAGCAACAGGTCCACACTACTTGCCAGTGGCCATCAAAGTCACCACCGCACTCAATTTTTATGCCTCAGGCTCCTTCCAGGGATCAGCAGCAGACATCAGCGGCATCTCCCAGGCTGCCGCACACACATGCATCACGCAGGTAACCGATGCCCTCTTTGCCATCGCGCACAATCACATCCATTTCACCAGGGATCGCGCAAGTGTGAAGGTGCGAGCGCGTGGATTCGCTCAGCTGGCAGACTTTCCAAGGCTGCAGGGCGTCATTGACTGCACACGTGGCCCTTAGGGCACCCCACCGCAATCCAGGAGTTTTTCTCAACCGCAATAGCTTCCACTCCCTTAATGTTCAGCTGGTGTGTGACCACAAGAAGGTGATTTTGCATGTTTGTGCCAGGTTCCCTGGCAGCTGCCATGACTCCTTCATACTGCGCCAGTCTACTGTGCCTCCGCTATTCAGTCTGCCAAACGAACTTCAAGGATGGCTACTTGGAGACAAGGGATATCCCCTGCACTCTTGGCTAATGACGCTGTTGAGGAGACCAGCCAGCGAAGCTGAGGAGCGCTACAACTCCAGCCACATTTCCACCAGATGCATTATCGAGCAAACCATCGGATTGCTGAAGATGCGCTTCAGATGCCTCGATAGATCAGGTGGAGCCCTACAGTACTCATCAGCCAGGGTCTCCAAAACGTTGTGGTATGCTGTGTGCTTCACAACATGGCACAGCGTCGTGGCTTGCCGATTCCGCAGGACCAAGAGGCTCCTCACAGAGCTGCCTTGGATGAGGATGATGCTGAGGAGGAGGAGGAGGAGGACAGAAACGAGCATCCTGCAGAGGCCCGCCAACCAGCGGCACCAGTGCGCGAGAACATTGCTGGGCGGAATGCAAGGAACGCACTCATCCTGGGCAGATTTGCGTAGCCTGGAACATCAAACAATGCAGCCTCACTGCTTCTGAATTGACCATGGACAGTGGCCCATGCCTGCACTTTCCAACAACTTTGACCAGCTTGCAGTTATCTGCAAGTTATCCTAAGGCCTCTATGTGAGATCCCCATTCACCAAATGACAGATGCCATAACTGCAGCAGCTGGCACCAGATTTTTTATGTACAGGAAAATGATGGCATTAAAACTATTTACAAGACTGGATGGTGGAATAGTTATGTGAGTGTGAGCAAAGAGAGAGACGGAATGGGTAAGGGTGCATGGATGTGACTGTGAAGTGGGATGTGGAAGAAGAGATTGCTGAAGCTGAGTGCTGTTGGGGAAAGGCAATGGGGATCAGGTTGAGGGTGATGGAAACTTCATACTTGCTTTCCCTGTGCGGTGAAGGTCATGGAAGCGCTTCCTGCACTGCAGCCAGGTGTGACGAGTGACACCCAGAGGCCTAGAAATTCGGTGGGCTGCGCCACCAGTTAGCGCCTAAAGAGGGCACTCAGTGGCTTTAGTGCCACTGGCCACGCCTCCTGCGATATTTAGCGGGCCGCTAATGGCGGTATTAGCCTGTTGCGCTGCGCCGCCACCGATGATGTCATCAGTGTGCGCAGCGCCCCGCTACCGCCTCGATCGTGATATTTGGTAGCGCCCGCCTCTGTAGCGCCGTTCGCAAATCGCGCCTGGTTCACGGGGCCTACCTGTGGCGGCAGTGGCACAAATTAAGGCGGAGGCGCGGGGCGGCCATTTTTTCCGGTGGCCGCCTGCCAGCACCTCCGTCCCCGGCCTCCTGATCCCCCCCCCCTCCCGGGCAGTGCCGACTGTGTCCCGAGAGCCCGGCACTTCTCCTCGGTGCCAGGCTCTTTTGCCGGCACTCGCTCATCGCGCTGGTGCAGGCCCCTCCCCCTTAAGAAGCGGAGGAAGGCCTGCAGTACCGCAGCGTGCTGTCCCACGGTGTGTGGCGCTGCGGCACTTTGCGCTACGATATTCAGTTTCAGCGCCCTAAGAGGGACGCGGGGCGCCTCGAGCAGCGCCCCGAGTCCCTCTTGGGGCGTTCAAGACGAATTTCCGGCGGTCGCAACTGTTCCGATCGCAGCGGTAATTCCGGCGCCCAGGCGAGCTGGGCGCCCCGTTTGCAGCTCCACCGAATTTCTCCCCCAGAGAGTTTACCTGTGCTGCCACCTCCATCCAGGCAGCCGTGGACTCTTTGGGAGGCCTCTTCCTCCCTGAGCGAGGGTAGAAGACCTCCCTGTGGGCCCTTACCCCATCCACCAAGGTCTGCAATGACGTCTCGTTGAATTTGGCCGCAGCTCGGCCTCTGCCGCTGGCAACAGCTGGTGCAGGCTCCTCTGCCATTGTGCAAGATTGGTTGAGAAGCCTGCAGAGGTGGAGAAGCTTGCTGGACACTTTGAAAGCACCACGAATGATGACATCATACTGTGGGGCTTTCTGACATGAATTGGACAATTAGCAAGGCTGCCCACATGCTGGGAATTAATTGGGCACTTGAGGGAAAATTGCGTGGAGCTGGCTGACACATTTTTTTGTGTGTCAGAAACCCCACATTCGGGGAAACCCGACCATTTCCCACACAAGCCAAAAATCGGGCCCCATGACGGGAGATGGGATAGAAATTCGAGATTATATGGAGGAAGAGGTTTAGGGAGACAGGAGGGCAGTGAAGCCTGAGGGGAGAGGGCAATGGGAGCTGAGATGAAGATTGAAAGTAGCTCACAACAAGCCCACCACCCCCAAAACGGTGGCACTCTTTTCCTCATCAAGACTGCCATAATAAGCTTTCCTTTCAAACAACAATAAGTCATTTTTGCAGGGAAAGAGGGAAGCCGTTGTGTTGAAAATACCCAGTCCATACATTTTACACCTATCCACATATCAGAGCTGATAGAAATCACAATTTCAGCATTAGTTGCCTGATTTCAACTAATGTTGAATTTAAATGTTTGCACATACTCACTGTGTAAACAGAGCCAAGTGAAGATTCAAACAATTTTCTACTGGCAGTCAGGTCACATACACATTTAAAAAAAATGTTTTATTCATTGATGGGATGTGGGCGTCGCTGGCTAGGCCTGCATTTAGTGCCCATCCCTAATTGCCCTTGAGAAGATGGTGGTGAGCCGCCTTCTTGAACCGCTGCAGTCCCTTTGGTGTAGGTATACCCACAATGCTGTTCGGAAGGGAGTTCCAGGATTTTGGCCCAGCGACAGTGAAGGAACGGCGATACAGGTCCAAGTCAGGATGATGTGTGGCTTGGAGGGGAACTTGTAGGTGGTGATGTTCCCATGCATCTGCTGCCCTTGTCCTTCTAAGTGGTAGAGGTTGCGGGTTTGGAAGGTGCTGTTGAAGGAGCTTTGGCGAGTTGCTGCAGTGCATCTTGTAGATGGTACACACTGCAGCCACAGTGCACCGGTGGTGGAGGGAGTGAATGTTGAAGGTGGTGGATGGAGTGCCAATCAAGCGGGCTGCTTTATCCTGAATGGTGTCGAGCTTCTTGAGTGTTGTTGGAGCTGCACTCATCCAGGCAAGTGGAGATTATTCCATCACACTCCTGACTTGTGCCTTGTAGATGGTGGAAAGGCTTTGGGGAGTCAGGAGGGTGAGACACTCGCCGCAGAATTCCCAGCCTCTGGCCTGCTCTTGTAGCCACAGTATTTATATGGCTGGTCCAGTTCAGTTTCTGATCAATGGTAATCCCCATGATGTTGATAGTGGGGGATTCATACAGCACAGACCCCTTCTTTAAACTGTAGCATTCCTGTGATGCTACAGCTTTAAGATCAAATTATATTTACCCAATGCTACATGATTTCAATGTTATATTAGTTTGTTTAGAAAAATAAACTTTGGTTCTACAATTTTCTTTGCACAAAATGATTCACTGAATAGTACTTGCATGGTGACATTTTTTTTATCAAGTGGCACCATCCAATAACAGAGTTAATTCGCAGACTACGATGAAGTGACAATCTAATGTATTGATATAAATGCAGATGCAGGTCCTAGTATTTGACAGTGACTGAGTCACAGTCCATTTGTCTGTTTTCATTTGGCATTTTCTAATATTCAGAAGGAAGTCTACATACAGTAAGTGACTGTTTAGAAAGGTCAATCCAATTTCTGTAGATTGAAGAGATGATATTGCAGTTACTTCACCATTCCATCGGAGAGCTAGCACTGCAAACAACATCTAGGTTAGTTTTATTACTAGCCTCTTTCATTTGCGTTTACCTTATGGCGTGGCATTACAGTATCTCCAAACCTTTTCAAAATAATCAGAATTTTCACATCTTCACATTGGAAAACTGCCAATTTTAGATAAGCACTCTTACAGTTCATATATTGCCAGATTTCTTTGGAAATCCAGTCAAATATTGTTGAATTTATTCTCTTACTTTTAAACATAATGATAATAATAATGGGTTCTCATCTGTGATATAATTGATCATTAAGAATTAAGTCTCTTTTTTTTCCTCCCACAGATCTAGAGTAAATTAAACATAACTTTCTTTGCTTTATGTTGGAGAATGAAAAAGTTCCGTCCTTTCTAATACTGTATTTACATGAAAGTAATAAACCAGCTTGAAATCACGTTGACTCAAATAAAGTATTGCTGACCTCAAAAAAATGTGTTGTGCGTCATGTGTTTAATCCAGGAAGATAATTTATTTATTCCTCCTGCTGTGCTTCTTTTAAAGTCAATTTAACTGCCACATTTGCTGTTATAAACCTTTTGTGCAATTGGCTTTCTGAAGGCATTAACGGTATCAATTTTATGTAGTAATAGAGCTTGAGCACCGAGATTCTCTTTCAATAACCTGACCAGCAGTTGAAGACTAGACAGTGCAAGGTCACCAAATCTCCTCTTCCATTTTAGGACAACAGATTGTCTCTGAGTAGAAGAGTTTGGGAATAAATCCAAAGGAGGGTGAGAAGAACTAGGAGGGAAAATTCGGTTGCTTAGAGGGCGTTAACGGGGTACAAAGCAACTCGCGCCCGGGCGCGGCGCCGCCAACGCCTCCTGCGAAATTCAGCGGGAGGTTAGCGGCGGCGCTAACCGTTAGCGCCCCGCGGTGCTGCGCCACCGGCGATGATGTCATCACCGTGCGCAGCGCCCTACTCGCGCCCCGGCCGCGATCTTTGGTAGCGCCCCCTGACTTACTGCTGGATGCTATGTCCGACGGGGTCAGGGGGGCCTACCTGCGGCCGGGGCGGCACTATTTAAAGGCGAGGTACCGGGCGGCCATTTTTGTTGCTGGCCGCCTGCCAGCGCCTGCCTCCGCTGCCGTCCCCGGCCTCCTTACCCGCCCCCCTCCTTGGAGTTTGATGATAAGCAATTAAAGCACTTTAACATAGTGTGACGGGGAGTTCATTGTAAGTGGCAGACAATTTTTAGTGCAAGGTATTCTGGGAAAGTGTGGTGGCTTCTCTTATCTTGCCTGACCTGGTATGGTCATTAAACTTCTGCCTGGCCAAACATGGGTTGGTAGAGTTGGCATTCACTGCAATGGCCACCTCTTCCATTGTCTCTAAGAAGTTCTCCTTTGGAGCCCTACAGCATTAAATGGCAACAAGAATCCCACATGTCTGCCTCTAATAGCACTTCCATTGTTTCATCTGAGAACATGAGGGCTTTTTGCACTCCTGAACAACCTGAACTTTCTTTTCTTCAACAAAAACAATTCTAATGATGCTTGCCCCTTTAAGCTGCTACAGGCCTTTAAGTAGTATACGATTTCCCAACCCTACCAGGCGAGTTCAAAATCAGAGGCATTTCTGAATCTTGAAGCTTGCCCGAAGAATGATAATGAGCAAGATGTTGGATATTATGGTCATTGTAAGAGCCATAAAAGCTTAAGAAAATACTTTAAAATAGTGGCTAAATGGCATAATACAGTTAATTTACCTGAACGACTTATTGTATTAAGAAACCCCCTATTTTCTTGCTCCAGTAGTATAGTCCGACACCCCCTTCATTCTTGCCACAATGGAACAGTCCCTAAGCCACACATGGGTGCAGCCATCTTATAGTTTTAAACTGCACGTGGTGAAAGAGGCAGAAGCTGTGAGGTTTGGAGCAGTACAGTTTTTGAACGTGTTCGTTTATACGTGTTTGCTTTGTAATTCTGTTTGTTAAGTGTTATAGTAAACCATTTAAAAGACAAAGCTACGTTTGGGAACGTTTTATTTCGACACGCGTCTACTCGATGTTAAAAGCCCCACAGCCCAGTGGCCTGCCTGTTTGGAAACTAAGAAGCGCCACTACATTAGTCAAAAACTAGCTCCCTAAGAAGGAAGGGACGGAATCGTCGGCGAACGTATACATGAATGGTCATGGAGCCAGACGACAATTTAAGAAAGTGAAGGTACAGTGACTGTTACTTGCTTTGTTCATTCTGTTGAGAAGCTAAATAAGAGCTGCGGGTAAAATGGCCGAGGCCTTACGGAGCCAGGAGCTTCCCCCAGCCAGAAGGATTGCTGGCCAAAAGAGGGAAATAAAGCTCACCCCAAAGGCAAGGGAAGAGAAGTTACATAGAAGCATAGGTGCAAGGAAGGCTAAATTAGTTCAGATAACTGGAAAAATGAAGATAATTGATCGTCTCATGGAAGATAATGCTAACATTAAGAAAGCTGAAGACATGATGTATTACGATTTCTCCAAGCTGCATGAAGAATTTAATATACTCAATGAAGATGTATTAGCACTTCTGTCTGAAGAAGAGGGAAACACTGATCAGCACGACTGGTTTGATCTTAAATCAACCAGCATTAAGGACTACATCAAGGCCACGGAGCAGTGGATGTTAAAAATTCGTCAAGATGCTGATACAGCAGAGAAAGATAAGGTTGACGATGAAGTCGGACCAGACGATAGCATTTCAGAGACTTCCGCCAGACCGAGCAAAAATCGAAAAGAAGGTAGCTCTGTTTCTGGACGCAGGTCAGTCGCTTCTACCACAAGCTCGGCGCGACGCATGAGAGCGGAGGCTGAACGGGCGGCGTTGATGGTGCGCGCAGCATCTTTAGATGAGAAGCAAGCTCTTGAACGGGAAGAGGCCCAACTGCAGGTCCAAGAGGCCCAACTGCAGGCCCAACTGCAGGCCCAACAGGCCCAACTGCAGGCTCAACTGCAGGCCCAACAGGCCCAACTGCAGGCCCAAGTGCAGGCCCAACTGCAGGCCCAAGTGCAGGCCCAACAGGCCCAAGTGCAGGCCCAGCGGGCCCAGGTGCAGGCAAAGAAAGAACGGCTGGAGATGAAAACAGCTATCGAGGTCTCAGATGCCAGGTTGAGTGCGTACGAAGATTATGAAGGCTCACGGGACGGCGGGAGCCACTGCCAGTCAACGTTGCCACATAGAGTTGGATCCAGGGCACCTTCAAGAGTTACAACAGAGCCCGAAAGCGATTCCCCGGCATTACAGCGTGGAAGAGTGGCCTCTCCACTAACAGGAGCACGTGATGCTACCCCAGACGTCAGACGGTCTAGACTAGACCCTGCTGATGACCACCAGAGGCCTGAAGACACGGAGAAGCCTATACCGAGTGGTGCAACGTCAGAACGAAATTACAGAGATGCTTGTAAAACAACAGAATCTGTTTCGACTCCCTCAAAGAGACATACCAGTGTTCCAAGGCGACCCACTCAAGTATAAGCCCTTCATCAGATCCTTTGAACAAGCCATTGACTCCAAGACAGAGAGCAGCAGTGATAAGTTGTACTACCTGGGACAGTACACCAGTGGTAAACCACAAGACCTGGTCAGAAGCTGTGAACACATGAGACCAGACCGGGGATACATAGAAGCCAGGAAGTTGCTGCAGGAGCACTATGGTAACGAGCTGAAGATAGCCACTGCATATATCGAAAAGGCTACCAAGTGGCCACAGATCAGATCGGAAGACGGAGAGGCATTGAACGCATATGTTCTCTTCCTCATAGGATGTCGCAACACCATGGAGGATGTTGAATTCATGGAAGAGATGGACAATCCTACGACTATGAGAATCGTCATCTCTAAACTTCCTTACAGGATGAGAGAACAATGGAGAAGAACAGCCTTTGAGATAATGGAGAGACGGAAAAGTAGAGCCAGGTTTGCAGACTTAGTGAACTTCATAGACAAACAGGCTAAAATTGCTAGGGACCCATTGTTTGGAAACATCCAGGATGTCAGCCCGACCACCGATGGAAGAGTGAAAGCCAAGCCTGCTGAATCAAAGACTCTCAGGAAAGGTGGTTCCAGGGGAAGCAGCTTTGCAACTATCGTCACTCAGGCCGAGGAAGAAAGGCCCCAGAACTCATCTCCCAAAAAGAGCAGCACAGTGACGCCTGCTAATGCCTTTCAGAAGCCATGCTTATTCTGCCAGAAGAATCATACACTGGATTTCTGCAGCGACATCAAAGCACAGCCACATAAGGACAGAATCGAATTCCTGAAGTACAACGGCCTATGTTTTGGATGTCTCTCTCAGGGGCACCTGAGTAGAAACTGTAAGCAAAGAACAACATGCAGAGAGTGCACTCGGAAACATCCCAGTCTGCTGCATATCCATAAAGAAGAACAAGTCTCTAAGAAGAGTGAAGAAAACAATACCGACGAGAAGGTTGTTTCAAGTGCTCTGGTGTCGCTAGAACCAGAGACTTGTGGACTCACTGGGGCCGGTGACAGTGACTGTATTCTTGCCATCGTACCAGTAAGGATCAAGTCTAAGAGGAGTGAGAAGGTTGTGGAGACTTACGCCTTCATGGATCCAGGTAGTTCAGCAACGTTCTGCACAGAATCACTCATGCGACAGCTGAACGTTAGAGGCAGAAGAACAGAAATCCTATTACGCACCATGGGTCATGAGAAGTCAATGCAAAGCTATATCCTGTCAGACCTAGAAGTGTGTGGACTTGAAGAGAAGGACTTCATAGACCTGCCTAATGTTTTCACACACAGGGAGATTCCTGTTAGAATAGGGAACCTAGCCCTGCAGAAGGATGTGGATAGATGGCCCTACCTAGAAAAGGTGCGTCTCCCATACATTGAAGCAGAAATTGGCCTATTAATTGGAACCAATGCCTACAAAACTATGGAGCCATGGCAGGTGATAAACAGCAAGGATGACGGACCCTACGCCGTCAGGACAGCCCTTGTAAGGAGAGATGATGGCCACAAGTCGAACAAGGAGGAACGACAAAACGTCACAGTTAATCGCATCTCTATCGCAAGCATTGAAGAGCTGTTGATACAGCAGTTCAACGCAGACTTCTCAGAACGCAGCTGTGAGGAAAAGACAGAGATGTCACAAGAAGACCATCAGTTCATGGGTTTGATGACAAGGTCTACACAGTTCATTGATGGCCACTATCACATTGGTTTGCCACTGAGAAGACAGACCGCGAAGATGCCGAACAATCGCTGCATAGCAGAGCAACGCGCCATCAATCTAAAGAGAAAGCTGAACAAGAACCCCGACTTTCACGAAGACTACAAAGACTTCATGAGAAACATCATAGCGAAAGGCTATGCTGTAAAAGTGCCCGAAGAACAGTTGAACAGAGACGATGGAAGGGTCTGGTACATTCCTCATCACGGGGTGTATCACCCAAAGAAGAAAAAGATCCGTGTAGTGTTTGACTGCGCCGCCTCATTCAGAGGAACTTCATTGAATGACCAGCTGCTTCAAGGTCCTGATCTTACTAATACCCTCATTGGCGTCTTGACTAGGTTTAGACAAGAGCTCGTTGCCATGATGGCAGACATAGAATCAATGTTCTACCAAGTCAGAATCCCTGATGAAGATGCTGATCTTCTGCGTTTCCTTTGGTGGCCAGATGGCGACGTTAGTGAAGCGATGGTGGAATGTAGAATGGCCGTACACCTGTTTGGAGCCACATCATCTCCCAGCTGTGCAAGCTACGCTCTCAGAAAAACTGCAGAAGATGGCAAGGGCAAAGCACCATCCGAGGCTGTGGAGACAATCTTCAGAAACTTTTATGTCGATGACTGTCTGAAGTCCGTGTCAACAGAAGACGATGCCATCGCACTGTCAAGAGACCTTAGAACTCTGTGTTCGAATGGAGGATTCCATCTGACTAAGTGGATAAGCAACAGCAGAGCAGTTCTAGCTTCTATCCCAGAAAAGGAAAGAGCCACTGAAGTCAAAGATCTGGACCTGAGCCACGATGTCCTTCCTATCGAGAGAGCTCTTGGTGTACAATGGTGCATCGAGTCAGACACGTTCAACTTCAGGATAATGGTGAACGAAAGACCATCCACAAGACGAGGGATTCTCTCCGTGGTCAGTTCCATCTACGACCCTCTCGGATTCCTGGCACCACTCATTCTGCCGGTGAAGCTGATGCTACGAGAGCTGTGTAGAGACAAGAGAGGATGGGATGAAGATATCCCAGAAGGTCAAGCTCAGAGATGGCACAGATGGCTGACAGATTTGCAACAACTTTCTAGCTTCAACGTCAGTAGATGCATCAAGGCCGCGAGTTTTGGAGTTACAAAGACGGCTCAACTACATCATTTCTCGTACGCCAGTGAGGACGGCTATGGCACGGCTACCTACCTCTTGCTGACAAATCAACAGGGCCAGAAACATTGTGCCTTCCTCATGGTAAAATCCAGGGTGGCTCCGCTGAAGCAGGTCACCATCCCGAGACTGGAATTGACGGCAGCGGTTGTTGCAGTTAAAGTTGACCAGGTGATGCGTAAAGAGTTACAGCTCCCATTAGAAGAATCTGTCTTCTGGACGGATAGCACGACGGTGCTGAAGTATATAGAGAATGAGAAGATACGCTTCAAGACCTTCGTAGCAAACAGAATCTCATCCATTAGAGAAGCTACACAACCATCTCAATGGAGGTATGTAAACACCTCATTAAACCCAGCAGATCAAGCCTCACGGGGATTGAAGGCTGAAAACTTCATGAGGAGTGAAACTTGGATACAAGGCCCAAGTTATCTGCTGGAAACAGAGAGATCATGGCCAGAAAGACCAGATATACCAAGTCAGATTACTGAAGACGACGTCGAAGTCAAGAGATCAGTCACAGTAAATTTCATAACTACGAAAGAGAACTTTGACACAGTGAACAAGCTTGTTAACCATTTCTCAGGATGGCACCAGTTGAGGAAAGCAGTTGCATGGTTTCTAAGGTTGAAAGAGTTGCTGCTACACCTGAGCGGTAAGAGAAAAGAGTACCGAGCCACTATCAGTCAGTCTGAAAGTAACCCTGATAAGCAGAGAATGCTTCTACAGCAGTATATGCATCAGCACAAGACCACATTGAGCAAGAATTCATTGACCGTGGAGGATTTGGCCAAGGCTGAGAAGGAGATAGTTTGCTTCAGTCAAAGACAAAGATACCCAGAAGAAACCGAAGCTCTACAGCAAAATACTCCAATCAAGAAAGGTAGTCATATCTACAAGCTGGACCCTACACTGCAAGATGGAGTACTGAGGGTGGGAGGGAGACTAAACAAATCTGCTATGCCAGAGGAGGCCAAGCATCCTGCTATCGTTTCTAAGGACCTCCGGGTTGCTACTCTCATTCTTCAGCATATACACCAGAGTATTGGACACAGTGGGAGGAATCACGTGCTTGCGAAGCTAAGACAAAGATACTGGATTCCAGGAGCTAATTCCGTAATAAGAAAAATACTCTCTGAATGTATTGTTTGCAGACGGTTACACGCTAGAGCTGGGGAGCAGAAAATGGCAGACCTGCCTGAAGACCGTTTGTTACCAGACAAGCCCCCATTTACAAACGTAGGGGTGGACTATTTCGGGCCTTTCGAGGTAAAGCGAGGACGGAGCCTTGTCAAGAGATATGGTGTGCTTTTCACTTGTTTGACCATCAGAGCAGTTCATATCGAGGTGGCACACACGCTTGACACTGATTCCTGTATTAACGCCTTGCGGCGCTTTGTCTGTAGAAGAGGACAGGTGTCCATTATGCGTTCTGATAATGGCACTAATTTCGTCGGAGCGGAGAGAGAACTACGGGAAGCTATTGAAGGTTGGAATCAGCTTAAAATACAGGAAGCCATGATGCAAACAGGAATTAAGTGGATCTTCAATCCTCCGGCTGCATCCCACCACGGAGGTGTCTGGGAAAGACAGATACGCACCGTAAGAAAACTACTCAGTTCTGTACTGAAGCAGCAAGCGCTGGACGACGAGGGACTCCAAACCGTTCTGTGCGAGGTCGAAGCCATCATTAATGACCGACCGATAACTAAGACATCAGATGATCCCAATGACCTCGAAGCCCTGACTCCGAACCACCTGTTGTTGTTGAAAACACAGCCAGCCATGCCCCCGGGGGTCTTCAAAAAGGAAGATCTGTATGCCCGTCGGAAGTGGAGGCAAGTTCAGTATATGTCAGACCTCTTCTGGACCAGATGGACAAGAGAATACTTACCTCTGCTACAGGAGCGTCAAAAATGGTCCAAAATAAAGAGGAACTTCATCGTCGGAGACATTGTCTTAATTGTGGATGATTCAGCCCCTAGAAATTCTTGGTTGATGGGAAAAATAATTAAGACCATGCCAGACTCCAGAGGCGTCGTTCGTCGCGTCTGTTTGCAAACCAAGACCAGTACCCTGGAGAGACCGATCACAAAGCTCTGCCTGCTACAAGAAGCAGCGTGAAAAGCTCCTGAACGAAAGAAAAAAGTGGACACTTGTATTGTAAATATGTTGAACTCATTAGTTTATGACTCTTAATGTTTGAGTAATTGATATGCTTCATGTGCCTAGTCAATTAGGGGCCGGAATGTAAGAGCCATAAAAGCTTAAGAAAATACTTTAAAATAGTGGCTAAATGGCATAATACAGTTAATTTACCTGAACGACTTATTGTATTAAGAAACCCCCTATTTTCTTGCTCCAGTAGTATAGTCCGACACCCCCTTCATTCTTGCCACAATGGAACAGTCCCTAAGCCACACATGGGTGCAGCCATCTTACAGTTTTAAACTGCACGTGGTGAAAGAGGCAGAAGCTGTGAGGTTTGGAGCAGTACAGTTTTTGAACGTGTTCGTTTATACGTGTTTGCTTTGTAATTCTGTTTGTTAAGTGTTATAGTAAACCATTTAAAAGACAAAGCTACGTTTGGGAACGTTTTATTTCGACACGCGTCTACTCGATGTTAAAAGCCCCACAGCCCAGTGGCCTGCCTGTTTGGAAACTAAGAAGCGCCACTACAGTCATATTGTGTTGGACAGGTGCAAATGGAGCTCCGGCTTGGTTTCATGTTCAATTGGAAAATTCAAGCTAATATATGCTGTACTATTGCCAAAAATCTAAAAATGCTATCCGCTAACATTAAGCCGGCAACTCTTCCATACTGGAGAGAAAAAAAATAAAAGTAGCTGAATCCAGTGCATAAAGGTCAGTTACATAAAAATATAAGTATTGGCTTTCCAGCAGTGATCTCACATTGCCCCCAGGACTGACAAAAGACTAGTAAGTCATTCATATCAGTGCCAAAAGATCAAATGTGACAATATCCTAGTTAGCCTTCAAATGCCAAATTCATTAATACATTCAATACCCTTGGGTGACTTTTTCCATTTTGACTCTGCTTATTTTAGGTATATATTTAAACCATTAGCTGTTTGTTTCATTTTCAGCCTCCCATTCTTTTTCCATATTTTTTTTATTTTAAAGCCCAGGTATACTTACCCTTTCAATGTCAGCCTTGGCTCAGTAGTAACACTCTTGCCTCGAGTCAGAAGGTTGTGGGTTCGAGTCCCACGTCAGAGACTTGAGCATATAATCAAGGCTGGCACTTCAATGCAGTACTGAAAGAGTGCAGCACTATTGGAAGTGCTGTCTTTCGGAAGAGGCATTAAATTGAGGCCTGGTCTGTCCCATCAGGTTGGCGTAAATGATCCCACGGCACTATTCAAAGAAGAGCAGGGCAGTTCTCCTGGTGTCCTGGCCAATATTTATCCCTCAGCCAACATCATTAGTGGGTCATTATCTCATTGCTGTTTATGGGACCTTGCTGTGCATAACTTGGCTGGCGCATTTCCCACATTAAACAGTGACTACACTTCAAAAGTACTTAATTGGTTGTAAATCGCTTTCGGAAGTCTTAAGGTTGTGAAAGGTGCTATATAAATTCAAGTTCTTTCTTTCCTTCTAAAAAGGTTCATCTGGAGCGCTATTTAAAGTTAAAGCATGACTGCAGGACAAGTAGGTACAAACTGCTAAAGTTCAGGACTATATATGCCAACTGTTCACTTTTGCATACGAGAATCAGTGTAGACTGAGGCTGTCTCCCATCAATGTTGCTTCTATCAGAATCCTACTTCTATTTGAAAGGATTCCGGCAACAGCCTATACAATTCAATTCAATTCAATTTTATTTGTCATATATGCAGCAAACGTGTGTACTGCACAATGAAATGTTGATTTTTACGAGTCCTCCCAACATTGAAATAAATATGGCATAGCAATGATAAAAATACTAATAGAAATACAGTAATAATAAATAAAACAACAGTAATAAATAATAATAAATTATTCGTTCATGAGTCTTATGGCCTGGGGGTAGAAGCTGTTTCAAAACCTGCTGGTACGAGACCGTATGCTTCGGTATCTCTTACCAGATGGGAGCAGGGCGAAGAGGTTGTGGCTGGGGTGGCTCACGTCTTTGATGATTCTCAGGGCCTTCCCCCGGCACCTCTCTGGGTACGCGAGAATTCTTGTGACTCTCTATAGTACGTAACAGCTGGAAACATTTCAAGTAGTAGCAGGACTCAGGTAGCAGCAGTGTTGATGGGAGAGGGAAAACAAGAAGGTGAAAGGGAGAGGAAGGAGAAGGGAGAAGTAACGGAAGAGGAAGGGCAGAAAAAGGAAAGGGAAAAGGTGAAGGAGAGGGGGAAACACTGGAAATTATTTTTGGTGGAGGGGGAAGTGATGAAAAGCCAGGAATTGTATTTTGCGGGGGCAGAAACAGCAGTGCTTTGGAATGGAGGAGGGAAGGAGCAGGAACTGGCTTCTTGGGTGGGAGGAAGTAGATAAGAGTTGCGCGTTGAGAGGGAATTGGGGTAAAGCCAGATGTAGGGCTTAGGGGTGGGTCGGAGAACATTTCATTTCAAAGTTCTCACAGTAATAGATTATTTGCTGTCACTTTGGAAAAGAAGTGTTAAAATATTTTTTTTTAATCCACTGCAAAATGGCAAATAATTCTCAATAAAATTCAAAAAAAGTCCCTTTTCCAAGAAAAAAATTGCAACACCCAAGTTCATTGAAGATTCCAATATAGAGGGAAAATACACCAAATAAAGTGGCAAAAAATTTGTGAGGGATCATGTCTGAGAACCTGCAATAAATACACTTTGTGCCTTCTGCTTTTGTATTATCCTTTGAGGCTCTCCTGTATTTTTTTTTTACCTCCAATACAAATGAGAAATGTTGGGGATCCCTAATACTTACATTGCAAGCCAGGAGAACTATATGCTTTGCTGAGCATATGAACCAGGGCCATTCTTGAGTTGTCAGCTCTTTGGGCTGTATCAGCTTTTTGCCAGCTGTTAGTCAGTTTTTGCTAGCTTTCCAGCAACAGCGCTTCTTCACACAAAGAATGATTCATACCTAGAATGGTTGTCTGGATAGGGGCTTGCAGAAAAACTCTGGAATCATTCAGTAGGTAGTTGGATGCTGCAATGACCTCTATGGAGGATGAGCCAGATAGGGTGAATGACCAAATGATATCATGACACTGTTTCAACTATTGGCGGATTCTTTGGGTGCTGCTCAAGTCTTTTTGGGGTAAACATTACATTCGTGAATCTGTGGCAGCTGCAGGTTAGGCGCCTAGATCACCTCCCAGCTATGCTTCCTGGCATGAGGATCAGGGAAGGGAAAGTGCTATCCTGCATTAGAAATGACCACCCACCTAGTCAGCAATGAGAAACACTTCAGTGTCCGAGAAACTTCATCTGTTAAAGGACTAACAGGTGATGAATGAAAATTCAACCCAATGTTGACTGGTTAATGGCAATGAGTTGGAAACACCTCACCTGTTCCACCTGCTTTGAATAGAGAAAGGAATACATAACACCCTTGAAAATCTTCCTTTTGTATGTGTATATTTTTACATATGATTAAATATTAAGAAATTTGCACTGATCCTATTTGAAAATCCATAGGTAGCACTACAGTGCACCAAACACAACATAGTTTACATGCTTTTGAAAGCAATTCTCAGTGTCAAAATATTTAACCTGAAATTTATTGGACGCAATATGTGGCCCCACCATGTTATTTTTGTAGTAGTTAGAGAAAAGAAAGAAAAACTTGCATTTATATAGCGCCTTTCACAGCCACCGGACATCCCACAGCACTTTACAGTGAAGTGTAGTCACTGTTGTAATGTAGGAAACGTGGCAGCCAATTTGCGCACAGCAAGCTCCCACTAACAGCAATGTGATAATGACCTGATTATCTGTTTTTTGTGATGTTGATTGAGGGATAAATATTGGCCAGGACATCAGGGATAACTCCCCCGCTCTTCTTTGAACTAGTGCCATGGGATCTTTTATGTCCACCTGAGAGAATAGACAGGGCCTCGGTTTAACATCTCATCCGAAAGATGGCACCTCTGACAGTGCAGCACTCCCTCGGTATTGCACTGGAGTGTCATCCTAGAACTGACATGAACATATTCTGTACATTTTTGGGGTACTGTTTAGTGAGTAGGTACAGTAGTGTAGTGGTTATGTTACTGGACTACTTTAAATCTGACCATGAATTTCGAGAATTTGAATTCAGTTTAAAATATCTTGAAATGAAAAGCTGGTATCAGTAAAAGTGACCATGAAGCTATCAGATTGTGTGGAAACCTAACTGAATCACTACTGTCCTGTAGTAAAGAAGGAAACATTAGCTGGTCTGGCCTATATGTGACTCCAGTCCCATTGCAATGTGGCTGACTCTTAACGGCTCTCTGAAATGGCTTGGCAAGGTATTGGGGAAACCAAGAACCAATGTGTGTCAGCGAGCACAGGGGTGTTGGATGAAGGGGGCATGGTGTGCGGTAGCATACGGGCAGCAGAGTTTTGGATGAGCTCAAATTTGGAGATCTCTGCGTTCCTCCAATTCTGGCCCCTTCTGCTTCAGCAACTTCCTTTGCTCCACCGTTGGCATCTGTGCCTTCAGCTGTCTAGGCCCTAAGCTCTGAAATTGTCTCCCTAAACTTCACCGCCTCTCTACCTCTCTCTCCTCCTTTAAGACGCTCCTTAAAAGCTACTTCTTTGACCAAGCTTTTGGTCATCTGTCCTAATATTTCCATATGTGGCTCGTGTCAAATTTTGTCTGATAACACTCCTGTGAATGGCCATGGGATGTTTTTACTACATTTAAGGTGCTATATAAATGCAAGTTGTTGTAGTGTTTTAAGACTTAATTATGTAATTACATATGTATCCAGCCGAGGGTGCCTATTCCAAGCAGCAGTGGTCACAGGGAGTAGTACATCTTGGGACATCAGAGTACACCGGGGAATAGAGGGTTATGCTGATAGATTTAGATAGAGGAAAGACGGGAGGAAGCTCGAGTGGAGCATAAACACCGGCACAGACTGGTTGGGCCGAATGGCCTGTTTCTGTGCCATATATCCTATGTAATCCTATGTGATTTACTGCCTATTAATTTTAAAGGATGAAAAATCATGAGCAATGTGCTGTAATGTTGCCAAGATCTCTTCTCTGCAATGTTGCTCCAGAGCACAAATCTGCCTTTACATTTATTTCTGTCCAAAAGAAGTCATGGCTATCTTTGCTCTCCAGGATGATTCTAGAGTTGTGGGTGGTTTTGACAGATGAAAGTAACACTTGATGCGGTCCAGCCAGTTCACATAGGGTTGCCAACCCTGGTTGGAGGCATTCCTGAAGATTTGATCACATAATGTTCTGACCACATGACTTCTGGCCATGTGACATCTGATCAGGTGATACCTGATCACATGACATCTGCAAATGTTATTGCATTTACCATACAAAGGTTGGGTCCCCTGTAGTTGAGCATTTTTGCTGGTGTTTTCACAGCAGCTGCTATTGTGCGAGAGGTTCCAATAACCAGGAGGCCACCCAGTGAGCAAAGATGTGAAACCAAGGGCAGAGGTGAGGGAAAACTGAAGATAGGGGAACAATTTGTAGAGGAAAAACCAGAGGTGGGAGGAACTTTGATTCCACCAGAACTAGGTGTGGTCAGGTTCCCCAGTCACCATTAATAACAGGCCCCAATCTCTCTCCCTATCTCCTCGCACTTTGACTTGGTTCTGTATGAAGGTGACACTTTTAAACTGGGAGCCTCAGTCAGAGCTGATCTGTACTTGGACTACACTTGTCAAAACCGGCCAGCACAAACCGACCTGTCACAGGGCACATCATCCTAAACGCAGATCAGTGCCAACATTTCTAAACCACTCCCTGGGCTCAGACTCAAGAAAGGAGAGTTTTCATAGAATGATAGAAATGATAGCACAGGAGGAGGCCATTTGACCCCCAGTGCCTGTACTAGTACTGGTGTTCTCTCCTGTAACATAACCAGATCCTTTTATATTCCTCCTTCTCAAATACTTATCCCCATCCCTTTTAAATGATGTACTTGTCTCTACCTCAATAACCAAATGTGATGAAACATCCCATGGCCCTCCGTTCAAGAAACTTCCTCCTCCCTTCCTCAGTTCTTCCAGTGAGAATCCTTGGCCTCCATCCCCTTGTTCCCCATTCACCCACCAATGGAAACAATCTTTCACTGTTTAGCCACAGTAAAGTTCCAAGGTTTCACTAACCCTTTACTGGCTGCTCCTCTCCCAGTGTGCTCCCACTCACCTTGTTGCTTCTGCAGACAATACATTTCCCCCCCCCCTCCCCCTCCCCCAATTTCCCCCTCTCTCTCCCCTTCCCCCCCACCCCCCACCCCCATACAAGCCCAAATCCCCCCAGCCTACAACAACAACAACAGCAACTTGCATTTATATAGCACCTTTAATGTAGTGAAACGGCCCAAGGCACTTCATAAGAGTGTTTTAGACAAAATTTGACACCGAGCCACATAAGGAGATATTAGGACAGATGACCAAAAGCTTGGTCAAAGAGGTAGGTTTTAAGGAGTGCCTTAAAAGCGGAGAGAGAAGTCGTGAGGCAGAGAGGTTTGGGGTGACTTCCAGTGCTTAGGGCCTAGGTAGCTGAAAGCACAGCTGCCAATGATGGTGCGATTAAAATCAGGTATGCGTAAGAGGCCAGAATTGGAGGAGTGCAGAGATCTCATAGGGTTGTAGTGCTGGAGGAGATTACAGAGATGGGGAGGGTCGAGGCCATGGAGGGATTTGAAAACAAGGATGAGAAAAATTGATACATTGCCGGACCGGGAGCCAATGTAGGTCAGTGATGATGGGTGAACGGGACTTGATGCGAGTTAGGATACGGGCAGCCAAGTTTTGGACGAGCTCAAGTATATGGAGGGTGGAAGATGGGAGGCTGGTGAGGAAAGTGCTGGAATAGTCCAGTCTAGAGGTAACAAAGGCATGGATGAGGCTTTCAGCAGCAGATGAGCTGAGGTAGGGTGGAGTCGGGCGATGTTACGGAGGTGGAAGTAGGCATCATTGGGACCCAACATGCACACATTCAAAAGGACCCTACCTGCTTTGGGCATGTGTCCTTCTTGCCTGCTCAGGAGAGCAGGTGAAAATTGGAACCTGTCAGCTCCCAGTGGCTCTAGGGAAGGTAGGGTTAAAATAATCCCAAACTGAAGAGGTGGAGATGGCTTTGTCAGTGATTGAGACCATGGAGAAGAGAGGTCACAGGAGATGGCATGGTAGAGGGTGTGGCCGTGAATATGGATAAGGAGAGTTTATATGAAGTGAGAGGACTGGAGGGAAGTGTATCCAGAGGAGAGGGGGCAAGGGAAACTGTATTGGAGATTTAAAGGGAAACTGTATTGTAGCGGAGCGGCTGTTTGAAAAGAGCGGAGCGGTGAGCGGAGCAGCTGTTTACAAAGAGCGGAGCGGCTGTTTGAAAGGAGCAGAGCGGGAACGGAGCGGTTGTTTGAAAGGAGCGGAGCGGCTGTTTACAAACAGCAGAGCGGCTGTTTGAAAGGAGCAGAGCGGGAATGGAGCGGTTGTTTGAAAGGAGCGGAGCGGTGAGCGGAGCGGCTGTTTGAAAGGAGCGGAGTGGCTGTTTGAAAGGAGCGGAGCGGTGAGCGGAGCGGCTGTTTGAAAGGAGCGGAGCGGCTGTTTGAAAGGAGCGGAGCGGCTGTTTGAAAGGAGCGGAGCGGCTGTTTGAAAGGAGCGGAGCGGCTGTTTGAAAGGAGCGGAGCGGCTGTTTGAAAGGAGCGGAGCGGTTGTTTGAAAGGAGCGGAGCGGCTGTTTGAAAGGAACGGAGCGGGGAACGGAGCGGTGAGCGGAGCGGCTGTTTGAAAGGAGCGGAGCGGTGAGCGGAGTGGCTGTTTGAAAGGAGCAGAGCGGTGCGGCTGTTTGAAAGGAGCGGAGCGGCTGTTTGAAAGGAGCGGAGCGGTGAGCGGAGCAGCGCGGCTGTTTGAAAGGAGCGGAGCAGCGAGCGGAGCGGCTGTTTACAAAGAGCGGAGCGGCTGAGCATCAAACCGAGAAAAAGAATCACAAAGCGATATCATAATGGGTGGCAGATCCGGAGGAGACTGAGCGCAGTGTTTAATCTACTTTATACACCCTGTTTAATGTTAATTTTTTATTTTTAACTTCACTATAAATAAATCGTTTAATAAATATTCAGAATAATTGATAACTAATATAAGAAATAGTTTAAGAAGAGCAGGCAGTGAAACTAATGAAAAGGAAAATCCGATAAAGTGAAGTCATGGAGAGCACGAAGGAGTCTGAGTGAGCAGACCTGCGGGGGGAATGGAGTTGGAGACCGGGGATAAAGGCAGCGCGGAGCAGAGACCTGGGAGTCTGAGTGAGCAGACCTGCGGGAGGAATGGAGTCGGAGACCGGGGATAAAGGCAGCGCGGAGCAGAGACCTGGGAGTCTGAGCGAGCGGACCTGCGGGAGGAATGGAGTCAGAGACCGGGGATAAAGGCAGCGCGGAGCAGAGACCTGGGAGTCTGAGCGAGCAGACCTGTGGGAGGAATGGAGTCGGACACCAGGGATAAAGGCAGCGCGGAGCAGAGACCTGGGAGTCTGAGCGAGCGGACCTGCGGGAGGAATGGAGTCGGAGACCGGGGATAAAGGCAGCGTGGAGCAGAGACCTGGGAGTCTGAGTGAGCAGACCTGCGGGAGGAATGGAGTCGGAGACCGGGGATAAAGGCAGCGCGGAGCAGAGACCTGGGAGTCTGAGCGAGCGGACCTGTGGGAGGAATGGAGTCAGAGACCGGGGATAAAGGCAGCGTGGAGCAGAGACCTGGGAGTCTGAGTGAGCGGACTAACTGCGAGGGAGACAGTTGGCAAGTGACACAACGAAGGAGTGATGTCAGAATTCAAAGGTGTCGCTGGCACAAGGGAGCTGAGAGGTGAGGATCAGTTGAGTATTTGTGGTAAGTTTTTTTTTGTTCTGTTTTGAGTATATATCTGCTAAGTAGTTCATAGCCAATCTAATAGAGGGAAGTGCTGATTGGTGGGTAGCTGTTGAGTGTTTCTTGTTAAGTTTTAAGTTTATTTCTGCTAAATTACCGCCATAGTCTGGTAAATAGAGGCATGGCAGGGCAGCTCAGTCCCATGATTTGCACATCCATTGCCATGTGGAAAATTGTGGATGCTTCTTGCAGCAAACAATGAGGATGATACCAATCGACTGCAACAGGACATAGAAAGGCTAGCAGAATGGGCAGACAAGTGGCGGATGAAATTTAATACAGAGAAGTGTGAGGTGATGCATTTTGGCAGAAGGAACAGGGAGAGGCAATATATACTTAATGACACAGTTTTAAAAAATGTGCAGGGAGAGAGGGACCTGGGAGTTAATGTGCATAGGTCCCTGAAGGTGGCAGGACATATTGAGAGTGGTTAGCAAAGCATACGGGATCTTGGGCTTCATAAATAGAGGTATTCAGTACAAATTGGAAAAGATATGCTGAACCTTTATAAAGTGCTGGTTAGGCCACAACTGGAGTATTGCGTCCAATTCTGGTCACCACACTTTAGGAAGGATGTGAAGGCCCTTGAGAGGGTGCAGAGGAGATTTACCAGAATGGTTCCGGAGATGGGGGATCTTAGCTACAAGGACAGGTTGGAGAAGCTGGATTTGTTTTCATTAGAGCAAAGGAGGTTGAGGGGTGATTTGATAGAGGTGTACAAGATTATGACGGGTTTGGATAGGCTAGACGAGGAAAAGCTGTTCCCACTAGTTGATGGTACAAGGACTAGGGGACACAGATTTAAGGTTTTGGGCAAGAGATACAGGGGGGACGCGAGGAAAAACTTTTTTACGCAGCAAGTGGTGAGGACCCAGATCTCACTGCTGGCGGAAGTGGTGGAAGCGGAGACACTCAATGTTTTCAAGGGGAGACTGGATAGGCACTTGAGGGAAATAAACTTGCAGGGCTACAGGGATAGAGCGGGGGAATGAGACTGACTGGATTGCTGTACAGAGAGCCAGCATGGACTCGATGGGCCGAATGGCCTCCTCCTGTGCCTCTATGACTCTAGGGGGTCAAACCTTCACCGGGGTGCTAATTTTAGCGCCCCGAAAAGGTTAGCGGCCCTGCGGCCGATATTCCAAGGTAGCGCCCCGAGAGGGAGGAGCAGTGCTATTGGAAGCACCCCGCATCTCTCTTGGGGCGCTGCGAGCCAAAACTGCGGCACCATGTGCCACAGTGCCATGCACTGCGGCACATGTTGCACCACGGTACTGCAGGCCTTCCTCCCCTTCTTAAAGGGGAGGGGCCTGGCGAAGCACATCCCGGTGCCCAGCTGGGCCACCAGCAACTGTGAGTGCTGGCAAACGAGCCCAGCACGCAAGAGGAGTGCCGGGCTCACGGAGAGCAGTCGGCACCCTCCGGGGGTCTTCACGGGGGCCGGGGACAGCAATGGGGGCAGGTGCTGGCAGGCGGCCAGCAACAAAAATGGCTGTCCGCCCACTCCCCTTTAAGTAGTGCTGCCCCGGCCGCAGGTAGGCCCCCCTGTCCCCATCGGAAATAGCGTCCGGCAGTAAGTCGGGGGGCGCTACCCAATATTACAGCCGGGGCGTGAGCGGGTCGCAGCGCTGTGTGGTGCTAGCGGTTAGCATTAAATCCGTGAATCTTAAGGTATGGTGTTCTTCAATAAATAGACGGAGACTGCAGATCAACAATCAACAGGTGTTTACTGGATGAGGGTAGTCTAAAAACTAACAGTACAGATGCCTGCTCAGGGCTTATATACAGGTGTGGTCACTGCCGGTACTACAGTATACAGGAGCTGCAAAAGTAGTTCTCTCTGAAAGGTACATACACTACAATTCCTCCCCTTTTAGATTAACAGTACCATAACATTCAAATAACAGTTAACACTTTTAACATGCACAGTAACTGAAATAGTCCATTTATAGATTCAGTCTTTGGGGCGGCTTCCTGATCCTTTCTGGATAGCGCCTTTCCTGAGTGTCTTGTTCTTGGTGCGGAGGCGATTCTGGCCCCCTGTCGTCGGTTAGTTCATCAGTTTCCGATGCTACTGTTTCTGGGGTAGATGCTACCGGTATGTTGGGTTCATCACCAGGTACGCTAGACATGGGGTTTACTCGTTCCTGTGACGCTAGGATCTGGTCGACATGGCGTCTCACAATGTTCTCCCCGACACCCACTGTGTACATTAGTGGCCCCTGCCGTGTGCATATCGTTCCGGGTTGCCATTTCTCTGTTCGGTAGTCGCGGGCCAAGACTGGTTGTCCTACATTGAAGCTCCTTGTCGGCTTCTCATTGATGTGCTGGAATTGCTTATTCTCAACATTTCTTCGCACATTTGGTCTGAGCAAATCCAGAGGAGATCTCAACCTTCGGTTAAAGAACGTCATGGCCGGGGTCTGGTTGGTAACTGCATGTGTCGCATTTCTGTAGGCTAACAGGAAATTGTCCACCTTATGCTGCAGTGGAATGTCGTCATCGCACATGGCCCTTACGGCCTTTTTAAAGGTTTGTACGAACCTCTCAGCCAATCCATTTGTGGCTGGATGATATGGGGCGGATGTGTAATGCCTTACCCCATTCCTTCTCATAAATTTCCGAAACTCTTCGGACACAAACTGTGGTCCGTTATCAGAGCAAATCTGCTCTGGCAAGCTGTTCCTGGCAAATATGGTCCATAGGACTGCAATCGTTTTCTCCGTAGTGGTGGAGGACATTTTGATCACCTCAGGCCATTTCGAGTGCGCATCCACTGCTATTAAGAACATTGAGTCCATGAATGGACCAGCAAAATCAATATGCACCCGTTGCCATGGAGAGGAGGGCCACTCTCATGGGTGTAGAGGGGCATGTGGTGGTGCATTTTGGACCTTCTGGCATCCTGAGCAGCTCTTTGTTAGGTCCTCGATTTGTTGATCGATTCCCGGCCACCACACATAAGCCCTAGCAAGGCTTTTCATTTTCACCCCTCCCAGATGGCCTTCGTGAAGCTCATTGAGCACTCTCTCCCTTAACTCGGGTGGAATTACCACTCGGGATCCACACATCACTGTCCCCTGGCATACTGACAGCTGTTCTCTTCTGGATGAGAATGCTGGCAACAGTGAGTCGCCATGTGTTGGCCATCCCTTTACCGTCAAATCTTATACCCAAGACAGTGTTGGATCATTTCGGGTCTCCTCTATATCCGCGTTAGTTACTGGCAAGCGTTCAATTATCGACGAATAAAATATTTCGACAGGGTCCACTGCTGGTGCTTCCTCCGCAGTAGGCAGTGGCAGGCGTGATAGCCCATCAGCGTTTCCGTGCTGTTTCGTGCCCTTATACTCTATTTCATATTGGTTCGCCCCTAGAAAAAGGGACAATCTTTGTAGCCGTTGCGCAGTCATCACCGGAACGCCCTTCTTTGGATTAAAGATGGAGACAAGTGGTTGGTGGTCAGTCAGCAAGGTGAAGTTCTGCCCGTGCAGATAGTGGTTGAACTTCTTTACTCCCCATACTGGGCTGAGGGCCTCCCTGTCAATCTGGGCGTAGTTGCGCTCGGCTGAGGTTAGTGACCGAGACGCAAAGGCTACTAGCCTCTCCAAACCGTCTCGGAATTTGTGCGACAGCACCGCTCCAATGCCATAGGGTGATGCATCACACGCCAACCGAATTGGTAATGCTGGGTTGAAATGGGCCAACACCTCTTTTGATGTGATCAATTCTTTGCACTTCTGGAAAGCTCGTTTACATTCGCCATTCCACTTCCATGGTACCCCCGTTTGCAGTAGGGTGTTCAGTGGATGTAATACTGTAGACAAATTTGGTAAGAACTTATGGTAGTAGTTCACCAGCCCGAGGAACGACCTCAGTTGTGACACATTTTCCGGTGCTGGAGTCTTGACTACTGCCTCAATCTTCTCAGGGGACTTATGTAACCCCTCTTCATCAATAACGTGGCCACAATACGAGATCTGCTTCTGGAAAAACTCGCATTTGTGGCGATTAGCTCGTAGCCCATATTCCTTCAATCTAGTGAGCACCTGCTCCAGGTTGGCGAGGTGATCACTGTCATTTTTGCCCGTGACCAGGATGTCATCCAAATAACACTGGGTCCCTGGAATCCCTTGCAGGACTTGATCCATTGCCCTTTGCCAAATAGCCAGAGCCGATGCTACCCCGAACACCAGCCGATTGTATTGGTAGAGACCTTTGTGAGTGTTGATCGTGAGGTATTGTTTCGAGGCTTCTTCTACCTCCATTTGCAGGTATGCCTGGGCCAGATCAATCTTAGTGAAGCGTTTTCCTCCAGATAGCGAGGCGAAAATATCTTCAATCCGCGGAAGCGGATATTGTACCATGTGAAGGACTGGGTTCACTGTCACCTTAAAGCCCCCACAGATGCGAACCTTCTTTCGTTCCCCAGGCGTATTACTCAACGACCTCTTCATTACAGGAATGATGGGTGTAACCCACTCGCTCCAGTCCACTTTGGACAGTACTCCTGAACGTTCCAAACCTTCCAGCTCTGCTTCGACGGCTGGCCTTAAAAAACTTTGGGCTTGCATTTTCCTCTATTTTAATCATCGCTGTTATGCCTTTTAGTGTTCCGAGTCCCTCCTGGAACACTTCTTGTGCGTCAGTTAGCATTTTTGACAGTCGTCCAGGTGTGACGTCGTCATCCTTTTTGGCCTCTACCGTCAGTGCCTGTATGGAATGCCAATCTAATTGTATCTTCCGGATCCATTCACGTCCTAGTAGTGGTGGTCCCCTCCATCTGGCAATACATATAGGTCCATTTTTGGTATTTCCTGGCCGTTGTATATCATGTTCACCTTTATTTTTCCTTTGGGGTAGACTTTTTGCCCCGTGTACATCTTCAAGACAATCTCTGTAGCTCTCAAGGGTATATGTGAGAATAGCCGCTTGTAGTCCCTTCGGTTGATGACTTTTAGGGCTGATCTTGTGTCCAATTCCATTTTCACTTGGACTCCGTCTATCTTGAGCGTGACCCAGATAGTCTGGTGATCCTCCATTTTGATTACCTTATGTAGTTTCAGACAACCCAGCTCCTTGCTTCCGGAGTCTGTATCACTTTTCTGTTCGTCTGAACTACTGTCCGTCACCTTATGTACCTTTTTGTACTTCTCTTGTGGAGATTTCTTGCTGCTGGTTTTCTTCCCCAACCTGCAGACTCTTGCTATGTGTTCTGCTTTTCCACACTGTCTGCACACTTGGTCCTTGAACCAACAATCCTTCTGGTCGTGTGTTGTTCTGCCGCAGCGATAACACTTACCTGCTCCATATGACATTTCATTGGTGCCATATTCTTGCGGTCTCCGTTGTATCTCTGCAGCGCCCCGTGCGGCTGCTTCGTGTGATACTGCCATGCTGAAAGCCTTGTCCAGCGTAAGATCCTTTTCTGATAGAAGCCGTTTCTGGGTTCCTTCACTTTGAAGCCCACACACAAACTTGTCCCTTAACGTATCTGCTAGTCCCATTCCAAACTGGCAGTGTTTCGATAGCTTGCGCAGTTCCGTTAAATACTCAGCATTACTTTCGTCTTTATGCTGGTTCCTTTTGTGAAACTTAAATCTTTCTGCTATCAGCAGTGGTGTGGGGTTTAAGTGGTCCTGTAGGATTTCCACTATGTTTCCAAAATCCTTATCCACTGGCTTCTCTGGGGTTATTAGGTTTCGCAGTAAGCCATACGTTTTTGCACCCATGGAATTCAACAAAACCAGTGCTTTCCTGGCATCTGGCACTTCATTCCCCTTGCAGTACACCTCAATGCCTTCCACATATGTCGCCCAATCTTCGACTTCATTGTCGAACGCTGTGACACTGCCACTCTTCGGCATCCCTGGGTGTGGTTAGACGGGCTAAAATGGCGTCTCCTGCGCTCTCCCTTCTTCTCCGCTGGCTCAAAATGGCGTCTCCTGCGCTTCCCTTTCTTCCCGCGCTCGCCCTTCTTCTCCGCTGCGGCTTCAAAAATGGCGTCTCCCGCGCTCTCCCTTCTTCTCCGCGGCTCAAATGGCGTCTCCCGCGCTTCCTTCCCCCCGCGGATGCTGCTCAGCCCTTGAGCCCTGGCTGCACTCTGCGCATTTTCCTGTGCGCCTCTCTCGTTGCCGCCGCTCGGTCCTGAACCCCGGCTGTGCTTTACCCTCTCTCTCTTTTTGTTTTCCGTCGACGCCGCTCGGTCTTCAACCCCCGGCTGCGCCCTGTGCGCTTTACCCTCTCTCTTACCCCGTCGACGCTGCTCGGCCTTTTCTGTGCCGTCGGTCGGCTCCAGCCGCCGCTGTCCGGGAAGGGTCTGCGCTGTACCTGTTGCCAGCCTGTTGCTGGATTGTCGTGGCTGGAGAACCAAGCCCAGCTCTCAACACCCTCCCCTGCGATGCTCACTCTCTGCCGGATGACTGGGCGGTTGCTCGTGGTCGACGCCCGTGCTTCTGGCCTCGACTTTCTTCCACTGTCCTCCAGGAGCGAATCCTTGGGAGGAAATGCAGAGTTGCAGGTAGGTTCGAATCGACCTCATCGCCACTATTAAATCCGTGAATCTTAAGGTATGGTGTTCTTCAATAAATAGACGGAGACTGCAGATCAACAATCAACAGGTGTTTACTGGATGAGGGTAGTCTAAAAACTAACAGTACAGATGCCTGCTCAGGGCTTATATACAGGTGTGGTCACTGCCGGTACTACAGTATACAGGAGCTGCAAAAGTCGTTCTCTCTTAAAGGTACATACACTACAGTTAGCATCGCCGCTAACCTCCCGCTGAATTTTGTGGGAGGCGTTAGCGGCGCCACGCCCAGGCGCTAGTTGATTTGCGCCCCGTTAGCACTGTAAGATGGCACTAACAGGAGGCGCAAATCAACCGAGTTTTTCCCCCTATGACTCTGTAAATCATTGAGGGTAAGGAGTCACTCAGTACAGAGACTGAGGGAGGAAAGGAGGGAGGATAGCTGAGTTAGAAACATGAGGAGGGATTGGGGGATGGGCAGTAAACAATGAGAATTTTAAAGGAGAGATGACAGGGATGGAAAAGCTGGTGCTCAAAAGAGAAGAGACCAAGGCGTGACTTGGTGATAAGGCCCATACTACTACAGTACTATGGAGGTTTGGGCAAAGTAGGTGGTGGAAAATGTAGCCAGGTGGGGAGGCTTCTGTAAGAGGCAAGGTGTCGCCAGCTGTGAGTCAAGTTTCAGTCAAAGCTAGGACATCAGTGCAATCATCCAAAAGTCGTGGATGGCAAGGGTGCAAAGTATCAACAGGGGCGAAATGAAAGATTGCATAACAAAGAGGGGAAGTGTTAGGAGAGAAGGGGCCAAGAGGAAGAAATGAGAAATAGAAGTAATGGGCTCAGGTCTGGAGCAGTATCCAAAATACCTGCACGAATGAACACAGATGGAATGGACACAGATGGTCTGGTCGTAAAAAGTGGTCAGGGAGGAAACAATATAAAAGAGTCCAAAGTTGATTTTGTTCCAAGTGTTGATTTTTATGGACCTTTTCCATCTTGCTCATTATCTTGAGGAGCAAAAGAAGGAATGCGGAATGGGAATGGAAGAACAAAACGTGGTACTTAAATCTGAAAGTTAGCCATTAGCAGTCTAGTTTCTGCAGTGAGATAATAGATTCACAATTTTTACTTGTTTTGGAAGAGTGACAATTATTAAACAATAGAAGAGCTTCCACTTGTCCTTTCTCTTTCCATTGAAAAAGATAGGAGCATAAATAATGATGAGGAAATCATCCTAGATGCATTTTTCCCTTATTATTATTAGTCAGTGGTAAATCAGGGAGGTGTTAATAATAAATGTGGCATGCCTAAGTTTTTTTAAATATAGATACTTTGTAAAACTGACTGCAACTGCTGTTGCTGAATTCTTATTGTGGCTCGTGAGACTACATCACTGGCACTTTCTGTACTGTACAGAAATTGTTTGTTTCCACTGGCGGGAGGGTCAGTAACCAGAGGACACAGAATTAAGATAATTGGCGGAAGAACCAATTGAGGCCAATTCATTAAATATATAAAGGCAGTTGAGGCCAATTCATTAAATATATTCAAGAAGGAGTTAGATATATTTCTTAAGGCTAAAGGGATCAAGGGATATGGGGAGAAAGCAGGGACAGGGTACTGAATTTGGATGATCAGCCATGATGTCATTAAATGGCGGAGCGGGCTCGAGGGGCCGAATGGCCTACTCCTGCTCCTATCTTCTATGTTTCTATGAATATGAGGAGAATCTTTTAACGCAGCGAGTTATGATCTGGAATGCGCTGCCTGAAAGAGTGGTGGAAGCAGTTTGTCGTAACTTTCAAAAGGGAATTGCATCTGTACTTGAAGGGGAAAAGTTTGTAAGGCTATGTGGAAACAGCAGGGGAAGCAACGTTCCCGCTAAGCTGCGCGGCTGTTTGCCGGTCCCGAGCAGCGTGGCTTTTCCAATGTTAAATTTTGTGCATGCACGCAGCTATGAATGGGCCGCACCCAAAAACAAATTAGGGGGGACATTGCAGGGGCGTGGAACGAATTGGATAGCTCTGAAGAGCCGGCACAGGTACGATGGGCCGAACAGCCTCCTCCTGTGCTGTATGATTTTATTCTCTGATGCAACACTGTCCTAAGACAGATAACATTTCTCTTTTTTTAATACTGAAATTCACACTTGTTTTCCTGTCATTTTTCCACTTGACTTTCTGACCTTCAGCACCAACTTACTAACCTCATAGTGCCAGCTGCAGACACTTACTGCCTGATTCCATTATCTTTCATTGACTGGCTGCACAGGTCCTTGAAGAAGCTAAGCATTTTATTTGCAAATGTGACACTGATAGACAGCTGTGAAAATCTAGCAGCGAGCGTGCAGACTGATTGACAGCAATTTCGCAGCGCGGAGGTGCGTTTGCAGAATCAGTGGAACACTGGAGGAAACATAATAATAATAAAAAAAGACATGGCCAAGAAACTAGCTGTAAAAAATAGAAGTGGAAGTGAGCATTTAAGATGCGGGAGGATTAATAGCCTAGGCCATCAAAAGGAGAATTGCTCTAATACCAATATTTACTTTTTTTTTATTGAAACCATCTAAAATGAAGTACACCAGTGACCTGCCTGCAGATTGTTTCCCCCTCGCCCCACACCAATTGTCTGGTTCTTAATGGTCATTGCTCCCCTGAGCTTTATTCTCTTGTTTTTCATATAGTCGACTATCCTACATCCTCTTTGCCCTCCTGCATTGAAGTCAGGACACATCACAGAGTATTCTACTATAACTCTGCACTACCCTCAGTCCCCCCTTCCTCCTACAATCTGTAGATTTTTAAAACTCAAGTTTGACATCCTGCCATCACTTCTTTCTTCATCTTGTCTTGTCAACCTTGGCGATGCTCTATAGGAATTGACCTTTTATCCAAGTTTCATCACCATAATAATTATAAATGATATTGGTATCAGGGCAAAGAGGCAGAGATGCCAGTCACTGGCTTCAATGGTTCCATTTGTCAGTTAAATTCCCACTTGCACTATGACTAATGTCTAAAAAATGTCCAAATTACAGGATGTAGGTTCCAAACTGCCTACTTTGTCAGTGATCGCTACTTTATTGGCCACTTCCACTTTGAATAAAGTGTTGTCATAGAACATCCCACTTAAATTGAGGCATTACTCATGCTGTGATATTTCATAAAACCGGCGGCAGTTGCGAGGCCCGACCACTCGGAGCAGCAGAGAGCAGCGAGGAGGAGCCCGGCTTAAAAACCGGCGGCAGTTGCGAGGCGTACCAAATCAACAGCAGAGGAGAGGGGTAAATAGTAATCAGTGTGTGACGTCACCAGGGAGCAGCTGGTGCAGTCGGGAGAGCAGGAGGCCAGTAACTCTTATATAGGTGGAGCTGTTGCTAAACCCGAAACACTACAGTGTAGTGTCTCCCACCCTTCCACCTCCTCTAACCTTTTAGGGGTTAGGGGAAGTTGAAAAGGTAGGTTCAATTTATTTTATTTCAGGAGCCTAACCTAGGTGGAAAAGGTTCCAGGACAGGAGGCGGCAGTGAAAATACAACACCAGAAAACAGGTAGGTGACTGGTTGGTGAGTACTTTCACAAACTTATTCTAAGTAGAATTCAATAATTAAGCTAAATCGTAGTAAATAAAAAGGTATTGTAAGGGTTAAGTCATGGAAGGGCAGCTCAGACCCGTGTCATGCTCCTCCTGTGCCATGTGGGAAATCAGGGACACTGTCCCTGACAACTATGTGTGCAGGAAGTGTGTCCAGCTGCAGCTCCTAGCGGACCGCATGGCGGCGCTGGAGCTGCGAATGGACTCACTCTGGAGCATACGCAATGCTGAGGATGTTGTGGATAGCACATTCAGTGAGTTGGTCACACCGCAGGTAAAGGCTAGCTCAGACAGTAAATGGGTGACCAAAAGGCAGGGTAAAGGCAGGAAGGTAGTGCAGGAGTCACCTGCGGTCATCTCCCTCCAAAACAGGTTTACCGTTTTGGGTACTGTTGGGGGAGATGACTTATCAGGGGAAGGCACCAGCAGCCAGGTTCAGGGCACCATGACTGGCTCTGCTGCACAGAAGGGCGGGAAAAAGAGGGATAGGGCTATAGTGATAGGGGATTCAATTGTAAGGGGGATAGATAGGAGTTTCTGTGGCCGAGACCGAGACTCCAAGATGGTATGTTGCCTCCCTGGTGCAAGGGTCAAGGATGTCTCGGAGCGGGTGCAGAGCATTCTGAAGGGGGAGGGGGATCAGCCAGTTGTCGTGGTACATGTAGGTACCAACGATGTAGGTAAAAAGAGGGAGGAGGTCCTACAAGCTGAATTTAGGGAGTTAGGAGCTAAATTGAAAAGTAGGACCTCAAAGGTAGTAATCTCTGGATTGCTACCAGTGCCACGAGCTAATAAGTTTAGAGAGAGTAAGATAGATAAGCTAAATACGTGGCTTGAGCAATGGTGCAAGGGAGAGGGATTTAAATTCTTGAGGCATTGGAACCAGTTCTTGGGGAGGAGTGACCTGTACCAAGGGGACGGTCTACACCTGAACTGTGAGGGAGCCGATGTCCTCGGGGTAATATTTTCTAGGGCGGTTCGGGAGGATTTAAACTAATTTGGCAGGGGGATGGGAACCTAGGTAGTGGAAAAGAGGGAAGTCATATGAAGTCAGAAATAGATGGTAGAAAGGTGAGAAGCAATAAGCAAAGGAGAGAAACACAAAGGGCCAAACTAATTCATAATGAGAGTGTGAAAAAAGCAAGCCTGAAGGCTTTGTATCTTAATGCTAGAAGCATTAGGAACAAGGTGGATGAATTAGTTGTGGAAATAGAGGTAAACAAGTATGATTTGATTGGGATTACAGAAACGTGGCTGCAGGGTGGGCAAGGCTGGGAACTTAACATCCAGGGATATACAATATTTAGGAAGGATCGGCAAAAAGGTAGGGGAGGTGGGGTAGCATTGCTGGTAAAGGAGGGGATTAATGCAATGGAAAGGAAGGATATTAACTCGGATGAAACGGAATCTGTATGGGTAGAAATGAGAAATAGCAAGGGGAGGAAAACGTTAGTGGGTGTGATATATAGGCCTCCAAATAGTAATATGGAGGTGAGGGAAGGCATAAAAAGGGAAATTAGAGAAGCGTGCGATAAGAGCACAGCTGTCATCATGGGTGACTTTAATTTACATATTGATTGGACTACCCAAATTAGTAAAAATTCTGAGGAGGAGGAATTCCTGGAATGTTTTCGGGACGGTTATCTGGACCAATATGTCGAGGAGCCGACTCGAGATCAGGCCATTTTAGACTGGGTATTGTGCAATGAGAAGGGACTTATCAGCAATCTTCTTGTACGAGGCCCCTTGGGTCAGAGCGATCATAATATGATCGAGCTCTCAGTCGAGATGGAGAGTGAGGAAATTGAATCAGAGACTAAGGTCCAGAACTTAAATAAAGGGAATTACGAGGGTATGAGACGGGAATTGGGTAAGATTGATTGGGTGGTGTTTCTGGGGGGATTGACAGTGGATAGACAATGGCAAGCATTCAAAGATAGAATGGAAGAATTCCAGAACATGTTTATACCGGTTTGGCATAAAAATAAACCTAAAAAGGTGACTCAACCGTGGATAACGAGGGAAATTAGGGACAGCATAAAATCAAAAAAAAGGGCATATCAACTGGCAAAAAAAAGCACCAGACCGGAAGATTGGGGGCAGTATAGGATACAGCAAAAGAGGACAAAGGGATTAATCAGGAAGGGGAAAATAGAATACGAAAGTAAACTTGCAGCAAACATAAAGACAGACTGCAAAAGCTTTTATCGGTATATCAGGAGGAAAAGACTGGTAAAATCCCAAGTCGGTCCCTTGCAGTCCGATTCGGGAGAATATATAATGGAGAATAAGGAAATGGCAGACCAATTAAACTCATACTTTGGTTCTGTATTCACAAAGGAGGACACAAATAACCTCCCAGGAATATCGGCAAACATAGGGACTAATGAGAGGGAGGAGCTGACAGAAATTAGTATCTCTAGGGATATGGTGTTGGGTAAGTTGAGGGGACTGAAGGCCGACAAATCCCCGGGGCCTGATAAACTACATCCTAGGGTACTTAAGGAGGTGGCCCTGGAGATAGCAGATGCTCTAAGGATCATCTTCCGGAACTCCATTGACTCGGGAACAGTACCCGTGGATTGGAGGGTAGCTAATGTTACCCCAATATTTAAAAAGGGGGGTAGAGAGAAAGCAGGGAATTATAGACCAGTAAGCCTTACATTGGTTGTGGGCAAAATGCTAGAGTCCATTATTAAGGATAAAATAGCGGAGCACTTGACAAATGGGGAAAGGATCGGACAGAGTCAACATGGATTTACAAAGGGTAAATCGTGTTTGACTAATCTGCTGGAATTTTTTGAGGAAGTAACTGGTAAAATAGATGGGGGAGAGCCAGTGGATGTGGTGTACCTTGACTTCCAGAAAGCCTTCGATAAGGTTCCACACAAAAGATTATCATGCAAAATTAAGGCTCATGGAATTGGGGGCAAAGTATTAACGTGGATAGAGAACTGGCTGGCGGATAGAAAACAGAGAGTTGGAATAAACGGCTCGTTTTCGGAGTGGCAGGCAGTGACCAGCGGGGTGCCGCAAGGATCTGTCCTGGGACCCCAGCTGTTCACAATATATATAAATGATCTGGATCAGGGAATTGGATGCAATATTTCCAAATTCGCTGACGACACTAAACTAGGAGGAGGGGTGGGCTCTGATGAGGATGTCAGGAGGCTACAGTGCGATTTGGACAGGTTGGGGGAATGGGCGGATACGTGGCAGATGCACTATAATGTGGATAAATGCGAGGTTATCCACTTTGGGGGTAAAAACAGGAGGGTAGATTATTATCTAAATGGCAATAGATTGGGAGATGGGGAAGTGCAGAGGGACCTGGGTGTTCTTGTGCACCAGTCACTGAAGGAGAGCATGCAGGTGCAACAGGCGATTAAGAGGGCAAATGGTATGTTGGCCTTCATATCAAGGGGGTTCGAGTATAGGAATAGGGATACCTTACTACAGCTGTACAAGGTGCTGGTGAGACCGCATCTGGAGTATTGTGTACAGTTTTGGTCGCCCCATCTGCGGAAGGATGTTCTTGCCATGGAAAGAGTGCAACGGCGATTCACCAGGCTGATACCTGGAATGGCGGGAATGACCTACGAAGAGAGATTAAATAGTTTGGGCTTGTACTCACTGGAGTTTAGAAGATTGAGAGGGGATCTCATCGAAACATATAAAATTATGGCAGGCCTGGACAGGCTGAATTCAGAGAGAATGTTTCCAATGGCCGGGGAGCACAGAACCAGGGGCCACAGTCTAAAAATAGCGGGCAAATCATTTAAAACAGAGATGAGGAAGAATTTCTTCACTCAAAGAGTGGTGAGCCTGTGGAATTCCCTGCCACAGAGGGCTGTGAAGGCTAATTCAATAAATATTTTCAAGAGAGAATTGGATATATTTCTGAAGGCTAAGGGGATTAAGGGTTACGGAGAAAAGGCGGGGACGGGGTACTGAACTGGTAAGATCAGCTATGATCTCAGACGAAGATCAGCCATGATCTCATTGAATGGCGGAGCAGGCTCGAAGGGCCGAATGGCCTACTCCTGTTCCTATCTCTATGTTTCTATGACATGTGCTGAACCTCGGGGCTGCTGTCAGATGATGCTCATTGTGAGCACAGATCAAAGCTTTCACTCAAAAGTCTCCATAAGAATTAAATTGTGAAAACATTGGTGAAATTAGCCTACAAGTAATTCAGAATATGTTCGTCATATATATTTTCATAGAAATGTTATGCTTGGTTTATAATTTCAATTTAAAAAATGACATCTATCCAGCATGCCCATTTTGGTCCTTTTATATTTTAACTCATCTTTAATAACACATTTATATCTTTTATAAGAATGATATTTTTTTCAATGATTCCTGGCTGTCCTCCTTTTTCGATAGTTATCTAGGAAAATCGAGTACAAGAATTGTGTGAAGGCTTAAAATGTAATATCAAACAAAACAAGCTTATTCTAAGCAGCTCTTGTTGCTTAGATGAAGTAATGTTCTCACCTCTAGCCTCCAATCTGTTTCTCACAACTTTTTATATTTATCAGTATTACCAATGCTGACTATTCCTCTGAACTTTTCTCTTGTGGTTAGTCTTTGCTCCAAATACAATCTATTACACACTCTTCCTTCTCTCTGCATCTTCACTGTGTTGAAATAAATTATCATCATGCTACTCCCTGGACTTCAAAACTGCAGAATTTCTAGTGTCCTTGAGTCTTCCCTTCCTTTTAAAATCAACAGGCTTTTAAAACCTTAGTCATAAAACCATTACTTCTTGATTAACACCCTCTCTCCCTCTTTCCAATCTTAGTGGTGTTCAATTAAAATAAGGTTTCTCAATTAAAAAAAACCTTTGTGGCTGAAATCACAAATCCCTGAATGCACTACAGCATCCATGGAGGAATTTTAACATGGGTGGGAGTGGGTGCGGGTGGAGGGTTAAATGGGCAAAAATTCCAAGCGTGTTGGGAAGCCGGCTCCAACCGGCCGACTTACGAGGCTGGAGGCTGGATCGGACCTCCCCCCCCACATGTCGGAGATCATTACCCCCTTGGGATCGGACCCCCCCCCACCCACCCTGGGGTCAGAGATCGGATCGGACACTCCCCCCGAGATCGGGGATCAGACCGACCTGGTCCTGCGGCCTCCTCCAGAGTGCTCCCTGCCTGACTGGAAGCCAAGCCTGTAAATCAGGCTAACTTCCAGGCAGGGAACCTGTCAGGGCCAAGAGTCGCACGCTGTGGAGTTTAATCTCCACAGCATGCGGGGAAACCCAGACTTCCAGATTTCCCGTCTGAAACTCTGTCCCAACCGCTTACGCAACCCGCCCCAGTAAATATCCAGCCCCATAATTCAACTTAAAAAGGAAACTCAACCCTATTTAAAAGATTCTAATTTAACTATTGATATCTACAAACAAAATCATCAGACTGCAATACAATGGTGTAGTGAATTCAGTTCAAAACATCTCAGAGGGAGAACAACATTAAACAAAAATCTAAAAGTACAGATGCTGAAAACACTCACCAGGTCAGGCAGCATCTGTGGCCAGAATAAACAAATGAACATTTCAGGTGTGGACCCTTTGAACTAGGACATCATTAATCTCTGGTCGTCCAGGACATTCTCGATAATATGCCACTCATGATTTCATGTAGTTTTGCTACACACTAATATATATAAATTTTGGCTCACAAAAAATGTATTTATATATACCATAATAATAATAATAATAATAATAAATTGAATTACCAGAGTCAATTTTCAGCAAATTTGAAAATGCATATTCGTAAAATTAAGTTCGATTTCTTCTTGATTGTTTGTACTTATGAAATAATACAAAAAAAAACATTTGGGAGATACCAGCCAGATTACTCTTTCATTATCTTTTAAAAGGAGAACTATTGGGTAACTAAGTGCCTTGACTAATGTCTCCCACCTGGAATCATTTTATTGGGGCACAATTATGAAGACAGAGTTTTCTGTAAATTGGAGAAAATACAAGAATGGAAAAATGCAGAAGGAAAAATGACTGGAGACCTAGAATTAGACAACAGAAGATAAAAAGTTAATTGAACATTTAAGGGAATATTATTGCATTGGGTGAATGTCTTGGATTAGATTCATTTTGGAAAAAAAAAATCCTCCTCATCTTAAGTGTATACAAACTATGCAGCATTCACTGGCCAAGAGGACCATTGGAATTCCTGAAAGATCTTTGCCAAAGCTGCTTTGAACCATATAGCGGGTGCCCAGTAGCAATCGAGACTGATTTGTGCTCTGATTTTCCCTCCCTTCCTTTGCAGAAAGGCATTGTAACCCCTTCTTTTCCACCCATGATGGAATGGCAGAGATTGGGAACCTTTTGCGTACAGAACTATGGGTGCATGGGTGTGAAATTATTATCCTACCATTGTGTAGCACATTATGTTGGAGCAGCTCTCCTTGCTCACCACATTTGTACATGGAGGATGTAACTTGATTTGTAAATATGCTTAAATGGAAAAGTGATATTAACATGAGCGAGTTGGAGGTATAATGAGACACATTGACCCAGAAATTCCGTTCTCAGGCCTCCTGCGGGCGAAGCGCTGCGATCTGGAAAAATCTGCACTTGGACCGGAGGGCTCCCGGGAAGTGCAGAGTTCCGTTGCTGGGCCTCTCCAAACTGCCGGTGTGCAGGGCCCACGTATCCCAGAGGCGCAGGCGGTTCGCAGCGTCCCTGGGATCATGTGGGCCATGGGGAGCCAATCAGAGAAGGGAATCTCCATTCATAGATTTGACAGGAAGACCTGTCAAATATATGAATAGAGATCACCCCCAAAACATAGTAAAACTTCAAATAATTTTTTTTTAAATCACATTTTTAAAATGACTATAAATTACATAAATTAACTATTTTAAAAAAAATTTTAAATTTTTGAAAAAAATAATTCAAGTTTTTAACAGGGCTAAAAATAAACTTACCTTTCTTTAAAGTATTTTGAAATGATAAATCAGTGGGGAAAAATAAATTTCTTTACTTTTTTCAACTCTTATCCTGGTAAAAGCAGGCCTTGCTTTTACCAGGTGCAAGAATTGTAAGTGTTTTCTGCGGGCGGAGGGTCTCCAAAAAACGTAACTCTCCACCCGCAGAGGCCCTGCTCCCGGGCAGCGGAGGATCTGTCAAGAACTTTCTTGACAGATCGGAAATGCCAGTTTCCAGCGCATGCGCAGTGCATGCCTGAAACCTTAATTTCCAATGTCCCTACGGGTGTGTACACTGCCCGTACCCACCCATAGGGATTGGAATATCCGGCCCATTAAAGATGTTTCAAGCCAGTTCAAGCTCATGGGAAGAGGAGTCTGAGCCAGGAGAGACGTTTCAGATGAAATGTTATACCGAGCCCCCGTCTGCCCCCTCGGGTGGAAGTAAAAGATCTCATGGCACTATTTCGAAGAAGAGCAGTGGCGTTCTCCCTGGCGTCCTAGCCAATATTTATCCCTCAACCAACATCACTAAAAAAAAACAGATTATCTGGTTATTATCTCATTGCTGTTTGTGGAACCTTGCTGTGCGCAAATTGGCTGCCGTGTTTCCTACATTACAACAGTAACTACACTTCAAAAGTACTTCATTGTCTGTAAAGCGCTTTGGGATGTCTTGACGTCATGAAAGGCGTTATATAAATACACGTTCTTTATTTTTCTTTTAAAAAAAGTAAGTCTACTTTTTTCTACTTTCCTTATGAGGCCACGAGGTGCAGAGGTGCTCCTGCTGGCCCCACAAGGAAAGTTAAAGCCTCCCCCGCCCTCCCCAAAACCCCCTCCCCACAACTTACCGTTACTTTGGTTCTCGGCAACAGCCTCCGGCCATCCAACATTGCGTTCTTGCCTGCCGGCCAGCAGTCGCCTCCTGCCAGTTTCAGGCGGGCAACTGACCAGGCGGCATGCAGATGAGGCCCAGTGGTTAAAATCTCACTGGCCTCATGCTGCTGAGGTCAGGATGGGTTTGCCGCCTGCCTCAGCCCCTGCCTGCCTGATTCCTGCACAAATTAAAATCGGGGCTTATTTCACGGTTGTACCTATTGGTCTGATCCTTACTCTCAATTCCTCGTGCTCTCCGTCACTAATGCTGCATCTCACTTGTTCTCGCTCCACATGCTTCTTCGATCTTTACCTCCCTCACTATTCCTACTTCACAAAATTCACCAAACCTCAGACAAAATCTCACCTGCAAGTGCACACATGCCCCTATTCCCCTCTCTACTCACACGCCAACAATGATTCCAAACTGCAGTGGCACTGGGTAAAAATATCACAGTTCTCTAGCACATTTTCTCTCAAAGAAAAGACTGAGGGGTGACCTGATAGAGGTCTTTAAGATTATGAAAGGGTAGCCATTGTTGTGTCGGTACCTTTCTACCTAGACACAATTTAGGACTCAGAACTCAGAGATTCAAACATGAAGTGCTTTATTGGAAGGAAAGGAAGTTCTGGCAAGTTCCGAACAAAGAGAGCTAAACTTAACAGAGAACACACAACCATTTATCTCCTGTGACAGCGCCACCACAGGTGGGAGGAGAACACACAATAGAACACACAATACATAACATTTCCTCCCCTCTTAAATGGAAGGTCCACATTATTCCTCAACAGGTAAGTTACTTTCAATGCACTCAACGAACCTAGGGTAGAGGTAGACTGCCTCAAACCCTGACTTTACCCTGGGGTTTATTCTGCCCCAGTCTTGTGGGTAAGTCACTAAGCCTACAGATCCAAGTGTCTTGGAGGCTGACGCTCTCTGACAGGATACCGGCGGTCATCGCTGGCTTCCACAGCAGTAGGCATTGACACAGGCCTGGATGGAGAAGGTGCCTGTGTCAGTTGAAAGTCAGGAGTTTGCACAGGTGGAACAGTCTCTTTGACTTCCTGTGTTGGAGAAGAACACTGTGGCAAAGGATGCTGGTTTGCGGTATCATCCGGAAACAGTTCAGGCCAACCAGCCGTTGGAGCCTCTGTGGCTGTCTCTGCTCCTAGCAACAGTTGATCTGTGTGTCTTCTCCAGACGACGTCCTTAGCAGTCTCAACCGTGTAAGACACAGGGCCCGTCTGCGTGATCACCGTAGCAGGAACCCATTTCGGTCCAGTGTTGTAGTTTCGAGCTAGGACGTGCTCTCCAGGGTGAAACCGTCTCTCCTTGGCTCTTTTCAACTTGAGCTTGTTGTTGACAATGGACAACCTGTTCTGCCCTTGGAGGTTTGAGTAAGTCAAAACTTGTCCGCAACTGCCTCTTCATCATGAGCGAAGCGGGGGAAGCTTTGGTTGTGGTATGCGGCTCGTTCCTGTAGGACAACAGGAAGCTGTTCAGACGTTGGTGGATTGAGCCCTGACCTTGCGATGCCTTCAAGGCGTGCTTCAAAGTTTGCACAAACCTTTCTGCCTGGCCGTTAGTAGAGGGATGATAGGGCGCAGACCTGATGTGTTGGACACTATTCACATGCAGGAAGGTTGCAAACTCCTGTGATACAAATTGTGGACCGTTGTCACTTACGAGTTGTTCCGGTGAGCCATAACGGCTGAACATCTCACCAAGTTTCTCAATTGTTTTCTCTGCCGTGGTAGACCTCATCACAGCGACCTCCGGCCACTTGCTACGAGCGTCCACAACCACCATAAACATCTTCTCTTCGAAAGGACCAGCGAAGTCCACATGTACTCGCTGCCACACTTCTGCAGGCCAATCCCAGGGGTGTAGGGTTGCCAGCTGTGGAACATTCCGGACCCTTTGACATGGGGAACATGTTTTGGCTTTCTCCTCAATATTCCCATCGAGACCTGGCCACCAGAAGTAGCTTCTTGCCATTTCCTTCATCCGAACCATCCCACTGTGGCCTGTATGAAGTTGTTGCAGTATAGGTTCCCTCAGAGGTGGCGGAATGATGACACGGCGTCCCCAAAGAAGACAACCTGCCTGGACGGAGAGCTCATTTCTTTTTGAAACGTAAGGTTTCAAACTAGGAGAATCTCCTATAGCTCTCCCTCGAATGGCATCGTCCATTACCTCAGACAGGACTGGATCGTTGCGGGTGTACCTTCGCACCTGAACTGCAGTGACAGGTGCTCCCTCCACTTGTCTAAAGTAGAAGATGTCTATCTGACGAGACTCTGGGGGAGTAACAGGCAAGGGTAGCCTCGAGAGACCGTCTGCGTTGCCGTGCAAGTCTGATTTGCGATATTTGATGTCGTATGTGTGTCCCGACAACAGTAAAGCCCACCTTTGCATCCTGCTTGCAGCGAGAGATGGAATTCCGGTGTGGGGCCCGAAGATTGAAGTCAATGGACGGTGGTCCGTCAGGAGTGTGAACCTTCTCCCAAACAGGTACTGATGAAATTTTCGAATTCCAAAAACGATTCCCAAGGCCTCGCGCTCGATCTGCACATAGTTACTCTCGGCCTTGTTCAAGGTGCGTGATGCGAAGGCGATAGGTTTCTCTTCACCCGAAGGCATGATGTGGGATATGACTGCTCCCACACCATATGGTGACGCATCACATGCTAGCTGCATGGGTAGCTTTGGGTCGAAGTGTGTCAGGACCTCCGATTTCAGCAATGCTTTCTTTGCTTGGGCGAAAGCTTCGTTGCACAGTTCAGTCCATTTCCATGTTTTGCCTTGACATGGCAAATGATGTAACGGCTTCAGCAATGTTGCTAAGTCTGGAATAAACTTCCCATTGTAGTTAAGTAGCCCCAGAAATGAACGTAACTGGCTCACATTCTGGGGTGCTGGGGCCTCCACGATCGCCTTGACCTTTGATGGCGCCTTATGCAGGCCAGTAGCGTCAATCACATGCCCCAGGTACTCAACTGAAGACTGAAAGAATTCACATTTGTCTTTACGAACTCTGAGTCCGTACTCTTTCAGTCGTTGTAGTGTCGCATCCAAGTTCAGAAGATGATCCTCCTCATTTGTCCCAGTGACAAGGATGTCGTCCAGGTAGCACTGGACTCCTGGCAGTCCACTCAAAATCTGATCCATTACCCTTTGGAATAGAGCAGGGGCCGACGTAATTCCAAACAGAAGGCGGCAGTACCTGTATAGCCCCTTGTGTGTCACAATTGTCAGCAGCTCCTTTGATTTGTCATCGACATGCATTTGTAGATAAGCCTGGCATAAGTCTATTTTGCTGAACTTTTGCCCTCCGGCCAGGCCCGTAAAAAGATCATCAATGAGGGGAAGAGGGTACTGTTCCGCAGACAGCACCGGGTTAATAGTCACTTTAAAATCCCCGCAGATTCGAACAGATCCATCCTTTTTCAGGACAGGAACAATGGGTGTGGCCCATTTGCTCACGCTCCCAGGCTCCAGGACTCCATTCTCGACTAAGGCCTCCAAGTTAGCCTCAACTTTTGGCCTAATTGCATAGGGTACAGGTCGGGCTTTGTGAAACTTCGGCTTGCTGTCAGGTTTAATGTCCAGTCTCACGCTGATCTTTTTCATGCTCCCAAGTTCCCCATTGAAGAGTTCTGCATGTTTGTTTAACACTGCAGTCAGACCTGACTCCCCTTTTGACATCATGCGGACTGCAGGCCAGTCCAGCGTGATTTTCTCTAGCCACGCACGTCCCAGTAGCGATGGGTAATTTCCCTTTACCACATATAGTGGCAGTTTCGCAGTCTGTTCGTTCAATTTAACTGTCACCTCAATGACGCCTCTCATGGCCACAGGTTCGCCGGTATACGTCTTTAGCACAATGTTTGTTGGCTGAAGGGTAAGATGCTTTAGCATTTTGTTGTAGACAGTGTCTGAAACAAGGGACACAGCTGCGCCTGTGTCCACCTCCATCCGCACTGATTGTCCCTCCACCAGTGGTGACACCCAGTAGCCATTTAAATCACCTGCAACCGTCAGTATGTGCACCTCTTCCTCCTCAGAGGTGTCGCTCCCCTCTGTTTTGCTTGTTCCATCATACTGCACTGAATGAACACTCTTTTTCCTCTCTTGTCCAAATACAGACATTTTGCTTCCATGCTTCCCAGCTCTGTCTGTTCTTTTTTTACCTCTACAGGCGCGTTCAATGTGACCCTTTTTGCCACAATTTCAGCATTCCAGCTCCGTACACCAGCAGTCATTAGCGTGATGGCCCGTTTTCCCACAACGGTAACATGTGCCGTTCCGCACACCTTTAGGCTCAGACGACACCTTGTGAACTCTCCCTGTTGAACTCAACTGGTGAGCCTCCTTTTCCGCCATCTCCATGGAGACACTAACTTCAATGGCCTTTTCAAGAGTAAGGTTGTCCTCAGTAAGAAGGCGCTTCTGTGTGGCTGCATTTTGCAGACCACACACAAGTCTGTCTCTAATGGTATCATTCAGCACCTCCTTGAACTGGCAGTGTTCCGACAACCATTTTAAAGCAGCAATAAACATCGTCACTGATTCCCCCTCCTCTTGATTCCATTTGTGAAATCTAAATCTCTCAGCAATAACCAGAGGTTTTGGTGAAAAATGTGCTCCAAGAATTTCCACTAGTTGCTTATATGTTTTAGTTCCTGGCTTATCTGGTTGCACAAGGCTGCGAAGTAAATTGAATGTCTTCGGCCCGATTACACTCAAAAAGGTAGGCACGACCTTTTCATTTGCCACCGCATTCGCCAATACAAAATAGTCAAAACGTTCTGTATAAGCGCTCCATTGCTCCACATTTTCATCAAAATCACCGATGTTTCCTAATATAGTAGCCATCTCACGTTTCAAATTAAATTTTCTGTTTACTCACTGCACCCGTAACGTACACAGATTCATCCGCTCCTCATTGCCACTTGTTGTGTCTAGGTACCTTTCTACCTAGACACAATTTAGGACTCAGAACTCAGAGATTCAAACATGAAGTGCTTTATTGGAAGGAAAGGAAGTTCTGGCAAATTCTGAACAAAGAGAGCTAAACTTAACAGAGAACACCCAACCATTTATCTCCTGTGACAGCACCACCACAGGTGGGAGGAGAACACACAATAGAACACACAATACATAACAGCCATAGGGAAGATTTTTCCACTTGTCGGGGAGACCAGAACTAGGGGCCAAAAATATAAGTCACTAATAAATTCAATAGGGAATTCAGGAGAAACTTCTTTACCCAGAGAATGGTTAGAATGTGGAACTCGCTACCACGTGGAGTGGTTGAAGCAAATAGCACAGATGCATTTAAGGGGAAGCTAGATAAACACATGAAGGAGAAAGGAGTAGAAAGAGAAGTTGATGGGGTTAGATGAAGAAGGGTGGGAGGAGGCTCGTGTGGAATAAAAAGGCTGGCTTCTGTAATGGTGACCATGAAACTACCGGATTGTCGTAAAAACACATCTGGTTCACTAATGTCCTTTAGGGAAGGAAATCTGCCACCCTTACCTGGTCTGGCCTATATGTGACTCCAGACCCACAGCAATTTGGTTGACTTTTAATTACTCTCTGAAATGGCCTAGCAAACCATTCAGTTAGAAGGTGGCTCAAAGGCAATTAGGGATAGGCAATAAATGCTGGCCTTGCCAGTGACCCCCACATCCTGTGAACGAATAAAAAAAAAGCATAAATACCACCTTCTTCTTCTTAGGCAGCCTCTCAGAACCGAGGATGACTTGCTTCCACACTAAAAATGAGTTCTCAGGTGACTGATGAGTCCAATGCGGGACCTACAGTCTCTGTCACAGGTGGGGCAGATGGTGGTTGAAGGGGCGGGTGGGTGGGGTGCTTGGGTTGACGTGCGCTCCTTCCGCTGTTTGCGCTTGGCTTCCGCTTGCTCCCACTGAAGAGACTCGAGGTGTTCGGCGCCTTCCCGGATGCTTCTCCTCCACTTTATGCGGTCTTGGGCCGGGGATTCCCAGGTGTCGGTGGGGATGTTGCACTTTTTCAAGGAGGCTTTGAGGGTGTCCTTGTAGTGTTTTCCCTGCCCATCTAGGGCTCTCTTGCCATGTCGGAGCTCCGAGTAGAGCGCTTGTTTTGGGAGTCTTGTATCGGGCATGCGGACGATGTGGCCCGTCCATCGGAGCTGATCGAGCATGGTCAGAGCATAAATACCAGCATGGCCCTGTGGGGCCGAATGGCCTGTTTCAGTGCTGTAAATACTATATAATACTACGTAACAGTACACCATCACCAACCAGGAGAAAATTATATTCCTGCCCTTCTAAAACTTCCGATATAAAACTTGCGACTTAGCATGAGCAGCTAATGTGTTTGGATATATTTGGGGTTAGACTTATTTCAGTTATAAAAAGGTAGGGTTGGCGATGTGCCCAACACAACTCTAGTGTATAACAGTACTGCAAGGACTCTTGGCACTTGCCACACTCCTTAATATTGGCTACAGGTGGAAGACTCCCTGGCACCAGGTTTTGTTCTGATGTTTACACAGTATCGTATCCACTTGAGACAAACAGTCACAAATCCTGCTGGGCCTATCGGATGTAAATCTGGCCTGATCAAAGCTTAAACTTAATAGGTTCTTCCAGTGTATTCTACACACATGCACATACACACACTGAAAAAATGAAGGGAAGAAAGAGAAGTATGTATGTATGAGAAACATATTATAAAGTACAGTGTGCGAATTAGGAGATGCATTTGTTGAGGTGCCACTGGCCTCATTTATATGCAGTCACCAGTCAGCTGGTGGTGCTGGGGATGGGAATATCCTGGACTATTGCAATCGGGATAATTTCCACCTGCTTGTATTAGACAGCAGCTGTCAGAAACAGCTGTTGAAGAAAAAAGTGAGGAGTTTCTGACAGATCTTTTATTGAAGATTTCTGAAAGGAAATATAATGATTTTTTGCATTCGGCCTACAGACACCTTGGGGGAGAAATTTGGTATCACCCCGTTTGGGGCGCAATTATCGGCCGGGCGCAAAATTTAGCGCTAATTATCGCCTCTGACTGCAAACTTGGCTTCTATCACCCCTGGAGGTGATTGGAGCGCTAAATCAGGCGCTACACACCTCTCTTAAGGCGCTAACGCCGAAGAGCGAGGCGCTACCTCAAAGCGCTGGCGAAGCTCATGTGATGTCAGTCAGCAATGGAACACAGACACACTGGCGCCGGCCAGTTCTTAAAGGGGAGGGTCGATCTTGCTCTCCATCCACACCCTGCTCATTGCAGCCTTGAATCTTGGCCTGGAGAAACCTGTACTTCAAATCTGCTGGAAAGAACAATGGAGAGGCCCAGGGAAAGAGCTCAGAGTGTAGCCCCCATAGTCTCTTCTAAATCGATGCAAGGAAGATCAAATCAAAATGAACCTGCAAAGTGCTGCTCAGTACCCAAAATGCCTTCATACAGCGTTGAATCTCTCCAGAAGTCTCTCTCTCTCTCTCTCTCTCTCTCTCTCTCTCAGAATGCGTGGTGCAAAAATATTGCCGACAGAAAAAGGCAGGAAGTGGTCGCCTTTAAATAACGCTCCCCCAGTCCCTTCCCGACTGCAAAATGCTCCCCTCAACCTGTCGTTGCTAGCGGCAGGTGGTAAGGCAGGGGGCGCCACTCAATATCCGGTCCGGGGTGCTATCGGGGCGTTGCACATTCGACTGACATCACGATCTGCAGGCGCAGGAGATCAGGGCGGTAGTGTTTAGCGCCGCCACAAAATGTCTGATCAATTTCGCGAGCGGCGCAAACATCGCTGCGCCCGGGCGCTAGTTGCTTTGCGCCCCATTCGTGCCCTCTTCGGATGCTAACGGGAGGTGCAAAGCAACCAATTTTTTTCCCCCTTACTTCTGACTGCTTCTCAGAGGTTCAGAGTGCAGGAAAGTTTCAGACCCCAGCAACCTAACGTCAGGGATACTCAGGAGGAGGTATGGCTCCTATACTCGTGTTTCTTCTAGGTGAAACCTGAGAGCTAGGATTGCGGGAGGAGATTTGTCTCTCATGCTGCATAGGAGGGTCATGGGACTCAGGTGGTGCTTGTCCCATGGAAGTCGACTCCTAGCATGGAGCATCTGCTGGCTGAATTTCTGGAGTCTCCTGAAAAGCCTGGCCTCACCTCCCACGTTCCACTGGCATGGTGCTCTGGTGAGGGGGTGGGGGGGGGGCTGTTGTTGGGGGTGCGCTGTTGCTGGAGGCCTGACACATGCTTCTCTGCTGAGGGATGGCACTATCATACAGCCATGACTCCTGGGTGGCTCAATCTTCATCATCCTCTTAACCACCATCGTCTTCCTCCTCCTCTGCCATCCACTACTGGAAGAAGGGAGAGTAGAAGGCAGGAATGGATGAGTATGACCCCCCATGGGATTAAGGAGACAGAGAAGGATGTAGAAGGTTGTGACTGTGGTGGTTCAGAGGGATGCCAGGACGACAGTGCAGGTCCTCCGTCCGTAACATGGTGCTGGCAAAACGCCACTGACCTCAGCATCTTCCATGGCAAGAGCTGAGTGCCTTTCCATGAGTTGCCTGGCCTTGTCCTTGAAGTGGGCGAGGGGTTCAAAGGTGATCTGTCTTTGTCAGGCATTATGCACCAATTTCACCTGCAAAGAGAATAGTAAATGAGGGTAAGGTTAACAGTTAAGGGGTGTTTGGCAAGTGGCACAGAAGAGAGAAAGTAATAGTATAGGGGTGTGAGGGTGTTAAAGTGGAGGAAAGGGGATTTGGGGATGTGTAATCCAGCTGTTGAGTGTTGGAGGAGCTGTGTAGTTATAGTGCAGGATAGGGATTAAGAGGCACCCTTAACCAGTGAACAGGTCGCTGTGGAAGTGTTGTTGAAGGGTGAAGAGCGTGATGGTGCCCAGGGTAGGCAAAGAAGAAAAGGGAGATGTGTATTACCTTGTCTGGCCTGCTGAGGATGTGGAATTTCTTGCAGTGCTGTTCTGTAGTCCTGGGGATGAGGGAGTTCACAGGCAGTGCCAGCACCACCTCCCTCCAGGTGGCATCAGTGATGATGCTGTTTTGTATCTGTACAGCCTAGTGTGATGTAGTGGAAGGATTTGCGGGCTGACAGGCTGCAACTGGAATGCTCCTTCTATGGCTGTAACCATCTTTACACCAGCCAATAGGATGGTTAGTCCTATACAGCGGGAAGGTTTTTTGGGCTTCCACAATATCCCACCGGATATTAGCCCAGAATTCAGAGCTGGAACTTTTGTCTCCACTCGCTGCGACTGGCTGGAGGAGGATTGAAACCCTGCACCTTCTGACTTCGAGGTGGGAATGCTACTGGGAAGCCAAACGTTCGCTTCTGGCATGAGTAATAATTCTGGGTGACTTGGTGGTCTCCACACACTGGAGCCTGCTTGTCCTGCCTTCAATGCCCCTCAGATGGGCTTGGAAGTCTGAATGAGTGAATTTGTGCGTTCTTCTCCATTGGCTTGATGCCATGCCCTGCTGCCTTCTGGGCACTAGTGATGCTTGAATATTCATAATTCTGTCCGAGTGTCATAAAAATATTGGTCAGACATGCACTGAAGTAATTTTGAGAGAGAAATAAAGGAGCCAAACAGTGTTCTTGCCTTACCTTCTTGTGCCAGTGTGCTGCTTCATGGTAAAGGCTGAACAGTGTATTTAAAAGGGAGCACAGATGTTCCTGATGGTTTGGCTCTTGGTACCAGTTTCACACTCATTTTACACCATAGAAACACCTAGATGAAAGAGATCATGGTCCATCTAGTTTGCCTTCTACTTCCTGGCAGTCACACGCTACAACAATAATGGAGTTGATGACTAATCATGACAATCAATCTCTATTAATTAGTCTACAACAGACTCCGACTTGGGGTGAAGAAAACTCGCCAGTGGTGAAAAGTTTTGTGAGCCATAGGTCCAAAGAAAGAAAGAAGAAAGACTTGCATTTATATACAGTAGTGCCTTTCACAACCTCAGTATGTCCCAAAGTGCTTTACAGCCAATAAAGTACTTCTTGAAGTGTAGTCACTGTTGTAATGTAGGAAACAAAGTCATCAGTGGCTCTCTCATGGAGCTAAGGCCACTCTCCTGGGACTGCGCCTCAGCACTCCTATGGCTCCGTGTGGGAACAGAGTGCAGGAGTGATGTGACGCTCTGGAAGACCCTGTCAACTCTGGCCCCCAGAGCCAAGGTAGCAGCCATTTGAGCTTCCTTGGCAGCAGTGTGAGCTCACAGAAATCACAGAAACCCCACAGTGCAGATAGAGGCCATTTCGGCCCATCGAGCCTGCACCGACACATATCCCACCCGATCCCCGTAACCCCTACACCAACACATATCCCACTCTATCCCCGTAACCCCACGTATTTAATCCCCCTAACACTAAGGGTCAATTTATCATAGCCAATCAACCTAACCCACACATCTTTGGACTGTGGGAGGAAACCGGAGCACCCGGAGAAAACCCACGCAAACACGGGGAGAATGTGCAAACTCCACACAGACAGTCGCCCAAGGCTAGATTCGAACCCAGGTCGCTGGCGCTGTGAGGCAACAGTGCTAACCACTATGCCACCGTGCTGTTATGGAAGCTGTCAGCAGAGGTTCCATCATGGTAGGCGCCACTGTCGTGTTCATAGAGCTGATCAATCGCTCCATGTTGAACAGAATAGTCTCCATGCTCTGTGCAAAGACCCGACACAAGTTGGAGCTGGACTACTCCATTCTTGAGCCATTGCACGCAAGTTTACTGGCAGGCTTCCCAGTTCACCTAACATTTCCTGGTGTATGGCCATCAGCCGCCTTCGATAGCCTGGGCCCTTGAAGTCAGCATCTGAGTCTTCTACAGTGGAGCTAGTAGATGACCTCACCCTCCGGCGAGCTGGCACTTGTCGCATCCTATCCCTCTGCCCTAAGTCCTGCACACTTTCGGCTGGTGATTCACCACGTGACAACCTGCCTCTAGCCTAACCTTGAGGTGCCAATATCTAAGCTGGTGCTTGCTAGGGTCAGATTGAGTGACGCTGCATCTCCAGGAAGGCTGGCCTCCTCTTCCTGAAATGGCAGAAGGACATCCACATTTTCAATACCTGAAATGGAAGAGAGGAACAATGGTTAATTTTTAGTGAAGAGAGAGCAGAGAGAGATGAGTTGCTGCTGAAAGCAGCTCTAGTTTGTCATGCAGTGTGTAGGTGAGATAGAAGTAAGCGGGGGGAAAAAAGAGGATAATGGTGTGAAGAAACACTAGCCGACGTCTCCTCCAGTATTGCCGCTCATTATGGCCATGACTCTCCCCCTGCCCGTGATTGGCAGCATGTTTTCTTCCACAGGCGGGAGGATGTGCTAATTGGCTTGGCCTCCTCCGGCCTCGGACTCCTAAAATCATAGAATGGTTACAGCACAGAAGGAGGTCATTCGGCCTGTCAAGCCTGTGCTGGCTCTCTGCAAGAGCACTTCAGTTAGTCCCACTCCCCCACCCTTTCCCCGTAGCCCTGTAAAAAAATTTCCTTCAGGTACTTCTCCAATTCCCTTTTGAAAGCCACGATTGAATCTGCCTCCACCACCCTTCCAGGCAATGCATTCCAGATCATAACCACTTGCTGCAATGGCCTCACCATAGCCAGATTTACTTCACTTGACGCTGTACATCCTGGTTGCCACATGATGCCCCAGGTTGGCACCACCCCACACCAGCACCATAAAGAATCCCTACAAAGTACAAGCCATTCCTTGCCATTGCAGGGGGTACCCTTATGTCTCGCCATTCACTGCAACTCACTAAGCCACTTCCAAAAAGGCACACAAACCTGTCCAAAAACACAAAGTGTTGAAAATAAAGATTTCAATCTTTGACAACACATTACCAGAAACTTCACATGAACGTTGGATAAAACACCCGAGTGGCTACCCTTGTGTGTTGTTAGTTGGTATGATTGGACTAGGATGAGGCTGAGTGTGAAGGGTGGCTGCTGAGATGGGGAAGTGATAATGTAGATAGAGGGATGAGTGGAGGGGCAAGGTAAGTTGGTGCGAGTAAGGATGTGCAGGAATAGGGAAGGCAGAGTGATGGGGATGTAATGAGAGGCACAGCAGGGTGAGGTCGAGTGTGGCTTTGCAGTAATGTTTCATGATCTACTGAGATCATTGAAACATTTGCGCCACTGCAGCCTGGTCCTCCTGATGACATCCCTGCTTGTGTCCTCCTGTGCAATGTGCAACCAGGCTGCGTTGGTCTCCTGGGAAGGTCTCTTCCGCCCATGGGAAGGGAAGAGAATCACCCTGTGTGCTGTGACTCCCTAAGCATATGGAGGGAGTCATGGGAGAGCCTGGGTGCAGCCCTGCACCTCTGTGCAGTGTTTGCAGCACCTCAATGCTGTAGAACACTGACAGCACAAATGTCCCAAAATCAATTTGGACATGGCCCCTTTAAGGAAACCAGCTGATGACGCAATCAGACCCGCTTCCTTTTAATTGGCCGGGAACCAATCAACGGAAAATTCTTCTCACAGAGCGGGATGGAGCCGGGAGCGGGGTCGCAACTCGCCACCTACTTCGGCCTCACTGAGCCCGCCTCGGTAGGCGAAATCGCGGCCTTAAAGTAGACAGATTTAAAGTGAAAGTAAATGAGTAAGAGGCGGAGTGAAAGACAGTGATAAAGATGAGCAGGAATATACAATTTGAAAGTGAAAAGAACCCTGGAGCATACAGTTTTTAAGTGAAACTTAGCAATAGAGCGAATAGATTTCAAGTGAAAATGATGAGAGACTTGGAATGAAATCAAATGACTGTCAGTTGTAGGAGAAAGATAGAGTGGATGGTTCATCTCTTGCTATTTGTTTTTGTGAAACCTGAAATGTTGATCTAAATTCTTCTCCCTGTTCCTTGTTACTACAGCATGAGTTCAGTTTAAGACTGTTGACGTAATAAAACTCACTACGCACTTGGTTCAAGTATAAAGCAAGGCTTTAATCAACTTGTTTCAGAACATGGAGGGCTAGTTGTACTTCACTAGTTCCTGTCTTATAAAATGTCCCTGGAAAGCTGGGCTCATGCCCGAGTATTTATACTCCTTGGATGGCGCCACCAGCTGGCCGTCCAGCGTTATTTCATGAGTCGTTTCTTCATGATGATGAGATTTATAACAACTGTTGCACTGGTTAGCAGGAAATAGTAACAATATTACAGAAGAAGTGATGAGATTTAAAACTAACACTAGACTGAGAATTGCACATTTACCAGTGGGGACCAGTGATTGTGGTATGATGATGAGTGTAAGCTCCTGCCTTTCCCCTCAGAATTTTACTACACAGATGGTTCAATTGTTGAAGTAGCGGAATTGCTGCTGGGCTTCACAAATAGGGACTGAAGGGTAGGAACCAGTGAATAATGCTGTAGGATAATAGTGTACGGACATGACCTGACGGGTCAGTGTGAAATTTCTTTTTCCGCCATTTTAGTGGCGGCATCAACCCTTCTAAAATAAATGGGTTAATGGCCCTGCTGAAATAAGGGAGAGAGGAATTTCAGATCAATACACTAAGCACTCATGCACCATTACCATACAGAGTATTTTTTTAAAGCTTTTGTTTATTCCCCAATTTTCTTTCCCTTCTCCCCAAGGTGACGTGTCTTGCTGCGGTGCAGTTCCACAGGTGCTGGCAGACCTTCAGTACCTCAAGTAACAATTCTTCAAGTGTGAGCCTAGGCGTTGAGTGTTGGCAGGCTATTTTGCAATGGAGGGCAATGTAGACCCATGAACGCACTTGCGCAGATTTTACCAGGGTTACTAGTTAAAGAAAGAAAGACTTGGATTTATATAGAACCTTTCACAACTACCGGACGTTGCAAAGCGTTTTACAGCCAATGAAGTACTTTTGGAGTGTAGTCACTGTTCTAATGTAGGAAACGCAGCAGCCAATTTGCGCATAGCAAGCTCCCACAAGCAGCAATGTGATAATGACCAGCTGATCTGCTTTTGTTATGTTGATTGAGGGATAAATATTGGCCAGGACACCAAGGATAAACTCCCCTGCTCTTCTTCAAAACAGTGCCATGGGATTCTTTACGTTCACCTGAGAAAGCAGATGGGGCCTCAGTTTAATGTCTCATCTAAAAGATGACACTGTCTGACAGTGCAGCACTCCCTCAGTACTGCACTGGAGTGTCAGCCTAGATTTTTGTGCTCAAGTCTCTGGAGTGGGATTATGAACCCACAACCTTCTAACTCAGAGGCGAGGGTGCTACCAATTGAGCCACAGCTGACAATCAGGCTAATTTTATTCCCCTCTGTGGTGTAGTGCTGCCGTGGCCCATTGTAGTGCCACAATTGTTGCCTTAACTATGCAAACAGGATACAGGAAACTTTCGATTAACCGGAAATGTCGGTTAACCGGCAAAATTCAGGAGTAGGTTTTACTTCATATTTATTTGCCGCCTTCCATCTGTGCTGTGCAAGGGTGTGGCTGCAGCTGTTGCTAAGCTACAGAGATGCTTGAAACTTGTGTTCATTGTTCTACAGTTGTTGCTAAGCAACAGGGTTTGTTGCTTTATATGGCGCTGTCAGCTCTCCCTATCTTTTATTATAGCGTTCGGTTATCCGGAATTTTTGATGAACCGACACCATGTCGGTCCCGTCCGTGCCGGATAAAAAAAAGTTTCCTGTAGATGGTGATCAAACCTGGAATCTTCTTGGTCTATATGGCTCATCACCACACTGGTTCCTCCATTCACCCACAAGACTACTCTAGGCCAGCTTCCAACATGCTGGTGTAATGTTACAATTGCTATAGGTTTGAAGTGAGGGAACAGCATATCCTTCTATTTTAATGGCCTATTCATATTATATTTAGCTGTTTCTACATCAGATTCCAGCAAAATTCTGGTGACATTTGCTATAATAATGATAATAGTGATGGACAAGGGAAGATTGGTAGTGTAATGGTTAATGTAATAAACTAGCGACCAAGTTCAATATCCCACAATGACAAGCTGTGAAAATGAATCCAATAAATCTGAGAATTTGTAAAATGACTTGTTGGATTGTTATTAAAAACCCAGCTAGTTCACTAATTTCTATCTAGTCTGGCTTACATGTCATTCTAGTCAAGAATCAGACATGTATATTGTAATCAAAATCTTACATAAAGGGCCTGATGTTCCCTCCGTGGGCGCAACCTAGAAGTTAGAGCTGAAAATGTGACTAATGTTGCGCCCATTTTGCCGCTGTCAAGTTACGCCCAAGTATCCTCCGGATCGAATTAGAATACGCCCAAACTTAAAATGGGCGGAAATCGGGGTAAACAATCGAAGCCCAGATAAAGCACTGAACCCACACCATATATTTCTTCTTTAAATATGAAAATTTATGTTTCAACTCATTTTACCATCATTCATGTACATCAGGCACAGCATGTTTAGGAACCTACAAGTGGGGAAGTTTTCAATATTTAATGTGATTATAGTTATGCCATAAAAATGCATTAAAAGAAACAGAAAATACAGAGCAGGCCTCGGTGAGGATACATTTTTTAAAAAGCTAAGAAATTTGCAATAAAACACCAGAAGAATGACTTTCTATCCTGCTACAGTTGAAACACCGGTTCCAATGTGAAGAGACCCTCTGAACAAACACAACTGGAGGAGACTTGAATTTGAGAGTTGGGGGTGTGGCTAATTGTGCGGGGGGAGTTTCGTTCGGGCGGTGGGTCTGATGGACAGCCGTAAATGATTGAGGGGACTTGGGCATAGTTTATCACTTATACCTAAAATTCCGCAGTTTTAAAGCCAGTTCATTGGTTTGAGCCCAGAGACACGCATAAACTGGGGGTAATTGTGGAGGAAATTCTGGGCCAGGGTAAGCACCACTTTTCCACAAAGCTTACATCCTTTTTAGTCTCACGTTTGTTGCTGACCTCCATTGGCTCCCAATCCACCAACGCCTCAAATTTACAATTATCTTCCTTGTGTTCAAATCCCTCCATGGCCTCGTCGCGTGTTACTCTCCGTAATCTCCTTGAGCCCTACAACCTATGTTCCCTGTAATTTTTTGTGGCTTTAAGGGGCTGCACAGGCCATTCAAAATTCCACACACACGTGGTTTTTGCATTGAAATGCCACCAAGCCGGCTGCTCGCGTTTCCTGGAGCAGTGCGTGGGCACATGGCCGCGCACCTTACAAGGAAAACTGTCTATAACCCTCCAAGAAATCTGCATTCCTCCAATTCAGGGCTCTTGTGCATCCCCGACTTCCCTCGCCCCACTATTGGCGGCCGAGCCGTCAGCTTCCAAGGTCCTAAGCTCTGGAATTGCCTCCCTAAACCACTCTGCCTCTCCACCTCTCTCTCTGCCTTCAAGACACTCCTTAAAATAGGGTGACCATATTTTCTAAACTGAATCCAGGGACATACAGGGTGGAAGCACAGCAAAGTAGCCAGGATGGAAAATGTCGGTTGCGCAGCGTAGTGAGGCAAATTTTTTTAGCAGTCTATTTTTTAACAGTTGCACATATACACTACAATTAAAAAAAAAAATTATTTCATTGGATCTGGGTGTCACTGACAAGGCCAGCATTTATTGCCCATCCCAAGTTGCCCTTGAGAAGGTGGTGGTGAGCTGCCACCTTAAACTGCTGCAGTCCATGTGGTGAAGGTACTCCCACAGTCCTGTTAGGGAGTTCCAGGATTTTGACCCAACGATGATGAAGGAACGGCGACATATTTCCAAGTCAGGATTGTGTGTGACTTGGAGGGGAACTTGGAGGTGGTGGTATTCCCATGCGTCTGCTGCCCTTGTCCTTCTAGGTGGTAGAGGTCGCGGGTTTGGGAGGTGCTGCCGAAGAAGCCTTGGCAAGTTGCTGAAGTGCATCTTGTAGATGGTACAAACTGCAGCCATGGTACGCCAGTGGTGGAGGGAGTGAATGTTTAAGGTGGTGGATGGGGTGCCAATCAAACGGATTGCTTTGTCCTGGATGGTGTCGAGCTTCTTGAGTGTTGTTGAAGCTGCACTCATCCAGGCAAGTGGAGAGTATTCCATCACACTCCTTGTAGATGGTAGAAAGGCTTTGGGGAGTCAGGAGGTGAGTTACTCGCCACAGAATACCTAGCCTCTGACCAGCTCTTGTTGCCACAGTATTTATGTGGCTGGTCCAGTTAAGTTTCTGGTCAATGGTGACCCTCAGGATGTTGATGGTGGGGGATTCAGTGATGGTAATGCCATTGAATGTCAAGGAGCGGTGGTAAGGCTCTTGCTTGTTGGAGATAGTTATTGCCTGGCACTTGCGTGGCGCAAATGTTACCTGCCACTTATCAGCCCAAGCCTGAATGTCGTCCAGGTCTTGTTGCATGCGGGCATGGACTGCTTCATTATCTGAGGAGTTGCGAATAGCACTGAACACTCTGCAGTCAAGAGCGAACGTCCCCATTTCTGACCTTATGTTGGAGGGAAGGTCATTGATGAAGCTGGTGAAGATGGTTGGGCCTCAGACACTGTCCTGAGGAACTCCTGCAGTGATGTCCTGGTGCTGGGATGATTGACCTCCAACCACTACAAACATCTTCCTTTGTGCTAGGTATGACTCCAGCCAGTGAGAGTGAGAGTTTCCCCCCCGATTCCCATTGACTTCAGTTTTACTAGGGCTCCTTGATGCCACACTCGGTCAAATGCTGCCTTGATGTCAAGGGCAGTCACTCTTGCCTCACCTCTGGAATTTAACTCCTTTGTCCATGTTTGGACCAAAGGCTATAATGAGGTCTGGAGCCAAGTGGTCTTGGCGGAACCCAAACTGGGCATCAGTGAGCAGGTTATTGGTGAGTAAGTGCCGCTTGATAGCACTGTCGATGACACCTTCCATCACTTTGCTGATGATTGAGAGTAGACTGATGGGGCGGGAATTGGCCGGATTGGATTTGTCCGGCTTTTTGTGGACAGGTCATACCTGGGCAGTTTTCCACATTGTTGGACGGATGCCAGTGTTGTAGCTGTACTGGAATAGCTTGGTTAGAGGCGCGGCTAGTTCTGGAGCACAAGTCTTCAGCACGACAGCCAGGATGTTGTCAGGGCTCATAGCCTGTGCAGTGTCCAGTGCACTCAACCGTTTATTGATATCACGTGGGATGAATCGAATTGGCTGAAGACTGGCTTCTGTGATGGTGGGGACATCAGGAGGAGGCCGATTTGGATCATCCACTTGGCAGCTCTGGTTGAAGATGTTTGCAAACACTACAGCCTTGTCTTTTGCACTCATGTGCTGAGCTCCACCATCATTGAGGATGGGATATTCATGGAACCTCCTCCTCCCGTTAGTTGTTTAATGGTCCACCACCATTCACGACTGAATATGGTAGGACTGCAGAGCTTTGATCTGATCCATTGATTGTGGGAACGCTTAGCCCTGCCTATAGCATGTAGTCCTGTGTTGCAGCTTCCCCGGTTAGCACCTCATTTTTAGGAACGCCTGGTGCTGCTCCTGGCATGCTCTTCTACACTTCGTATTGAACCAGGCTTGGTCCCCTGGCTCGATGGTAATGGTAGAGTGAGGGATATGCTGGGCCATGACGTTACAGATTGTGGTGGATTACAATTCTGCTGCTGCTGATGGCTCACAGCACCTCATGGATGCCCAGTTTTAAGCTGCTAGATCTGTTCTGAATCCTCAGTGTGAAGATGGGACTTCGTCTACCCGATGACTGTGTGGTGGTCACTGCTACCAATGCTGTCATGGACAGATGCATCTGCGACAGGTAGATTGGTGAGGACGAGGTCAAGTAGGTTTGTCCCTTGTTGGTTCTCTCACCACCTGGTGCACCTGTCCTGCCGGTGGGACAGGACATACCCAGGGATGGTAAAGGAGGAGTTTGGGACATTGGCTGAAAGGTATGATTCTGTGAGTATGATTATACCAGGCTGTTGCTTGACTTGGCTGTGGGACAGCTCTCCCAATTTTGGCACAAGTCCCCAAATGTTGATGAGGGGAACTTTGCATGGTCGACTGGGCTGGGTGTGCCATTGTTGTGTCTGTAGCCGGTGCCGAGGTCGATGCCGGGTGGTCTGTCTGGTTTTATTCTTATTATTGTGTTTTGTAGTGGTTTGTTACAACTGAGTGTAACATGTGGCAGATGAAATTTAATGCAGAAAAGTGCAAAGTGATACATTTTGGTAGGAAGAATGAGGAGAGGCAATATAAACTAAAGGGGTCCAGGAACAGAGAGACCTGGGGGTATATGTGCACAAATTGTTGAAGGTAGCAGGGCAAGTTGAGAAAGCGATTAAAAAAGCATTTGGGATCCTGGGCTTTATTAATAGAGGCAATAGGGCAGGATTTTCATTGGGCCATGGAGGCGGGATTGGAGGCGTGTGGAGGGTTAAAATCCCCAAATCGGGGTCCTGACCCCATCCCGCACCCAACCCGCCTCCATGCCAGTTTCAAAGGAGGCGGGTACCTGCCCCGCACTGGGACCCGCCTCCCCGAGGCGGGAAGGGAATTAGTGCCAATTAACTGCCTGTTAACAGGTATTTTTAATGTCGAAGTGTGGGATTCCCGATGGCTCCAAACCATGCCAAGTTAGAGGAGGCGGACCGTCGGGATGAAGGGCTTGGAGGGGTCGAGATGTCCGGTGTTCAGTTGAGTGATGGGTGCATGAGTGCAAAGGTAAGTGTGTTTGGTGTGTCTAAAGTGTTTAAAGAAGTTTTACATACCTTTACTTACGTTTACAGCCTTCCTTCCTTCAGGTCTCAGGAGTTCCTCATCTCACCGGCACAGAAAGCAGAATGGCTGCGAGCTGTCAAAAATTGCAGCATTCAGCTTTCTGTTCCGGGGAGATCTCTAAATCATCCTGAGAGGAAGGAATTAACTTAGAATACAGATTGTCAGTGTTTGACAGCTTCAAACAGCTGTGAAACGCTGATATTTCATCTGTTAAAAGGTCTTGACAGATGAAATGTCAATCTGTGACATTGTGGCAAAGCCACCAAGGGACTCTTATATGGATGTACATAATTGCCTGTAACAGAGTGAATCGGTACCTGTATTTGTTTGCTATATGTAAATAACGCGGTCCCTTTAAGATGTAGACCGAACGCGATGACGTCATCACGCAGGTCACGTGACGTTCCCAACGGCGGGAAACGTCAGCAGGGAAGCTTCCAGAATCAGTCCTCGTGGAGTCAGCCTTAAGCTTACATCTGCTGTTTAGTTCTCTTGCGTTTTAACTGTCACTTCCATCAGTTTGTATTAAACATCGATTAATTACCAGAGTGGCCTGGTCTCAGTACTTCAGATAGGAATTTGGCAATTCCTACAGTGGTGACCCCGAATCTTCGCGGACGATCTTCGCGGAGGAAGCGAGACGCAGTGCCACGATGGATGCGAACGCAGTGGCTTTGAAGCTCCCTCGGTTCTGGGAACAACAGGCAGCCTCCTGGTTTGTGCGAGCGGAGGCTCAGTTCGAGCTTCGGAATATCGTGGTGGATCAGACCCGGTATCTCTACGTGGTCTCCGCACTCGACAGCTCCACGGCTTCGCGGATCATCAACCTGCTGGAAAACCCCCCGGCCAACAGCAAGTATAATACCCTTAAGGCGCGGCTACTTCAGGTTTTCGGCCTCACAAAGGCGGAGCGTGCACGACGATTGCTCACGCTGCCCGGGCTAGGCGACTCCAAGCCGTCGGAGGTAGTGAGCCAGATGCTCACACTCCTCGGGTCCGAACCGCAATGTTTCCTCTTTCGGGAGTTGTTCCTGAGCCAGTTGCCCGAGCAGGTACAGGCGGCCCTCACATGGTCGGAAACCACGGATTGTGTGGCGCTTGCGGACGAAGCTGATACTATTTACGCGGTCATGCAGCGACATTGCGCCGTCTCGAGGCATCCTTCCCCACGGGACCCCGCCCCGACGCCTCCACCATCCGCCTTGTGTTATTACCACGCCCGTTTCGGCACGAAGGCCAGATGCTGCCGCCCGCCCTGCGGTTTCACACCAAAGGCAACCAAAAACTACCAGCACCGGCTGCGCGAAAGGAAGACTGAACCTGCAGTATGCCCCACGGCTGCGATGGTGATTGGCAACTCCAGGAAGTTACTCTATATCACCGATTCCATCTCGGGCCGGCAATTTTTGTGCGACACGGGGGCGCAGTGCAGCATTCTTCCCGCATCAGCCCTCGACATCCGGGCTGGGAGGCGCGGGCTTCCCCTCCAAGCTGCCAACGGCAGTGCTATTCGTACATTTGGGAGTCGGCGGATCAAGGTGTGTTTCGGCGGGCAACACTTCCAATGGGAGTTCATCACCGCCAGAATTTCGCAAACGATCCTCGGCGCGGACTTTTTATGCGCCAACGGCTTGTGGGTAGATTAAAAAAATCGTCGACTGATCAACGCCGCCAATTACAACTCCATTCCGTGCATTCGAGGTTCAGTCGCGTCGCACGGGGTCTCCTGCGCCGTGCCAGAGCTCAACGAATTCACCTGCCGTCTTGGCGAGTTCTCGGAGCTAACCAGGCACACCTTCTCTGCGACGTCTGCCAAGCATGGCATGGAGCACCATATTACAACGACCGGCTCCCCGGTCTACGCACGGGCTCAGCGACTAGAAGCCAGCAAACTCGCGGCTGCAAAGGCGGAGTTCGCCACAATGGAGTGGTTGGGGATTATTCGCCGGTTGAATAGTCCCTGGTCTTCGCCGCTCCATATTGTCCCTAAACCTGGCGGTGGCTGGCGGCCCTGCGGTGACTACCGGCGCCTTAACGAAGTCATGACCCCCGATTGGTACCCCATACCGCATATACAGGATTTCTCCGCACATTTGGCGGGAACTTCGATCTTTTCCAAGGTCGACCTTGTTCGTGGGTACCATCAAGTGCCTGTACACCCCCAGGACGTCCAAAAGACGGCGGTCATTACCCCCTTCGGCCTATTTGAGTTCCTCCGAATGCCTTTCGGGCTCAAAAATGTGGCACAGGCGTTTCAGCGCCTAATGGATTCGGTGCTACGGGATCTTAAGTTTTTATTCGTTTATCTCGATGACATCCTGATTGCCAGTGCCACCAAAGAGGAACATATCAATCATCTGTGCATCCTCTTTCGCCGCCTCCATCAACATGGCCTAATAATCAACCCGGCCAAATGCCAGTTCGGGCTACAGCAGCTGGACTTCTTGGGCCACCGCATCACCGCAGAGGGGGCGATGCCACTTCGGCCAAAGGTGAAGGCGATTGCAGCATTTCCGCGGCCGCAGTCCGTCAAGGCCCTCCAGGAGTTCCTGGGTATGGTGAATTTTTATCGTTTTATTCCCAGGGCCGCACAACTTATGCGGCCACTCTATGAGACCCTCCGAGGAAAGTCGAGAAAGGAACCCCTGGTTTGGACACCTGAGATGGTTTGTGCCTTCGGGGACACCAAGGCCACTCTCGCAAATGCAACAATGTTGGCGCACCCACTGCCTGGAGCCACCATCGCTCTGACGACTGACACGTCAGACTACGCCATAGGAGCCGTGCAGGAGCAGTGGGTCAACGATACGTGGCAGCCGCTGGCGTTTTTTAGTCGCCAACTGCGCAGTAATGAGCGCAAGTACAGCACGTTCGACAGGGAGTTGTTGGCGCTGTACCAGGCCATCCGCCATTTTCGTTTTCTGTTGGAAGGGCACCACTTCACCGCGTTTGTGGACCACAAACCATTAACGTTTGCTATTGCCAAGACTGCCGAACCGTGGTCAGCTAGACAGCAGCGGCAACTCACCTTTATTTCAGAGCTCACCACCGACATCCGGCACGTGGCCATCAAGGACAACGTGGTGGCTGATTGCCTCTCGCGGGCAACCGTCCAAGCCGTCCAACTGGGAATAGATTATTCACACATGGCTGCCTGCCGACCAAGCAGCCGACCCGGAAACTCAGGCATTCCGTACCGACGACTCTTGCCTCCAGCCAACGGATGTGCATTTCCACGCGGCGGGCACTTCCTTGCTTTGCGACGTCTCATTGGGGGATCCCCACCCAATCGTTCCGTTTTCTTGGCGGCGGAAAGTTTTTGATGCTATCCACGGACTTTCACATCCTGGCGTGAGGGCATCTCAAAAGTTGCTGGCATCCAAATTCGTCTGGAGAGGAATGCGCAGGGACGTCCGCGACTGGGCTAACACCTGCGTCGTTTGCCAAAGAGCCAAAGTGTAACGGCATGTCAAAGCCCCCTTGGACACTTTCGAAGTACCGGAGCGCCGTTTTGACCACGTCCACGTTGATCTCGTTGGGCCTTTTCCACCGTCGCACGGGTTCACACACCTCCTGACTATCGTCGACTGCACCACAAGATGGCCGGAGGCGGTCTCTCTGATGTCCACCACCTCCGCGGACGTCGCCAGGGCTTTTATTTTCTCATAGGTTGTGCGGTTCGGTGTCCCAACAGATATTTCCTCAGACCGCGGCCCGCAATTCTCATCCGAACTTTGGAACGCTGTAGCTTTAGGTTTGGGCACCAAGCTCCATCGCACCACGGCCTACCATCCGCAGGCAAACGGATTATGTGAGCGCTTTCATCGGTCGTTGAAGGCGTCATTGAGGGCCACCCTCCAGGGCACCGCATGGGCAGATAGGCTGCCTTGGATTATGCTTGGGTTGCGGACAGCACCAAAGGAGGACTTGCAGTCTTCTGCCGCGGAACTTGTGTACGGCCAGCCACTCTGGGTGCCAGGCGAGTTCTTGCCGTCACCGACGAAGCTGTGGCCTGCAGCCGCCCAACTAGACACCTACCGGGAAGCAGCCCAGTGTTTCAAGCCAATTCTGACGTTACATCATGGTTTGCCTGCCTCCCACGTTCCAACGGAGTTGATGCAGGCCAGGTTTGTTTTCGTTCATCATGATGCCCATCGCAGTCCACTCACACCTCCTTATACGGGCCCTTTCTGAGTATTGCAGGCAGGTGCCAAGAGCTTTTTGGTCGACATCGGCGGCAAACCCGACCACATCTCAATTGACCGCCTCAAGCCCGCGCACCTGGATCTCGAGCAACCAGTCGAGATTGCACAGCCACCGCGTCGTGGTCGACCGCCTGCTGCTACCCCGCCCGACCGGATCGTTCCACCGGTCAGCTCCTCAGCTGCCCAGCAATTTCCTCTCCCGGAATATAGGAGTCGTTCGAACAGGCTCGTCCGACCTCCTCTTCGATTGACTTTCGCTGTTAAGGACAATTCTGGGGGGGCGCATGTGGCAAAGCCACCAAGGGACTCTTATATGGATGTACATAATTGCCTGTAACAGAGTGAATCGGTACCTGTATTTGTTTGTTGTATGTAAATAACGCGGTCCCTTTAAGATGTAGACTGAACGCGATGACGTCATCACGCAGGTCACGTGACGTTCCCAACGGCGGGAAACGTGATGACGCGGGGAAGCTTCCAGAATCAGTCCTCGTGGAGTCAGCCTTAAGCTTACGCCTGCTGTTTAGTTCTCTTGCGTTTTAACTGTTACTTCCACCAGTTTGTATTAAACATTGTTTAATTACCAGAGTGGCCTGGTCTCAGTACTTCAGATAGGAATTTGGCAATTCCTACAACGTCACCTGTTGCCGGGTGGCCCTTAATTGGCCTGCTGAGCCCGCTGGGCGGGCTCAACAAGGTCAATCAAGTCAAAATCGCGTGGGTTGGCTACAACTCAATGGAGGCGGGACTACAACCCCGAAAGTTGTAATCCCGCCTCCTACCCGACTCCTCAATGAAAACCTAGCCCATAGAGTACAAAAGCAAGGAAGTTATGATGAACCTTTATAAAACACTGCTTCGGCCTCAACTGGAGTATTGTGTCCAATTCTGGGCACCGCACTTTAGGAAGGGTGTGAAGGCCTTAGAGAGGGTGCAGAAAAGATTTACAAGAATGGTTCCAGGGATGAGGGACTCCAGTTACATGGATAAACTTGAGAAGCTGGGGTTGTTCTCCTTACAGCAGAGAAGGTTGAGAGGAGATTTGACAGAGGTGTTCAAAATCATGATGGGTCTAGACAGTGCAGATAGAGAGAAACTGTTCCCATTGGCAGAAGGGTCGAGAACCAGAGAACACAGATTTAAGGTGATTGGCAGAAGAACCAAAGGCGCCATGAAGACATTTTTTTTTACTCTGAGTGGTTATGATCTGGAATGCACTGCCTGAAAGGGTGGTGGAGCCAGATTCAATCATAGCTTTCAAATGGAAATTGGATAAGTACCTGAAGAAAAAAAATTTCAGGGCTACGGGGAAAAGGCGGGAGAGTGGCACTAGCTGAGGTGCTCTTGCAGAGAGCTGGCACGGGCTCGACGGGCTGAATGGCCTCCTTCTGTGCTAAAACCATTGTATAATTTAGCCTTAGGGCTGCAAATTGACAGCTCGGGTGGGTACACTCACTGCTCAGGGGTACACTTCGGGGACGAGTTTTGTGAACCGGGGACTCTTCAGGGATTATTGTTTACTTGGGGACAGCGTACCTCATCCAGGGACTGTCCCTGGAAAGAGGACATGTGGTCACCAATGTTCCCTTTAATTTTTCTTCTGGGTGCACGGCTCCTTTAAGGGGCTGCGCAGCCCATTCAAATTCCCACGCATGCGCGGTTCTTCCTATTGTAAAGCCGGCGAGTGGCCTGCGTGGGAGATCCAGACAGCTTAAAGGGAACATTGATGGCCACCCTACCTTAAAACCTACCTCTTTGATCAAGCTTTTAGTCACCTGTCCTAATGTCTCCTCCTTTAGCTTGGTGTCAATGCTTGTCTGATTATGCGTTAAAAGCGCTATGTAAATGCAAGTTGTTGTTGTTGTTTGTGTCAGCCTTTCCTATTATAATTGCTATGTCTACATTTCCCATTCACAGAATCACAGAATCACAGAAACCCCACAGTGCAGATAGAGGCCATTTCGGCCCATTGAGCCTGCACCGACACATATCCCACCCGATCCCCGTAACCCCTACACCAACACATATCCCACCCTATCCCTGTAACCCCACGTATTTAATCCCCCTAACACTAAGGGTCAATTTTATCATAGCCAATCAACCTAACCCACACATCTTTGGACTGTGGGAGGAAACCGGAGCACCCGGAGAAAACCCACGCAAACACGGGGAGAATGTGCAAATTCAGTTCAGTTTTCTCATGTCGAACCAGAAGACTGCATTTGATCACGACTCTGCTTGTACAACACCATGGGAGATGGACTAGTATGCTCTTAAGACTGAGATATGCTACTAAAAAGACTGAAACAGATTGCAAAGCTATTTAAACAAGTGGATGCGTGGTTATTTTTTTAAGGCGAGATGAAATAAAACAGGTTGGATTTTAAAACCAAAATGAGTGAGTGTCAATCCACATGAATGTGGCATGATCTGCTACAGGGTTAAACTGAGACCACGAGAGGAGTCCCAGGAGAGACTGGGAGTGTATTACAACCATAGTTAAAAGACTGCTTCTGTAATTCATAGGGCAGTAGATTTGAGCACACAGTACAGGCACATTTGGAAGTCAGTGCTGTATTTATTATTTTACTCTTAGACTACAATCAGGAGTATAATTGGCTCAAGTGCAAGTCACATGACAAGAATTCATTTCTCACTCTGGCAGCCGGTGAGGATACCTAAATGGGGTCCTGTGATGCTGTCAGCCATGATGACATGCACACACTCTGCAGTGACTGCCCAGAATCCTTTGCAGTTCGTTTGTGCAGCTCGTTTCACTGTGTTTTAAAAAAAGATGTGTACCTTAACTGTTTGAGTGCTGAATTTCCTTTACAGAGTGCACTGATAATTTGGATCATAATATGGGCAGGACTGATTACACGGTAAGTTCCTAATATGAAGCTGAGCAGGTTCTTAATTTTCACTGTTTACTGGATATAAAACTGATATCTTGTAAAGTTGTCCCTATTGTTAGGTATCGCACCTCACTGGCTCGTTGCTGTGTGTGACTGGCTGCCCTAAAATACCTTGCTGTGGACAGTTAGAGGGTGAGTCTCCTCTTTTTGCTACTGACAGGGCCAGCAGGCAGCCTCTCAGATCTCTGCCAGTGCTCTGCTCTGAATCCCAGAGAACGACACTGCTCCTAATGTTTGCCGAGTTGTGGGGAAGCATCTGGTTTCTGCTGTCATTTCCACCGCCCCCCCCCCCCCTTCCCTTCCTTATGCTAGGTGAGATTTACAACATGGCATCCAGGGGGCCTTTGTGTCCACCCCTCCCTGAGATGCAAAAATGTGCCCAGTACGCCCTGTGTTCAGATTAAGAAAACAAGTAGATCTTTCATGTCAACCCATGTCGTTCATTTTGCAGAAAAAAAACACTTGCCTGCTGTCATAAGAAGGTCATTTATTAAAAACTGTTGTTAAGGGTCACACTTTATGACAGTAAAAGGAAAATGTTAGGCTTGGAGTATGCAATAGCTGTGCCAGCCCTTTCCTGGGTGCCAGTGCTTATCAGATCATATTACCTGACAGTTAAAGGTGACAATTAAGAGGTACTGGCCAGTCCATGTTACTTTTCTTCTGAGACTGCTAGTGCAGCTTTCAAATGGTAAGGCCGATATTCCTCAAATCATAATACTGTATTTCTGAACCCTGCGAGTAAACTCATTGTTATTAGAATGAGGAGGTATTGTTTGTCTACTTAAAAGTTTTACATATTTCCTGAGCTAGTCATTGTGTACTGTGTGTGGGTGGAATATATCCCATGCATTTGCAATCGCCCATCGTTTTGTTTCTTGAATTTAAAGAAGAATGTCTTTCTCCCTCTATCTTTGATCAGAGTTCTGCTCAAAGGTTACACTCGGTGTCTGTCAGAGCCTTACTGACCGTCTAAGCACCTTTGACATTTTACTACATTAAAGGTGCTATATAACTGCAGGTTGTTGTTGTCTGTGTATTTCTAGCATTTTCCAATCCTTCACGATTCTTTTCTTCCTTTTTATTGTGTCTGACCCTTCGTACTTTGCAGCCGTTCCACACACCACTGACAAATTCCTGATCTACATCAAAGGTCTATTTAATTCCTTTTTAAGTTTTAGTTAGGTTAATGTTTAACTGCCAGTTTTTTGATGAGGGGGATGGTCAATTCATGTGAATTTCAGTAAAATGTCTTCTTAGCAAATTGTGCAGTAAACTTTCTGGTTTTAGCCATGATCCTTCATATCTCCTTGCAGAAAAAGACATCCTTAGCCTCTGCCAGTGTACTTTGAACCCATTCGTTTAGAAAGTACGCAACAATGTGCCATGCCACTGTTTGGTAGGTTGCAAGTCCATGCACACAAAAGCAAATTCTCATCCAAGCCCTTGTAGGGAGCTGCTAAGCAGAGGCCAGATGTATCGCCACAAGAGGGAAATGAAAGCCATAGTGTGCATCATCCTAAACCACTGCTGCACACCATCTGGTAATCATAAGTATCCTTCCCTCGTTAGATGTAGTTCTTTCTGAAAATAGTCACGTGTAGAACAATCCATGTGCTCAATGGTACCATGTGTACAATGGTACATCTAGAGGAGGTGATTTCACTTCAGGTTAATATTGATATTTTCTTTGAGAATGATTTCTCCTCATTATCTTCTGGGTTTGTTTTTTGAAAATAGGAACTGTCAGTGTACCTGTAAATATTCTGCGCTTGAATGCTAACTCCATATGTCATCTCAATAAGCAATGTTTTGGATTTTCAGCAAAGGATTTTGTGTCATTGGATTGTTACTTGTATTTAATGATACAACTAACAACGTACATTTATATATATATTTTTTTAAAGTCAAAAGACACAATAAAAATGGTCGGCAAGCCAGACAAGGAGAGATTAGATGGGGTAGTCGAAGGCTAAGTTAATGAGATGGGTTTTGAGGAGGTTTGTAAGGGTAGACAATGACTCTCTAACATTTTTATTCAAAATTCTGAAATACATGACGTCCTCCTCATCAGACCTAAGATTTAAAATCAAACCTGTGAGTTTCTTTATTGACTTTTTTTGTTGTTTTTTGTGGTGATTGCTGAGGAGGGTACATTGGTTCTTAGACTTCTCATGTTGAACAATCTCTTGCTCTACCAGGCAGGACAGATTTGCCATCCAAAATAGGAGGGAGATTCTGACACTACAAATCTAGCCTAAACAACCTCATTGTTGAGCAGAATAATGATGACTTGTGCTTATGTAATTCTCTCTACCTGGAAGAGCTTAATAGTCCAAGGCTTTTAGTGAGAAGTGATCCAGATCAATACTATACCACCCAAGCTGTGTATAACGATGGAGGATGTTGTTCCTGTCAGGATAATAACTGAGAATTTTCTGAATCTTTTTCTTTGCTAGTCCTATCAAAGTGCAAAAAACACTCTGATGAATCTGTCGACTCTTTGGTATCTCAAGTTTATGAAGTGGTTGAGAAAACTAGTTTTGCACTCTTTCCTCTTGTCCTTCCAGAAAGCCGTTCCTCCTTTCTGGGAGCTGCATGTATCTCCATATACACTTCAGTATTTCCATTGAGACAATGAATTCTCACCAGATTCTGTGGCCTTTGACCCTGTTAGAAAGTCCAGTGGACTGCACGCCTTGCTTACTGATTGTTGTTTGACAAAGTAGAATGTGGATTTTCTCCTTCCTGTCAATTAGGTGGATAACTTGGACCTTAGATCAAGAGGTTTTTGTTTCCACCAATAATTTCTTCTTCTTAGGCAGTCCCTCGGAACTGAGGATGACTTGCTTCCACATTAAAAATGAGCTCGCAGGTGACTGATGAGTCCAATGCGGGACCTACAGTCTCTGTCACAGGTGAGGCAGACGGTGGTTGAAGGGGCGGGTGGGTGGGGTGCTTGGGTTGACGTGCGCTACTTGCGCTGCTTGCGCTTGGCTTCCGCTTGCTCCCGGCGAAGAGACTCGAGGTGTTCGGCGCCTTCCCGGATGCTTCTCCTCCACTTTGTGCGGTCTTGGGCCAGGGATTCCCAGGTGTCGGTGGGGATGTTGCACTTTTTCAAGGAGGCTTTGAGGGTGTCCTTGAAGCGTTTCCTCTGCCCACCTGGGGCTCTCTTGCCGTGCCGGAGCTCCGAGTAGAGCGCTTGTTTTGGGAGTCTCGTATCGGGCATGCGGACTGATGTGCCTCAATAATTCCGAGACTCGATGTTAGCGAAACAAAACAAGGCTTTTATTAACTTAGAAAGTAACACGTAAGAGAGAGAGGTATCTTCCTTCTGGAGACTGAGGCCAGACTGAGCTAGCTTACAAAAGGGGCCAGGTATGGGCGGAGCCCTACACACAGCACATTCCAATAAACAATACAATGAGGACTGGGGGAAGGGAAATGACACTGAAACCGACCACAGTCACAGGCAGTGATGAATGGAATATTTCATCACATTCACCCCTTCTATAGATTTAGTCTGTTCGGGGGTTTGACAGTCCTCTGCGACCGACGTGGCTGTTGTGGTGCCGCGGGTGTTGGCTGGGTGTCCCCGGTAGCCTCCTGGGTCTCTGCCGGGGGTGCCGCCAGGGTTGTTGAAGGGATAGTTGGTGGGGGTGCCGTTGGTCGATGTTCTTCCGGGGGTGATGAAAGAGTAGTGGGTGGGTAAGAGTTGCTGTGATCGTTGTTGCTGCTATTGCCGTGGTTGTTGTCGATGCCGGCTGGGGCGACGTCTTTTATGGACACGGTGTCCTCCCTTCCGTCGGCGTGCCGGACATATGCGTATTGGGGGTTGGCGTGGAGTAGGTGTACTGGCTCCACGAGAGGGTCCGTCTTGTGGCCCCTCACATGCCTTTGCACGAGTACCGGACCTGGGGTGGAGAGCCATGACGGCATGGATACGCCTGAGGTGGATTTCCGGGGAAAGACAAACATTCGTTCATGAGGCGTGGCATTAGTGGCCGTACACAATAGCGACCGTATCGAATGGAGCACATCCGAGAGGACTTCCTGCCAGCGGGAGATAGGGAGGCCCTTGGTCCTTAGAGCTAGAGTGACTGCTTTCCATACTGTCCCGTTCTCTCGCTCCACTTGGCCGTTACCCCGGGGGCTGTAGCTGGTGGTACGGCTCGTGGCGATCCCCTTGGACAGCATGTACTGGCGTAGCTCTTCACTCATGAAGGACGCCCCCCTATCCGTATGGATGTAGCTCGGCATACCGAACAGGCAGAACAGGCTGTTGAGGCATTTAATGACCGTGGCGCTGGTCATGTCTGGGCAGGGGAAGGCGAATGGGAACCGGGAGTATTCGTCCACAATGTTCAGGAAGTAAACATTGCGGTCGACGGACGGGAGGGGGCCCTTGAAATCTAAGCTGAGCCGCTCAAAGGGCCGTGTAGCTTTGATTAAGTGGGCTCTATCTGGGCGGTAGAACCGAGGCTTGCACTCAGCGCAAGTGCGGCAGTTCCTGGTCAGAGACCGAACTTCCTCAATCGAGTAGGGTAAGTTACGGGACTTTATGAAGTGGAACAGCCGCGTGACCCCTGGGTGGCAGAGGTCGTTGTGGAGGGTCTGTAGCCGATCCCCGGTGGCGCTGGCACTCATCCCTCATGAGAGGGCGTCAGGGGATTCGTTAAGGGCCCCTGGCCGGTAAATGATGTCGTACTCGAAGGTGGAGAGCTCAATCCGCCACCTAAGAATCTTATCATTTTTAATCTTCCCCCTCTGTTTATTATTGAACATAAACGCTACCGACCGCTGGTCGGTAAGTAGGGTGAAGCGTTTGCCGGCTAGGTAGTGGCGCCAGTGGCGCACTGCCTCCACGATGGCTTGGGCCTCCTTTTCCACGGAGGAGTGTCTGATCTCGGGCCCTTGGAGGGTCCTCGAGAAGAAAGCTACGGGCCGTCCCGCCTGGTTGAGGGTGGCCGCCAAGGCGAAGTCAGACGCATCACTTTCCACTTGAAATAGAGTGCTCTCGTCCACTGCCTGTAGCGTGGCCCACTCAATATCCTGCTTAATGCTTTTGAAGGCGGCGTGGGCCTCAGCAGAGAGCGGAAAAGAGGATGCTTTCAAGAGGGGGCGGGCTTTGTCGGAGTAGTTGGGGACCCATTGGGAATAATAAGAAAATAACCCCAGGCACCTTTTCAGGGCTTTGGAAGTGTTGGGCAGGGGCAGCTCCCGTAGGGGGCGCAATCGGTCGGGGTCTGGTCCGATTTCCCCATTCTCCACCACGCTGCCGAGTATGCAGAGGCGCGTGGTGTTGAAAACGCGCTTGTCCTCGTTGTAGGTGAGGTTGAGTTTTTGTGCGGTTTCCAGGAACCTCTCGAGGTTCGAGTCGTGATCCTGCTGATTGTGGCCGCAGATGGTGACGTTGTCGAGGTAGGGGAAGGTTGCCTGCAAGTGGTGGTCATCGACCATGCGGTCCATCTCCCTCTGAAAGACCGAGACCCCATTCGTCACCCCAAAGGGGACTCTGAGGAATTGGTAGAGGCGTCCGTTCGCCTCGAAGGCGGTGTACGGGCGGTCCTCTGGTCTGATAGGGAGCTGGTGGTACGCTGACTTGAGGTCGATGGTGGAGAACACCCGGTATTGGGCGATTTGGTTCACCATTTCTGATATGCGGGGTAGCGGGTAGGCGTCTAGTTGGGTGTACCTGTTGATCGTTTGACTATAGTCGATCACCATCCGTTTCTTCTCGCTACCCCTTACCACTACCACTTGGGCGCGCCACGGGCTGTTGCTGCGTTCAATAATGCGCTCTTTCAGGAGCCTGTCTACCTCGGTCGCGATAAACCGCCTGTCCTCCCAGCTGTACCTCCTGCTTTTGGTCGCTATTGGCCGGCAGTTAGGGGTAAGGTTCGCGAATAGCGAAGGCGGCTTTACCTTCAGGGTAGCCAGACCGCACACTGTGAGGGGCGGCTGGGACCCACCGTACTTGAGCGTGATGCTTTGGTGGTTGCACTGGAAATCCAGGCCCAAGATCACGCTCGCACATAGGTTCTTCATGATTAGTACTTTAAAATTATCGTATACAGTCCCGTTAACGCCCAATTGTACCGTGCAGTAACCCAGAATGGTCGATGTCTGGGTTTTATCAGCCATAGAGATGGTACCCTGAGCAGGGACTACCTTTAGGGAGAGTTGTTGTGCCAGTTCAGGGTGGATAAAACTCTCCGTGCTTCCACTGTCAATTAAACATTTAACCCGGCACCCGTTTACCTCGATGTCCACCATTGATTTGGATAGCGGGTGCGGCCTGGTCTGGTCCACTGTGACCGATGCCACTGTAGGGCCCTGATCGATACAAGATGGCGTCCACGCTGTCTGCTCATAAGATGGCGGACCCCACGAGGTCGGGCAAGATGGCGTCCAAGATGGCCGCTCCCACGGCGCACACGCGGCGGTGGCGGGTTTTCCGGCGGTTGGTTTTCCGGCGGGGTTCCCTCTGCACACCTTCCCGAAGTGCCCCTTCTTACCGCACTTAAAGCAGGTGGTGCCTTTCGCCGGGCACAGGTTTCTGGTGTGTTTTGGCTGCCCGCAGAAGTAGCAGTTGGGTCCCTGACGCGTCGCGGCTGTCGCAGGGCTTCTGGGGGGAGAGCGGGGCCCCGCCGGTGTCGGGCTGCCGGGCGGGGAAGATGCCTTCCAAGATGGCGGCGCCCTTGGTGCACACGTGGCGGCGTGGGCGGCGCAGGCCGAAGAGTAGGCGTCCGAGTTTCTCTGGGCCACATCCAGGGATCGCGCGGTGTCCGCAGCCTGTTTCAGGTCCAACCCCGTTTTTTCCAGCAGTCTTTGCCGGATGTAAGTGGAGCTGAGGCCTGTGATAAAGGCATCGCGAACAAGTTCGTCAGTGTACACTGCGGCTTTTACATCTCGGCACTTGCAGTCTTTGCCAAGCATTTTCAGGGTGCTTAGGAACTCCTCCACCGATTCCCCAGGTCACTGTGCGCGAGTAGCGAGCAGATGCCTAGCATACACCTCATTCGTAGGCTGCTGGTAATGCGCCTTTAAGATGTCGCAGGCGGCCAGGTACGTATCGGCGTCTTGGATGAGGGGGTAAACCCGGTGGCTTACCCAATTCCGCAGAATTCCGAGTCTCATCCTCGCAGCGTCTGTAGCGTCTTTGATGGCTGCGGAATTGTCCAGGAAGAATTCCATACACTCAAACCAGTGTCCGAAGCGTGCTGATGCGTCCGGAGCATGTTGATCCAAATCCAAACGTTCGGGTTTCAGGAGTTGATCCATAGTGTTGAAAAATAAGTTAATAAAATTGATGTGCCTCAATAATTCCGAGACTCGATGTTAGCGAAACAAAACAAGGCTTTTATTAACTTAGAAAGTAACACGTAAGAGAGAGAGGTATCTTCCTTCTGGAGACTGAGGCCAGACTGAGCTAGCTTACAAACGGGGCCAGGTATGGGCGGAGCCCTACACACAGCACATTCCAATAAACAATACAATGAGGACTGGGGGAAGGGAAATGACACTGAAACCGACCACAGTCACAGGCAGTGATGAATGGAATATTTCATCACACGGACAATGTGACCCGTCCATCGGAGCTGATTGAGCATGGTCAGCGCTTCGATGCTGGGGATGTTGGCCTGAGCAAGAACACCGATGTTGGTGCGCCTATCCTGCCAATGGATTTGCAGGATCTTGCGGAGGCAGCGTTGGTGGTACCTCTCCAGTGCTTTGAGGTGCCTGCTGTACATGGTCCATGTCTCTGAGGCATACTGCAGGGCAGATATCACTGCTGCCCTGTAGACCATGAGCTTAGTGCTGGGTTTGAGGTCCTGGTCTTCAAACACTCTCTTCCTCAGGCGACCGAAGGCTGCACTGGCACACTGAAGGCGGTGTTGGACTTCGTCGTCGACGTCTGCCCTTGTTGACAGTAGGCTCCCGAGGTATGGAAAGTGGTCCACGTTGTCCAAGGCCTTGTCGTGGATTTTGATAATCGGGGGGCAGCACTGTGTGGCGGGGGCAGGTTGGTAGAGGACCTTTGTCTTACGGATGTTTAGTGTAAGGCCCATGCTCTCGTATGCTTCGGTGAAGGTGTTTACGATGGTTTGGAGTTCGGCCTCCGAGTGAGCGCAGATGCAAGCATCGTCTGCATACTGTATTTCGACGACAGAGGATGGGACGACCTTGGATCTGGACTGGAGGAGACGGAGGTTGAACAGTTTCCCGTTTGTTCTGTAAATTAGCTCCACTCCAGTGGGGAGCTTACTGAGGGTGAGATGGAGCATTGCAGCAAGGAAGATTGAGAAGAGCGTTGGTGCGATGACACAGCCTTGCTTGACCCCGTTCGTACGTGAATTGGGTCTGTGGTGGAACCGTTGGTCAGGATCACGGCTTGCATGTCGTCGTGAAGCAGGCGGAGGATAGTGACAAACTTTTGAGGGCAGCCGAATTTGAGGAGGACACTACATAATCCCTCACAGTTTACCCTGTTACTGATGAACCAAAGGTGGAACTCATTGAATCTAATTGCACTCCACAGCTGTACATAGAACGTTCTGCTATTATGTAGACGGAACAGAGAGCTTCAGAAAAGCTAGTTGAGGGCTGTAGAAGCAAAACAAAACAGATAAATCTGTTCGTTTTACCATGCTCTGGTTAGTTTTACATTTCAAAAAGTTGGCAAACTGCTACGATTTAGGAGACAAATTGATGACTTCATTCTGACCTATAGAGATATTGGATGACGCTCTGAAGGCTGTGCATGTTGTATTGTATCCCTGCAATGAGTTTTCGTGGCTTTACCTCTGATTTGTTCAATATAAAAGAGAATGATTGAAGAGAGCTGAGTTGAGAGAGGCTTCAATTATGTCTACAGCAATGACAGGTAAAGTTTCATTGCAAAGATGCAGTTTGCAGCAAATCTTAACAATTTTGGACCCAAGTACTGGAGCTAAATGTGGGTAGGTATTTCTGTCTTTTGGCAATTACAGTATTATTATGGAACTAGTTTTAGTATTATGTAGGATGTGAAGAACAGGCTTTTCACGAAAAGGTAGATTGTCTCCTTCTTTGCTTGGCTCCCTGCCTAGCCTTAATGCACTGGTAGAAACAGCTGCTTTTTCTAATTGTAAGAGTGAAGACAAGACATGGAAGTAGAACTTTGTATCACTAGAAGAAAAAGCGCAAACACCCTGTTCTACAGGCCAGAACAATCTATTTTTCACTTTTATGTAACGCACGAGTCTTCAGGCTTTCCTTTAATTTTAGCATCCAGTTTTACATGGACATGAAGTCCAGCCTGGCACTCTTAGTCAAGCAAAGACTCTACTTAATATGTGGGCAGAAACTATTTTACATGTAGTACAACAATTTGCATTTATATAACATTTTTAATGTAACACTTTTAACTTCCACTGCTTCTGTACTGTCAAACTACTTGTCCAATATTTAACTTTGGATGAGTTTTAACTTGCCCCAGTTAAATATTGGGAAGACAGAAGCCATCATCCTTAGTCACAATTCAAATCGCTTTATTGGCATGATAAGTTACATCTTATGTTGCCAAAGCATCAAAATACATTTATGGTTGAGCACATAAACGCAGTTCTATTCATACAGTGTATAAACAGGTATATCCCTGAGTGTATAAATATACATTCGCATTGTTTATATATATTCATTTCTTAGTTTACTGGTTGTCCCTCTGTTCATGGCAAGCTGTAACATAGTGTGCCGCCAGTGTTACACAGCTTCTCTCCTCTCCCAGTAGGAATGGGAGTTTTTGGTTGTCATTCAGATTTCTGAATTCAGGGCATATTTGTGAGAATTTTTGGTAGAAATTCTCCCTGATGTCCTGATATTTTCCACAGGCTGTGAGGAAGTGCATCTCTGTCTCCACTACTCCCTGATTGCAGTGAGAGCATATCCTGTCTTCTCTTGGCAGCCTGGTCTGCCTGTGTCTGCCTTTTTCGATCGCTAGGCTATGTTCGCTAAGTCTGTACCTTGTCAAGGTTCTTCTCAGTTTGTTATCCTTTACCATGGTCAGGTAATCAGCTATGTTGTATTGTCTGTTTAGGGCCAAGTAGCAATTGAGTTTGCTTTGGGTTTTTGTTGTTTCTGCCCAATATGTCAGATATTTTTCCTTTTGCTTAGCGACGATTGTGTTGGGTCGAATTCTTTGTGTTACCCTGTCACAAACTCCAGTCCCTCTGCACAGCCACTGTCTCGAGCTGAACCAGACTGTTTATAACCTTGACATCCTTTTTGACCCTATAGTGAGTTTCATATCCTCTCTATCACAAAGACTGCCTAATTCCACATTCGCAACACTGCTTGGTGCTGCCCTGCCTCAGCCTATGCACTGCTGAAACCCTCATACATATCTTTGTCACCTCCAGACTTGCTTATTCCAATGCTCTTACTGCCAGCCTCCCATCCTCCACATTCCATAAACTCCAGTTTGCCCACACCTCCGCTGCCTATCTCATATCATGTCCTGCTCATCCAGCAACCTGTCCCTGCTGGCCTATATTGGCTCTCATTCCCCAAATACCTCTGATTTATAATTCTCGTTCTTGTCTTTAAATCCCTCAATGGCCTCACCCCTACCAATCTGTGTAACCCTCTTCAGCACTATAACTCTCCCTCCAAAACTCTCTGTTCCTTTGACTTTGGATCTTCTGCATCCCCTCTCTTCATAAGCCCCACAAATGGTGTCAGTGCTTCCAGCAGCCTACTCTCTGGAATTCCCTCCCTAAATCCCTCAGCTAAGGCCATGTGGAATGAAACTTCTAGCCAGGGTTATTTTCTTGTCTAAATAACCATGGAATATCTTCCATTCAGGATAGTCACTTTACACTTGATGATAGTCAATGTATACATGCACTTCACTGCAAAAAACATTCTGGCTGTTTTGACTGATGGATGTGAATTTCTCAGTCTAGTACATATTTAAATTCCTTTATAAGTTTCTCCCCTTGATTTGAATGTAAATGTGCTCTGTTCTTTAACCCTGCATACTCAACATTTAGTTAAAATCAAGACTCTGATATTCGTAATGCCTTCTTCATACTGTAAAACTTGTTACCTCCCTCAGCCTTTCCTGTCTTTTAATATCACGAGGTATTTCAAACCCAAGCTCGGCGCTACCTAATCACTATCACCTGATTTACCTGCCTGGTCTGCTGCTGATTTTTATTCGGTACTGTCCTGAAACTAAAGCCCTGATTTTAACTCGGGACAAGAGTTGAGCATGGGGGCGGTGGGGTGAGAGGTAGGCACATTCCGACTTGTTGACATGAGACACCTATCATTTTAACTCCCAGGCCTCATTACTATGATCCAGGCCTGACTCCCACTTGAACCCATCAGGAATGATGTGGAGGCCGTGGGGAGCAGGAAATTGCAGGCTGCCACCGGGGACCCCAGGAGACAATCCCTGGCATAAAACTAGTGAAGGGGCCGAGTCCAAGCCGATCACAGTCACGAGAAGGGGAAGGAAAACTGGGATCAGGGGAGACCCAAAGCTTCCTTGTGGGGCCTGGAGAAGCACTCCTGCTCATCATGGCCCACAACAAAACCTTCAAAAAATGTAATATTTTACTTACCTGTGCCTCTTCTGGCATTGGAACCTTTTCATGCCAGCTTCCATGGACACGATTGGTAATGTGAATGAGCTGCACGGCCCAGGGTTAAAATAATGTCAGTGTTTGACGTCATCAGACCCCAACATAGAAACATAGAAGATAGGAGCAGGAGTAGGCCATTCGGCCCCTCGAGCCTGCTCCGCCATTCAATGAGATCATGGCTGATCATCCAAACTCAGTACCCTGTCCCTGCCTTCTCCTCATATCCCTTGATCCCTTTTGCATCTTAATGAGGCTCTCTCCTATCAGGGGCGAGGGCCTCCGATGCAGTCCAAAACGCACCTGTTAAAATGGCGTATGGTGCGAATGCGGCTTGGGGAAGCAGAAGCTGCTGCAATTTTAACTCCCCACCTCCCTCGGTAGGCCCCGTTCTTGATGAATGTGGGGGGTTAAAATTGGGGCTTAAAGGTTTTAAATGGATAAATATATTTCAAGCATTTTTTTATTGAGAAAGCTAGATGAAGCACTAAAGCCTGTAGCACTAGAAAGCACCACTGTTGGGAGAACAGAAGATGATCCTTACCCATCCTTTTGTCACCTTCAGACGACTTCTCTAATGCTCTCCTCATTGGCCTCCGATCCTCCACCTACACAACCTCCAACTGGTCCAAAATGCAGCTACCCCAGCCTGCATTCTGTGCTCCCATCTACGCTGACCTACATTGCTTCCCAGTCTTCCAATATATTAAACTTAAATTCCTTGTCTTCAAATCCCTCCTCTACCCTTATCTCTGTGACTTCCTTCAGCATTATATCCACTCCTACATCTTTTTGCCCCTCCAGCTCTGGACTTTTTTGCAATTGACCCCCTTCCCAACCCCCATTTTCTCAACCATTGGTGGTATAGCCTTTTGGTGCCTCAGTCCCATTTTCTGAACTCCCTCCCTAATTCTCTTTGCCTCTGTTCCTACATTACAACAGCGGCTACACTTCGAAAGTACTTAATTTGCTGTGAAGCGTTTTTGGACGTCCTGAGATCATGAAAGGCGCTATATAAATTCTAATCGTTCTCTTTCTTTCTCTGTCTGCATTGTTGAAAATTTTCTCAAAACTCATCTTTTCGACCAATCTTTCGACCACCCCTGTGAATTTTGCTCTTTATGTCTTAGCATCTGTTCCCTTACTCTCTGTAAAGCACCTTGGGGTGTTCTCTACATTAAAGGTGCTATATGCAAGTTGTTGAGATAAATCAGGACCTAGTGACTAAGTGATGCTGAGCCTTGGCTTTAAAGGCATTAAGAGTATAAGGTTGAACTTGTTAATTTCTTTTGAATGATGGCGACATCTTGGTACTCACAGTTCCCATTAACTACAAAGTCCAAAAACCAGAATTAATCCAGGTGACTGATGAATAAAGTATGATGTTGTAGTAATCATTCTGAATCTCCAACATAGTTTTGTTCATGTAGTAAAAAGATTTAGCCTCCCTCACGAAAGATAGAATAATTATTTGAGTAAACTGAAGATTATTGGGGTGATACCCTATTTAATTTGTGTTGCTTCTGTTATAATCCATACAGCAGGGTATATTCTCCAATCTGCCACACTCCCAGTGGATTTTAACCAGTAATTAAACTCTAGGGGGACTACTACATTTCCTTTGCTGAAATGATCAATTTTCATGCAACAAATAGAAAACTAATTACAGTATGCAATATGTATAAATACCAGCAAGGGAAATATAATTGCTGTATTTAGAGTTTAATATCTTCTTGTGCAATAGATGTTAGAGGAAAGACTGCATGTTACATCTGGCCAAATGATTACACAGGTTGTCTGCATTTCCCTATAAAACCTTTGATTCCAAATTATTTGTTGGGGGCAGCTTGTATATGGGGTAGGAAGGATTAAGTGACAATAGTTCTGTTGATTGCCCATGCTAATGAGTAGTTTTCATTTTAAAATTGTATCTTGGGTAACATATTTGCTGTTTGAAAAGTTAAACCTAAACACATCTGTAATCCTATCCCAACCTCCTTTCTAATGTTTAGTAACTTGCTCCTTGTCCTAAGATCCAAGTCCAGTTTACTTCCCCACCCCATCTCCTTCCTTATTGAGTGAGGCTGTATGATAATGGCACGCTGCAGTGATTGTAAAGTGGGTTAACGTCAAGAGGAAGTGATGCAAAGGAGAGGACAAAAACAAAAGGAACGTTGCTTTTCACAAGTGACTGGATGTCACTTTGCCTTATGATGATAGACAAATGTTGTTGAACTTAATATCAAATATCAACATTGACCAAGGGGTGCAGGGAGAAAATGTAATTGGCAAAATTGTTACAAGATTGAATGTTTCATTATTATCTCTCTGAAGGTTTATGAGTTAGATGACAAATGTGTTAATTAGGCAATAGAGCGGGCATGTGCGAATCTGGCAGAAGATATCATTTACTGGAAATGGTGACTTCTCTTCAAAAGGGAATTGGATATATACTTGAAAAGGAAACATTTACAGGGCCATGGGGGAAGAGCAGGTAGGTGGGACTAATTGGATAGCGTTTTGAAAGAGCCAGCACCGACATGATGGGCTGAATGGCCTCCTTCTGTGCTGTAAGATTCAAGCAGGAGGCTTGCACTTTCACAAGTTTTTTTTTTAATGTCCTGCAGTGAGTGATATTAAGTAATAAACATGGAATTCTGTTAATGCACAATAATACATGCACAGTGTTGTTTAAAAAGACTTTAAAAACACCTTGTGATAACTGTCACATCAATACTGGCAAAATGTTTGCAAATTCGTATATGGCCAACAGAAAGAATGCAGTTTAGGGGATTAGGTGGTATCTGAATTTGTACCTAGACCAGACTGCTGGGTTGTCCTCTGCTTGTTAGCTGTAAGGAATCTATGTGAAATTATTCTATCAGTTCCTCATCGACATGCTGCTCTCATTGCTTCTGCCATCTAGGAGTCAGTGAGTTATGGCTGAAGTAGACCAATCCCGTTTGGTTTTCCTATTCTACAGGGGGAAATATCACAGTCATTGCCCAGTGTGCCTCACATCAAGAACTGAACAGATTAGGGAATCAGCCTGAAAATGATAAATAATGAGATATTGCAATGTATTTATGTTTCTTACAGCTATAGTATAACTCTGATCTGATCCTTTATGACGTTCTGGTCCTTTAATGATAATTTAACAATTTTTCTGGAAGGAAAATGTCATTTAATTTTCAAACCTTCGATGGGATATGATCATAAAAATCATGTTTGCTTGAAATTGCAAGTAGTTAGATGTTGAATGGATACTTAAAATTTAGTACCTAGACAGTTCAGTGTTTAAACATTTTTGGAAGCAAGAGCAACATCTATTCCATCTCCCCTTTCTTCCCTTACTGTACAACATCTGTAGGTGGGCTGTGGGCAGCCAATATTGCCCTGACTGGCCTCTGCTAGATGTGTGTCACAACCTAAGGCAACCCTCCCTCAAATTTTTCTCCTCTTACTGCATAGTGCCTGACCTCTGCTCGGTGTCTTCCTAAAGCACCATAGCTAAGGAAGGGATGCAGTGGCACATCACGTAAGTACTATATCTTCCTGTATTATCTATATCTGATTTGTTTAACAGTTATTCCACCTGTTAAGTGTAAGTGAGCTGGGGTTGGTAGAAATGCCTAAAGCTGACCAAATTTGGGAGTGCAGATATTGCAAATGGGAGCATCAGCTCATTCCATCTACAGTATTTTTGTTCCCACAATGATCTGGATGTGCCTTTTACAGATGAAAATGATGAAGGCTCTCTAAAAATTTATGGACAGTGTGAGAAAAAAATGTATGATTAGAGCGCTATTGACAAAAGTCATTGGACGCTGTCACATTTTGGGATTATTTTTAAAAGCACAGTGTATTCAGATTTTTTTTTTTTAAAGAGACGATAGGTAGTTAAGATGCTAATGAGCGATGTTGAACATAAGAAATTAAGAAATAAGAGCAGGAGTAGGCCATTTGGCCCTTCAATCCTGCTCTGCCATTCAGTAAGATCATGGCTGATCTTCGACCTCAACTCCACTTTCCTGCCCTATCCCCATATCCCTTGATTCCCCTAGAGTCCAAAAATCTTATCGATTTCAGCAACTGAGCCTCCACAGCCCTCTGGGGTAGAGAATTCCAAAGATTCACCACCCTCTGAGTGAAGAAATTTCTCCTCATCTCAGTCCTAAATGGCCGACCCCTTATTCTGAGACTGTGACCCCTAGTCCCAGACTCCCCAGCCAGGGGAAACATCCTCCCAGAATCTACCCTGTCAAGCCCCTTAAGACTTTTATACGTTTTAATTAGATCACCCCTCATTTATCTAAACTCTGGGGAATATAGGCCTAGTCGAGCAATTCATTAGCTTGTCTCAGCAATAAGACGAAACATCTTGCACCTATTATATTGGAAAAATGTTGATCCTTTTTTTTCTGGCTGTCAGCAACAAGAGATAAAACCAAGAGACAGCCACAGAACAGTCAGTTTTCTTTTTGTTTGCAACAGAATGCTGTGAGAAAGCCCTCTGAAGTGGGAGCTAGGGATAAAGCAGATATACCTGCATTGCCCACATTCTGAGACCAATAATAAAATAAAAAGAAGTAATAGCAGTGTTGTAATTGGGCATCAGTGTTGCAAAATCCCTGATGTGTCCTCATTCAGAATATCCATGTTGAATTTCCGACTTAATTTACATTCCAGTAAGATGGCATATATGTCCCAGGAGGCAGAGAACACGAGCTCATGAGGTAGTCTGTTCTTTCCAGCTGGAGGCACTGTGCCAATGGCAACAACTGTAAATGCAGTTGTCCTATTGCTGGCTGGCTAAGCCTTCAGCAGTGTCAGAAGATCCCTAGCCAGAATTGTAAAGTTGCAAACGTGACCTTTTGAGTAACTGTGCGTGAGTGTTTAATTTTGGTGTTGAGTTGGTTTCTAAATCCATCCTGCAGTATGAACAGGGAGAATTCAACAGGGAGAAAGTTGGATAAGTACCTGGAGAAAGATTTGATAGGGAGGCATGTGATATGATATTTCCCTGAGACTGAGCAGTTGGATTGCAATGGTCTTTTCCAGTCCTGTGTATTTCTGTACTGTTAAGGTATTGAAAAACCACGACGTTCAATATAAAGGAATATGAGTGGTCTCCATGTGGCTCTTGATACACTAAAAATGTGATGGTCATTAGGTTTACTTTTAATTTTTTTTTAATTTCACTCGCTTAAGAAAAATATGATTAAATAGAATATAATGTAATGGCCTAATGGTGGTAATAATGAGTGATAAGCCCTTCCTTTACCTGTGTCTTAACATGACAGGATTGTCATAGGATGCTTTGCCTCATGTCAGAACAATAACTGATCCGATGAAATCCTTCCGGTGGACGTGCCTCCTTAATAGACATTGCGAAAACAAATCCTCTATGATACTTGTGCTTAATTTACATTTCTGATTTGAAAACCAGCAGAGTAAATAAAGGTAGTGTTGCTAGTGCTACAGGTCAGAACAACATCAAAACTAAATAACAACAGAAAACGCTGGAAAAACTCAGCAGGCCAGGCAACATCCGTGGAGAGAGAAACCGAGTCAACGTTTCGGGTCAAAACCCTTCTACAGAACCTGTAGTTCTGTAGGTTCTGTTAAGGATTTCGACCCGAAACATTGACTCTGTTTCTCTCTCCACGGATGTTGCCTGGCCTGCTGAGTTTTTCCAGCGTTTTCTGTTGTTATTTCGGATTTCCAGCATCCGCAGTATTTTGCTATCAAAACAAAATGTTCCTCTTTGGATACCCGACAGATGCAGCATCCTGAGATAAACTTCTGTAAGGGCTGTGTGCTCAGATTTCCTTCCTTGGGCCATTTGTATACCCCATGAATACTCCTGGCTCAGGCTCTAGTCCCTGGCAGGGCCTTGCGTGGGATATGGGGTGGAGGAGGATGAAAACAAGAGTGTGGCTGCAGGCTGGAGAGCAGTGCAGCTGTGCACTTGGATGCCGAAATTGGGTCCTTTAAGTTTATGATGGAGAGTAACAGCCAGAAGGCCCTGAGACTTTAAAATCATTGGGGGGGAGGAGGGAGGTGGTGAAGAGAGTTGTGGGTGGAAATAGGACAATTAGACTTGCCTGCTGAATTTTCAGGGTGCTCCCAGGATCCCTGCAGACCCTCTAGTTCATAGGTCCTAGTGCAAGCCAGATTTATTTGATTTCCCTTCCCCTGGATGCCCAAATGGTTAGCGCACAGGGGCCTGAGGTTACAGGCCCAGTGACATAAATTTGGGTACAACCAGGAAATTCTGGGGCATTTTAGTGAGAGCAGAAATTTGACATAATGTGGGGAATTTTAACCCCCAAAAACCGGTGGGTTGGGGTCGGGTGGTGTTAAAAACATGAATCACGAACCCAACCCACCCACTTCGGTTTTAATGGAGGCGGGACGGGGCGGGCAGCCAACCTGCTCCCAGGAGGCTGGTTAGCACTGTAAATATTATAATGAGGCTGGAAGCCTTGGATTTAACCTGCTATGCAGGTTTAACACTGGCTGGCCGTGGATCCCGAGCCTCAGGATTCCCGGCAGCTGCAGCGAGGCGAGGACAGACTCTGGGAGCAATCCTTGTGGGCCGTGATCAGCCATGATTTCATTGAATGGCGGAGCAGGCTCGAGGGGCCGAATGGCCTACTCCTGCTCCTATCTTCTATGTTTCTATGGGCCGGGAGGAGCAAGAGTTCTTCCTCCCGGTCCCCCATGCTCCTCCACCATCAGCCCCCCCCCCCCCCACCCCAATACAAACACCCCGACCGGGGATCAAAAGCCCCCCCTGGAGTCGGGCCTTGCATCTGCCTGTGATTGTGGCCTCTTCTCCAACCTTCCCCGCCCGACTGGAAACTAGCCTGTCAATCAGGCTGACTACTGGGCGGGGAACCTGTCCGTGACGTCACACGCTCTAAAATTCCACAGCGTGCGGGGAATCCTGCACTCTATTGCCCTCCTCCCCCACCCCAGGCGGGCCCAAATGTCAAAATTCCGGCCAATGGCTTTCCATCCCTTTAACCTCTTTGCTGCACCTGGAAACTTACGGTTCCCCAGGCGCAGAGAATTTGAAAATATAGGCTGTCGTTTCCTTGGATGCCACATAAACCGTAAGTGTTCTTGCTAACTGAGGCAGCCAAAGTTGAGCCAAACAGAGAAGTAGTTTTTTGTGCTTGCTGGCCTGTGTGGACCTTCCCTAGACATTAGGGGAAAGTATAGCCACCAGCCACATGAAAGGAAACTATAACTTGCATGTGCCCAGTTTTAAAGGGGAGCTGTTTGTTTTAGACCCTTCCCAAATAAAGCTTGCTCTGAGGGAAATTGCTGGTGCTGAACTCTTGCCCTCGGGTTACACAACCACTCTCTAAGGATATTGCATAAGAATTGTTTATTTTTGGAAATCATGCAACAGAAGGGACTTGCTGTGCGTGTTTATTGTACAAAGCTAGAGTTGGGTCCAGCCAGCAGGCTTTAAGCCCCATTTTCTGTATAGCTACTGGGAGTTTTGTATTAAGTGGTATAGTACGATTCAAAGTGGATTTACATGCTTTTTTTGTTTTTTCCATCCAATTTTCTCCTCTCCCCGAAGGCACTGAATCTTGCTTGATTACAATTCTACAGTGCTGTTTGCCCCATAGGATCTTAGCATTCTTCATGTGTAGACCAAGCCAGTAAGTGTCCATTCTTCATATGAGAGCCTGAATGCTGCGTGTCAGCAGGCCGTTACCCATGGAAGGCATCATAGGCATAAATCCTTTCCTTACCCGGTGACCAAACACATGCTGGTCCTGCAGATATCGCCTTTATAGTTCCTATAGCAGTCAAGAATGGGAACCTGCCCTGTTTTTCCCCCTTCCTAACCTGAAGGTGCTTGTTGCATACTCATTGCTGCCCTTTCTAAGATCTACTAATTCAGTTAACCTGAGTCAAGTGTTGTTGGCCTACCCAATGTGTGAGCTTTGCATGTTCCAAAGTAAGGCTACTGTTACAAGTAAGTGGTTCTGTTTGCGTTTACATAGCCCTGCCTTGCATTTTTTAGAAATCTGCCTTACACTAAGTAAAAGTTCCAAAACTTAAACCAGCTCTTAAAATTACACTTCTCATTGGGATTAAATAAAAACAAATAGTAAAGAGATTTACAATTTAACATTTGTCATAAATGGGAGAGACAAAATTGCTAAAGGAAATCAATTGAAAAGATATTGGCCCGTAATTTCCAATAGGAGGCTTCCTGAGTGCGGAGGCCTCCTATCAGAAAAAAATCTACGAACAGCACGGTGGCATAGTGGTTAGCACTGTTGCCTCACAGCGCCAGGGACCCGGGTTCGAATCCGGCCTCGGGCGACTGTCTGTGTGGAGTTTGCACATTCTCCCCGTGTTTGCGTGGGTTTCCTCCGGGTGCTCCGGTTTCCTCCCACAGTCCAAAGATGTGCGGGTTAGGTTGATTGGCTATGATAAATTGACCCTTAGTGTTAGGGGGATTAAATACGTGGGGTTACGGGGATAGGGTGGGATATGTGTTGGTGTAGGGGTTACGGGGATCGGGTGGGATATGTGTCGGTGCAGGCTCGATGGGCCGAAATGGCCTCTATCTGCACTGTGGGGTTTCTGTGATTTCTGTGAACTTACCTGAGGGCTCCTGAGGTCCGGACATTTCTGCTCCTGGGCCCCTCAAATCGAAATGTGCAGGGCCCACGTATCCCAGGGGTGCATGCGGTTCGCAAGCGTCCCTGGGATCACATGGGCCAGGTCAGCCAATAGGAAAAGGGAATCTCCCTTCATACTTTTGACAGTTAGACCTGTCAAATATATGAATGGTGATCACCCCAAAAACACACTAACACATTAAATACATTTTAAAAAAACTATCACGTTTTTAAAATGAGTTAAAGTTACATTAAATTAAATATTTTAAACAAAAATTAAATTTTCCTATTTTTAAAAACTTTTTTCAACTCTTATGCTGCTAAAAGCAGAGCTTACACTTGCTTTTACCAGGCGTAAGATTTCTAAGGGTTTTTTCGGCGGGCGGATGTTCTGCAGAAAGCGGAACTCCTCCCCCGCAGAGGCCTTTCTCTAGGGCAGGCGTGCGATCTGTCAAGAGCATTCTTGACGGATCGGAAATGTCGGTTTTCAGCGCATGCGCTTTGCATGCCTGAAACCGGCATTTTCGGTGTCCCTATGGGTGTGTACACAGCCCGTACACACCCGTAGGCATCAGAAAATACTGGCCATTAACCTTTTCAACAATTTTGATTTCCCCTTCTCTGTTTGTCACAGCGCGTAGGTCCAGCTGTGATTTTTAGGACCTCCTTTCTTGTTCTTCACAGTTAGTAAGATCTCTTAAATTGCACCAAAGAAAGAAAGACTTACATTTATATAGCGCCTTTCACAACCACCGGACGTTCCAAAGCGCTTTACAGCCAATGAAATAAAGTGTAGTCACTGTTGTAATGTAGGATTCATAATGTACCAGTGCATAAAATAACAGTCATGGATGGATTAGGGACATGTAAGGGCTGATTCACCTAGTTTGTGGGCCTAAGCTTGAGGCTTTGACTGGATGCAGATCTACTCAGCACCTGAGACAATTCATCGCTAATATACAAGACTGTATATATAAAGTTTAGATGAAAACTATTTTGATCTATTTTCAATACAGAGGTATAACTATTCAGTGGAACTCCCAAATTAACATGTACCATACAATTTGGTTTATAGGCTGTAGCTTCACGCAGGCCTATAGATCCTGTTGGATGGGAGAAGTGTGATTTTGTGGAGTCAGTAATGGGTGTGTTACATACTGTAGCCAGTAGCAGGCACCAATGATCTGGATGCAATATTGTGCAAATATGTGCTCCAGCAGGATCGCATTCTCTTAAATTACAGAGGGATAAAATTGTACACTATCTATTGATAGGTCATTCTAGTTTTATGGTAAGTGCTCTTGCCTTTGTTTTGTACCAATGCTACTAATTTCCTCTTTCAGTAAGACACCTCTCTTTAAAATACCTGCAAAATGATTTTTTTTTTAATGTAAGCAAAGATACTATTGAAGGTGGCCAGAAAAATAACACAAGTTCTGATATCGGAGCCTTCTGGAAAATCATTGATCAATGTTACGAAATAAAACTGGTTTAAATGTGGCTTCAGTCCAGGCATATCAATGACTATATTATCTTGTGGTAAGAATCCAAAGAAATTGTCGATGGCCAAACCTCTACATTTCTATTGTCAGTAGTAACATTAGAATTTGTTTTTGGGAGTGCTTTGGAATTGCTGCAAAATGCTTTAGGTTAAAGTTTGTTCTAATTCTGAGCAAGGCATTATCATGTAATATTTGTTTTGCCTGCAGCAAAGTCCCACAAACAGCATGGAGATAAACGGCCAGTAAATTTGTCTTAGTGCTGTTCATTTGAGAGATGAATATTGGCCAGGACACCAGGAAAATGTCCTGCTCTGCTTTGGAAAAGTGCCATGGGATCTTGTATGTGCACCTTTAACAGGGGCCTTGGCTTAACATATCATCCAAAAGTAAAAGTGGGTGGGGTGTAAAATAGGGTGACCATACTTCCCCCCGTTTTCCGGAGACGGTTCCCGGATGGTCAAATAATGTCCCCGAATTCGTGCAGGTTCAAATCAGGAGCCCCGTGATCCCGAACTTCCCTGCGGTCGGTCAATAAAGTGAGCCGGGCTGTGCGGCAGGGCAGGTTCAACAGGGATGCTGTTTTTAACCAGTAGAAGGGGTGGATTCACTGAGGGACTTTAATTTATGCAGAGATCGTGCTCTGTGGCTGGAGTGCACATGCTCTGCCCCCCCACCCTCAACTCCCAACCCCCCCCCCCAACCAGATAATCCTGTGAAATGCATTTGAAGAGAAATTGGCCCTGAAGCCAAAATGTCCAAGTAATGGGGGCCGCTGGTAACTGTAATAATGAACGGCGGCTGGAGCCGGACCGTGTGGATGTCCTGGGAGCCGGAGCAGAGCGCGCTCCGCGGCCACGGATGGTGTGGGTGAGTGTCGGGCTGTGAGGAGGGGGAGGAACCAGTGATTGCCGCCGGCAGATGCTGTGAACAGCGGCCGCAGTATTCAGGCGGAAAGTTCTGCCGTTGCTTCAGTTTGCATCAAAATAACAAAACAATTTACCTCGTTACGCTGCGCAACCTACATCTTCCATCCTAGCTACTTTGCTGTGCTCCCACCCTGTTTGGCCCCAGATTCGGTTTAGAAAAAATGGTCACCCTAGTGTAAAACTGACATCTGATCTGATCCCATCAGTTTCCCCGAGGGCAGATTGGGTTAAAATTACTCCCATCTAAAACTCTGTGTGTAACTTGGACTATCAATTTTTTTTAAACAAAAGAATGTAAGTGATACTTTGCTCTTCAGTTTTGCCTAAATATTATAAACGCAACTTTGCATATTGAGAATGTTTAAAAATGAGGCCTGATATCAGTAGGCATGTGAACTTGCTGCAGAGCACCTCATGATCTATTTCTTTATTCTCTCTCTCTAATTGTGATAATGCTTAGCTGAAAGTGAAACTGGAGCAGCTGTCTGTGTTTTGTGGCATTTTCATCAGGTTCTTTTAGTGTTTACCATGCTTCTGTGCACAAGTGATTCATTTTCAACAGATCTTCCTGAGGGTTGCTAGACAGGGCTGGCGGAGCTGTGCTGTGCAGTGTAACCAGGGCTGTGACGTGCATGAATGCTATCATGGCTGAAAGCTATTTAGCTGGCTGCAGATTGCCTGAATGCAGTCTTTTTTTTAAATAAAAGAAAAGTCCTACGTGTGATATTAGAGTGCTGTTTACAAACATGTACTGCACAGCGATATCTTAATTGTTTCCCGAAATATAACCGTTTTCCTTTGAGGTAGGGTGCCCCTCCCCCATCCAGAACAACTGCTTACATAACAAAGGAGTCAACTTTCTTACTGAACTAGAAAGACCTCGGGCAATTTATCTTTTTGATGTTTACTTTCTTTTGAAGGAGGAGGTAAGGAGAAATTATGCTGAGTATTTATGAGCATTCGTTGCAGTTTAAGGTTAAATTTGTTGTCATTCTGAGATTTTAGATGTGTTGTGCCAGCTGAACAGTGCGATAGGTGCATTCATGCATTAACCCTTTGAGAACCGCAGTAATTCAGTACAAAAATTGTTTAAAACAACAAACTCTAATTAATCTTTTGGTAAGAACTCAAGCTTATTCATTTTTGATGGGAGCTAATGTTAGCTCTCGGGGAAATGCAGAGGCCAGCTGGAGCTGGGCCTGGTCACACAAACAGTATACCCTCATTTCCTCCCTGGCCACTGTCTGAGGCTGAATCAGACGGTTTGCAATCCTATTTAACCCTGAGCCGATCTACCAACTCCATATCCTCTCCGTCACCAAGACCGCCTACTTCCACCTCCGTAAAACCGCCTGTCTCCGCCTCTGCCTTAGCCCATCTGCTGCTGAAACCCTGTCCGTGCCTTTGTTACCTCTAGACTTAACTATTCCAATGCTCTCGTGGCTGGCCAGCCACCCACCTTCCATCCTCTGGAAACTTCAGCTCATCCAAAACTCTGCTGCCTGTATCCTAACTCACACCAAGTCCCGTTCTTCCATCACCCCTGTGCTTGTTGACCTACATTGGCTCCCAGTCCAGCAAAGCTTCAAATTGAAAATTCTCATCCATGTGCACACCCCTCCCTATCTCTGTAACCTCCTCCAGCCCTACAACCCTCCAAGAACTGCATTCCTCTAAATCTGGCCTTTTGTGCATCCCCGATTTCCTTCGCTCCACCATTGACAGCCATACCTTCAGCTGTTTAGGCCCCAAACTCTGGAATTCCCTCCCTAAACCTCTCCACCTTTCTCTTTTAGAACACTTCTTAAAATCTACCTTTTTGGCCAAACTTTTGGTCACCTGTTCTAATATCTCTTTTTATGGCTCGTTGTCAAATTTTGTCCGATAACACTCTTGTGAAGCACCTTGGGACATTTTATTATGTTAAAGGCGCTATATAAATGCACATTGTTATTCATGAAATCTGTCAATCCAGAATAAACTCCACAAATTCTAAATTTGGAATGAAGTACACCCATCTCTGGGATGTGAATTATGTGGGGACTTATTTGAGGCAATGCTGTACAATGGTTATTGGATGTATAACTGTACGCTCGCCACCTTCCAGTATCTGCAGGCACATTCCAGCTCCCCCTGTGAATCCAGACTGCATGCCCCGAACAAAATTAAAATGGATGCACACTGCAGTACTTCGAAGACTTGATCTGAGTAGCAGTTGAATTCTGCTTTCCACAGGAAGGGGGTTACACTTTGAGCTGAGAATGATCAGCTTACATCCTCCAATTCTTTAGGAGCCCTGTGTAAATGCACTGCTTCTGCTTTTTGAATTTGAACGTCACTGAAATTTGAAGTTCAGACAATTTTTCAAAGAAGATTTCTCACCAGCAGTATCTCCTACAAAAATCAATCGATTGGGAAATTAGGATTCATTTTAATAGTTTTTTGTCTCTTTTTTCCCCCCTATAGTTGTTAAATATATATATATTAAAGGCATGCTGATAAACATAAGGCAAAACTGCCTTAGATCGACTGCAAACACAACCGTATGATGCAACATAATGCACCTGATTTGCAGTTGCCATATAAGTGCAGATTTAGGTGTCAGCCACGGCTCAGTGGCAGCACTCCTCTCTGAGTCAGAAGGTTGTGGCTTCAAGTTCCACTCCAGAGACTTGAGCACATAATCAACACTGACATTTCAGTGCAGTATTGAGGGAATGCTGCACTGTCAGAGGCGCTGTCTTTTGGATGAGATATCAAACGGAGACTCTGTTTGCCCTCTCAGGTGGACGTGAGAGATCCCGCGCCGCTGTTCGAAGAAGTGCAGGGGAGTTCAGTGACAACATGTCAAAGGTACTTTGTTGGTTGTAAAACGCTTTGGGACGTCCTGAGGAAAAACCGCTGGCACATTATATCAACATGCATCCAATGTTCCCTTTAATTTTTTTTTGGGTGCGCGGCCCCTTTAAATCCCGTGCATGCGCGGTTTTTCCTGTTTAAAAGTCGGTGAGCCGGCTGCAGGGGAGCTGCAGAGTGCTGCCGTGTGGCCGTGCAGCTTAAAGGGAACATTGCATGCATCTGAATTAGCACTACTAAGTAATAAACCCCTAAAGTTAGATTAGCTTTATACTGAAAGAAGAAAGAAAGACTTGCACTTATACAGCATCCTTCATGACCTCGGGACGTCCCAAAGCATTTTACAACCAACGAAGTACCTTCGACATGTTGTCACTGTTGCAGGGTAGGAAACTCAGCTGCCAATTTGCGCACAGCAAGCTCCCACAAACAGCAATTCAATAAATGACCAGATCATCTGTTTTAGGTGTTAGTTGAGGGATAAATGTTGACCAGGACACTGGAGAGAACTCCCCTGCTCCTCTTCGAATAGTGGCGTGGGATCTCTTGTGTCCACCTGAGAGGGCAAATAGAGTCTCCGTGGGGGTTAAATCGAGGCCCAGTGCCACTCAGCTCTGGACTCCACCATCTGCCAAAGGCTGGGAGAATGCATTGATAAGGGCTTCAGTTGTGTCACATCTTCTACAGTCTCCTCTCCTGCAGATCAGCAGGAGTGCTGAGCCATAGCTCTATGGCAGGGGCAGTGTTGCATGGGAGTGGCACATGTTGCCCTCTTTCTCAATGTCAGCATGTCTGCTCCCCTACCATCCCCTCAACCAATGCTTGCTATAGTGCCAAGAAGCTAGTTGGGTCAGTCTGTATCCGGGCTGTCTTGGGTCAGCGGTCCTAGATGCTGATCACGAGTTTGTTTGTAAAACCTGGCCAAAGGCAGCCAGCAGCAATTAGCTGTGGACTTGGCAAAGCCAGGTAACCTGTATATGAATGATAGAAATTCCTTACTGAAGAGTAGAAGGACTGCTTCAGATGATGTTCTGGGTGGAAAATAGGAGGTTGTGGTGAGGTGGGGAAGCAACAGTTTAGAAGTGATGTTCACTGAGTTGCTGGTGTACAGCTCTGGCTGCAGACTGATGTTGGAGATCTCCTGTTGTGGTTTCATGAGCAGCTTACTATTGGGCCTCTTGTCCATCACCTAAATTACCTTTTTGACCCTGGTCAGTAAGCATGAGCAGGCTATTCAATTGCAATCCAAGCCAAACCCTATCCTCACCTGTTATCCACCTGTGGCCATTGCCAGCATAGGTTGCTGGAGAGGGATTTAAATGGGAGCTGTGTTGTTTTTATGTTTTCATCCCTTGCCCTTTCCTTAATGTAATGATATTGAAAGAAAAGAAAGACTTGCATTTATATCGCACTTTTCACACCCTCAGGATGCCCCAAAGCACTTTACAACCAATGAAGTACTTTTTGAAGTGTAGTCACTTTTGCAATGTAGGAAATGCGACAGCCAATTTGTGCACAACAAGCTCCCACAAACAGCAATGAGATAAATGACTAGATCATCTGGTTGAGTGATAAATATTGGCCAGAACACTGGGGAGAAGTCCTCTGCTCTACTTCGAATAGTGCCATGGGATCTTTTACGTCCACCTGAGAGGGCAGACGGGGCCTCGGTTTAACATCAAGGCCTAGAAATTGGGTTGGGGCACCAAAGTGGCGCAAAAGTCGCCTGAGCGCAGGATTTAGCGCAGCGATCGGAGTAATACCGATCGCCAGAAATTCAGTTTCAGTGCCCCTCGAGGGACACGGGGCGAGGCTCGAGGCGCTCCGTGTCCCTCTTAGGGCGCTGAAACTGAATATCGCAGCACAACGTGCCGCAGCGCCACACGCTGCGGCACGGCACGCTGCGGTACTGCAGGCCTTCCTCCCACTGTTAAGGGGGAGGTGCCTGCAACAGCGCGATCCCCGCTCGCGAGTGCCGGCAAATGAGCCCGGCACCAAGGAGAAGTGCCGGGCTCTCGGGAAACAGCCGGCAATGCCGCGGGGGGGGGGGGGGTGGTTAGGAGGCCAGGGACGGAGGTGCTGGCAGGTGGCCACCGAAAAAGCGGCCGCCCCGCACCTCCACCTTAACTTGCACCGCTGCCGGCACAGTAAGGCCCCGTGAATCGGGCGCGGGTAGCGAACGGCGCTACAGCAGCGTTCGCTACCAAATATCGCGAACGGGGCACGAATGGGGCGCTGCACACACCGATGACGTCATCGGTGGCGGCGCAGCGCAACAGGCTAACGCCACCATTAGCGCCCCTCCTGAATATCGCGGGAGGCGCAGCCAGTGGCGCTACAGCCACTGCCTGCCTCTTTAGGCGCTAACAGGTGGCGCTACTCACCCAATTTCTCCCCCCAAGTCTTAACTGTAGCACCTTACTGTTGGCTCAGGTGAGATCATCTAGCTCAGTAAGATCAGGGATCAAACCTAAGAATCTCTTGGTGTTTGTAACTCAGTATCACATCACGTGGCACATTTATCCACTGCACTTTCAGGTTCTTTGATCAATATTTTTGCTGACTGACTAGTAGGCATGCTCTACAATGTATACCAGCCTCTGATGAGAATTCCATTTGGGACTGGTAAACCTGTTCAGACCAGTTGATCTATGCAGCAGTTTTTTTTTAAATTGCAATTCTTCTTTGATTGAAACACTTCAGATGCCTGGCCCTGTGTGGGGGCTGTTGTCACATGCTGGTGGCCATGGATGCAGCCTTTGGGGAGTGCATAATTTCCTTGGACTGAACTGTCTTCCTTTCGTGTCTCAATCCACTTCTGCCACCACCTTGGTGGGATATATCAATGCAGGACACAATGATGGGCTACAATTAGGAGAAGTCCATGAGCTGTTTCTGGTCTAGGGGGTCACATTGTCCCAAGAGGCGGTGTGGTGGATGTGATTTAATGGCGTGGTTGGTGTTTTTCAAAAAAATTTGCACCACACCGTTTGAGGTTACAAAACAAATTTGAACCAGTACAATTCAGCATTGCTTTATTGTCCTACCACAGGAAAAGTTGTAAGATAATGAGAGGTAAAATTATGATGTGCCACAAAAGGAAAATCTTAAAAATGCAATTTAGTTACAAAGTCAGTATTAACTGTGATAATATAATTATCAATGATGCACACCATTTAATATTTCTGAAGACTAATGTACCTTAATATAAATTGGACACGAACTTGTGTGGTTTTCACTGTAATCTCTTGGATAGTCTGTTCAAATCAATCAAATCAACTTTTATTGTCATTGTTAGTGCACAAGTGCAGTACAACGAAATGTAGGCTTGCGGCTCCCGAGAGTGTACAATTTGGATTAGGACACTTAAACATTTCAACATACATTTGTACATATATATTAGCATAAATATGACCATAATAAAGTGCATCGGCAGATTTGCAGGCTTTAGTGTTTATTTGTGGAGTTCAGTAGGATGACAGCCCTGGGAAAGAAGCTGTTCCTAAATCTGGTCGTACGGGTGCGAATGCATCTGTAGCGTCTTCCAGATGGTAGGAGGGCGAACAGACTGCACTCATTTACAGCCCAACCATTCACTTAAAGACAATCTTCATTTACTACTTTTTTAATAAAACACTCCTTGCAGGCCACTTGCGAGCGCAGGTCCTGTAGCCAGGAGAATGCAGATAATTTGAGCGATGGATTTAAGAAACCATTGCCAATGTTGCTCTGTGATTAGCTGACAGGAGGTGTGAGCTCATTGTAGGGGGCTTTCTATTAGGCAGACTTGACCAGGCTGGTAGCAGTGCCTTGCTTTTTGCGCTGGTGAGACTCGTCCAACTCATTGCCTATCAGAGCTGCCTTAACTTTGTGATGGTCTGGTTGGGAGAAAAATGTTCAACAGTTTGAATTGCCAGGCCGTCCCATTTGCAAGAAATGACGGCGCTATATAAATACAAGTTGTTGTTGTTGAAATACTGTATGTTTGAGCCACTGGACATCAAACAGTTAATTTGCAGTGGCCCAAACTGGGAAGCTGTCCGCAGTGATAACACCCCTCCCCCTTCCCATTCTTTCTTGTGCTTTATCCAAGCTCATAGTAAAACTTGCTTTATCCCTTTCACAGGACTTTCTCGGCTTCCACTTGTCTGTGTCAGTGAAACTTGGTGTAATATTGTGTTTGAATTGCAATTCTGTTGGTTTCTTATTAATGCAATAGGTTTGGAGTAGTTTTCTTCAGCGATTAAAGATAAACTAGCGAGGTTTTAAAAACAAAATTGTCCTACATACCCACGATTATTGACAGTTGGGAGTCTGAACTGCTAAAATGAAGGGTAGGGCCCTGCTGAATAAAGAGGATAAAGCTTTCAGGAGGACGAGACAATTAGCAGAATACACATTTGTTTCTAAAATGGCTTCTTGCTAAAGGGTGTGGTTAAAAACAGCAGAACGACTGGTATTTTGTGATCTGCATTCCCTGTGCTGTGGCACGTCAGATCCCATAAATCCCAATAAAAATCACTGTGACTCTTCCTTGCTAAAAGTAGTAAAGGAGTTTGATTTACTGGTTTAACAGCGAGCATCTGATTTGGCAACTTTTAAGAAAAAAAACAGATTTTGTGACACCTTTTCTAATTTTTTTGTTTAGTTAAAATCTAGTCCTGTTGGCTGCACTGTCGGTGAATGTTCAACAACCGAGCAGATAATTTTAGTTCAACAGTTTCCTCAGTGATTTTATTTTCTGTTAGGACACTGCAGCCATTTCATACGGTAGTGTCACAAGCCTTTATTACAACTGACTTTTCCCAGAGATCACAGCAACATGCTGGCAAAAATAAAGGTAGGGAACTGTCTGGCTTTATTTTAGATACGATTCTACAGGCACGGTGGTTTGAAAGAACAGTTTAAAATGTATTTTTTAGGTGAAAACATTGCAAATAATGTGGCATAAGCAAAGGGAAACACAGGGCAGTATGTGCTGCAGTACAGGTTTCCATAGCTGTATGTGGGGTGGCTGGAACCGGCTGGAACTGGTTTGAAGCAGCTCAGCTCATGAACAATGCAGCCACTGAGCTACATTGCTTCCTTCTTCATGGCAGCAATACAAGAAGCTTGCAGAAAGGTACCATCCATAACAGCATGATTGCACCCTAGACACACTATTCTGGTATGTGGATAGTATGCTAAATACTTTATAAATGGGTGTGTTTGTAATATCTTAAAAAAAAATTGTTTCACTGTCTCGAGGTAAAGGATTCAAGTATGAGGAAAGGTTTGTGTGCTCCCTTTTACAAAAAAAATGGTGGATTGGGGTAATCTGTTACTTTCTGAGAGATGAAGTGTATATGGATCAGGAGCGTATATTTAAATCTGAAACCAATTTTATGTTGCTGTGCAAATTCGAGGACTGCAAGCTGGGTTTTTTTGTGCATAACATGGGGCAGAAAAGACACGCTTTGCTGGCTTGCTAGCAGAGAAGATGGAGGCTTTTTTTGGTGCTGCTTTTTCAGTTAAAGAGCATGTACTTCCTAATGCAGCAGTTCGAAAATCTTTAATTTTGGGGCAAAAAAAGCCACAGTCTTGTACTATAACACAGCAGACTACATGAACGGTGTCCTACATTATGCAAGTCACCATGCCAGGAGAATTATGGTCATAAATTTAACCAGTTGAATTTATCAATTGTAAAAATATTAAAAAATAGTTTTCTTGAGAATGAGCTTGTTTTAGCTAACTGCCATGTGTGTATATATATATATATATATATATATATTTTTAAATGGTGTATGTGTTTATCTGTTTCTATAACTTGAGTATCAGCACAAAGCCTTCTGGGGCTACTGATTGACACCTCCCTTTAAAAGCCTTACAGACGCTGGTCCCTCTAAAGCTTTAAAAAGGAGGAAATGCTCTTTGTTTTCATACAGTTCTCTAGAGAGATTTCTCAGCTACGACCACCAGTTTTCTCAAAACAGCAATCTGATTTGAAAATAATGTACAGAACACACAAATATGATTAAAAGTGGTTAAATTCTAGCATTTGTGTTAACGAATCTGATAACTTTTCCTGGAGCTGAAGCATTCAGGCCTGTCGCCCAGTGTTTTTTTTTCCTCTTCCTTCCTTTCTGGGGTACAGTATTTTAACTTTTGCTGCCAGTACTCCAGGCAAGCCTTTTATTGTACAAAAACATTGGTATTCTCATTAAAAATGACGCATTGTAGCTATCAGGATTTTGGTCGGGTTTTTCACCTCATTTTGAAGAACACTGGGATACAGAAAATGCCGGCAGTCCTTGGATACGCCTCAGTGGCAGTGGCGGCCTAGTTTAGGGTAAGTAACTTTGATAGTTAAACAGACTATTTTATTTCCTTAAATATTCTCTGTATGGTCCTACAGTTTCTCCAGTGTTGAAATAGATTATTGCCTTGGGAGGGTGTCACGTAGTAGGATCTTTGGCCTACCAGAGTGTCATCACACACGTCAAAATACAATGGGCGAGGTCCTGGGGCCTAGTTCTTACTACTGACATTTTGGAGCATTGCGAACCTGTTTTTTTAGTAATTAAATAGAACTGTTTTTGTATTTTTACATTAGAATCAAATTGACCATGATTTAATATGTCAATGTAGCACAGTTCCTCGCAGAATGAACTCAGCTGTGTGCTTGCTTTACAGGGAGGAAGGAAATATTGTCTTCCAAGTCACCCACTCGTGGTTCTGCTCTTGGGTTACAGAATGACATTGATAAGAACTGGATGTTGCCTCACCTATTTTCTAAAAAAAAAAGCAGTTGCTACATAGTCTACTGAGCCGTGCAACTAGGATTCCTAAGTTTGATAACAAAATACTGCGGATGCTGGAAATCCGAAATAACAACAGAAAATGCTGGAAAAACTCAGCAGGCCAGGCAACATCCGTGGAGAGAGAAATAGAGTCAACGTTTCAGGTCGAAACCCTTCGTCAGGACTGTTTTCTCTCAGTCCTGACAAAGGGTTTCGACCTGAAACGTTAACTCTATTTCTCTCTCCATGGATGTTGCCTGGCCTGCTGAGTTTTTCCAGCATTTTCTGTTGTTATTCCTAAGTTTGATACCTGGCTTGTGCTGAGTCAGGTGATCTTAGCTGGGGTGCTGCTGGGAGTGCTAAAGCTGACCTTCGCACCCTGGGCTAGAGAACAGTTAGTCATCAGTGATTGCTGCTTGATGCATCCATGCAATTGTTACCTCCAGACTCGACTATTCCATTGCTCTCCAGGCCGGCCTCCCAGCTTCCACCCTGCATAAACTTGAGCTCATCCAAAACTCTCTATCCTAACTCGCACCAAGTCCCACTCACAGATCACCTCTGTGCTCACTGACCTACATTGGCTTCCCGATTCGAAACGCCTCGATTTAAAAATTCTCATCCTCGTGTTCAAATCCCTCCATGGCCTTGTCCCTCCCTACCTTTGTTACCTCCTCCTACAACCCTCTGGGTTCCTCCAATTCTGACCTCTTGTGCATCCCCGACTTCCTTTGCCCCCCCCCATTGGCGGTCGTGCTTTCAGCAGTCTAGGCCTTAAGCTCTGGAATTCATCCCTAAACCCCTCTGCCTCTCTAGCTCTCTCCTCCTTGAAGACACTCCTTCAGATCTACCTCTTTGACCAAGCTTTTACTCACCTGCTCTAATGTCTCCTCCTTTGGTTCAGTGACAAATTTTTTGTCTGATTATGCTCCTGTGAGGTGCCTTGGGATGTTTTACTATGCTTATGATTCTAAAGGCACGATATAAATGCAAGTTGTTGTTGTTGTTGGTTGGTGTGTGTTTGTGTATAGAAATCAGTTGAAGATGGTAAAAAGCAGAAGGTTGCTGGATATTTGAAACAAAAATAGAAAGTGCTAGAAACACATGACACGTCAGTTAGCACCTTGTGTCAAACACAGGCCTCAGGCTAAACCGTTCATGAGAACTAGGTAATTTAAAATAAAACATATTCACAGCATGCGGGTGACGCTAGATAGGCTGCATTTATTGCCCATCCTTAGTTGCCTTGAGAAGGTGGTGATGGGCTTCCTTCTACAACTGAGTATTTTGCTAGTCTACGTCAGAATGCGTTTAGAGTCAACAATGTGGTGTGGAACAGGAGTAACATGTAAGAAAGAACTTGTGTTTATATAACGCTTTTATTGACTTCAGGATGTCCCAAAGTGCTTCGCAGCCAATTAAGTACTTTTGAACTATTGTAATGTAGGAAAATGCGATAGCCAATTTGCACACAACGTTCCACAAATAGCAGTGCAATAAACGACCAGTTAATGGCCCAGTAATTCCTCTCCCAACGCGTGAGTACGGATGGGGTACTCATGCGTGTGCCCGGAGGAATTGCCGGTTTTCAGCATGCACAGCGCATGCGGGGAAAACCGGCATTTCCTCTCCTCTGACCCAAGGGGTTAAGAGGCTGAATGCGTGCGACTACACAGGCAGCGCGTGCGACTTGGATTTCCTTTATTTTTAGAGAGTTGCGCATGTGTAAAGGCCTCCGGTTTTTACGCATTGAAAAACCACACGTAAGTACTTAGTTTTACAGGTAGGTGGTCTATTAATACAATTTATAATTTTTTTTTCCACAGGTTTATTATTTTTAAAGAATTTACAGTAAGGTAAGTTTAGTTTTAGCCCGATTTTTTATATAATTTTTTTAAAATTTTAAAATTATTGTTTAAAATAATTTTTCAGTTATTTATGGTTCATTTAAGTAGTGCAATGTTTTTTAAAATTTTCTTTCAAGTTTAAGTAGTGTTTTGGGGCCAGGAGTTTTCATGAGTTTGACAGCTCTTACTGTCAAACTCATGAATGAACTTTTGCAACCTCCCATTGGTTGCCCTGTGCTCACGTGATCCCAGCCGGCTCATTGCACTAAGTACGCCGCTGGGTCACGCACGCACAGCGTGGCAGGACCTCAAGCGGGCCAGTGAGAGGAAATGCAATGCGGGCCAGGATTGAAATGTCAGCGCGCCGGGTAAGTGCACATCGGGGGCTTGCATGCGCAGCAAGCTCCCGATCCTAATTTCAGGGCCAATTTGTTTTAGTGATGTTGGTTGAGGGATAAATGTTGGCTAGGACACCAGGAGAGCTCCCTTGTTCTGGTTTGAATAATCTCTTGGAATCTTTGACGTCCACTTGAGAGGGGAGACAAGGCCTCGGTATAACGTCTCATCTGAAAGGTGACATATCTTATTGCAACCCTCCTTCAGTACTGCACTGAAGTGTTATCTTAGATTATGTGCTCAAGTCTTTGGAGTGGAACATGAACACATCACTTTCTGACTCAGAGGTGGGAGTGTTACCACTGAATCAAGGTGACTGTAGGCATGTCCCCTTCCCTGAAGGTGTTCTTGAACCAGTTGGGTTTTTACTACCATCTGACCGTTTTCGTGGGCCTTCTTTGGTGCCTGCCCCAAAATGACCAGATTTATTGAATTCAGTTTTAGAAGTAGCCATGGTGGGATTTGAACTCATAGCTTGTAATGCACTATGTTGTTGCACTATCTAGTATTAGGCTCAGCTCTGTTGAGATGCCATTTCTATAAAAAGCATGCTTGTTTTCAAATCCCTCCATGCCCTTGCCCCTCCCTCGCTCTGTAACCTCCTCCAGCCCTACAACCCTCAGATCTCTGCGCTTCTCCAATTCTAACCTTTTGCGCATCTCTGATTTTAATCGCTCTCCCATTGGCAGCCGTGCCTTCAGCTGCCTAGGCCCCAAGATCTGGAATTCCCACCCTAAACCTCTGTCTCGCTACCTCTCTCTCCTCCTTTAAGACGCTCCTTAAAACCTACCTCTTTGACCAAGGTTTTGGCCACCTGTCCTAATATCTACTTATGTGGCTCGGTGTCAAATTTTGTTTGATAATCACTCCTGTGAAGTGCCTTGGGATATTTTTCTATGCTAACGGTGCTCTATAAATGCAAGTTGTTGATATTTACTCTCCAGACTATGAATTGAAGAAATGTCATTTGAGTGATGTAGAGAATTGTCTTCCAACATAATTTGGTGCCTTCAGAAGACAATATGAGGAGGGGGGGGTGGGGGCAGGGAGGGAGAGGAATTCAATTGTTTCCCCTGCTGCTTGTGTCTTTGTAGAGTTTTGTATAATTCCATGTCTGAGTGGGCTGGAGTAAGTGGCTAGCTCCTAGAATTGTACGAATAAAGTTTTTGAATCAGCCATTTGCGAGGTGTGAGAGTGTCCTTGCCTTCTGTTGTGACTTCCTGCATGGCATGGCTGATACAGTAATTCAACATGTTGGAAGTGGTTCACATGTCCTTGTCATACCACTCTGAGCAGTGTTTTGGTGCTCTATTTTTAGAGTTTTTTATTTTTACACTTGGGTAATTGTCTGTAGTATTGTACAAAGGGGATGACAACGAGGAAAGAAAGAAATGTTGTAAAATGAGGGCCTATAGAAGTCCATTTTAAAGTAGTCAGTATGTAACTGAAATAATCACCATATTCTTGAAGACAACAACAAATTGCAATTATATGATGCCTTTAATGTAAAAAAAAGTCTCAAAGCGCTTCACAGAAGCGTAATCAGACAAAGGTCGACACTGAGCCAAAGAAGGAAATATTAGGAGGGTGACTAAAAGCTTAGTCAAAGAGGTGGGTTTTAAGGATTGTGTTAAAAGAGGAAATGGAGGTGGAGAGTAAGAGGAGTAGGGAAGAAATTCCAAAGTTTAGGACCTTGGCGGCTGAAAGCATGGCTACCGTTGGTGGGGTGAAGGGATTTATTGGAGTGATTCAAACATGGAGTTGCAACAACAACAATAACAACAACTTGTATTTATATAGCGCCTTTAACGCAGTAAAACGTCACAAGGTGCTGCACAGGAGTATTTTAAGATAAAAAATTTGACACTGATCCACATAAGGATAAATTAGGGCAGGTGACCAAAAGCTTGGTCAAAGAGGTAGGTTTTAAGGAGCATCTTAAAGGAGGAAAGAGAGGCAGCGAGGCGGACAGGTTTAGGCTGGGAATTCCAGAGCTTGGGGCCTAAGCAACAGAAGGCACGGCCACCAAAGGTTGAGCGATTATAATCAGGGATCCTCAAGAGGGCAGGATTAGAGGAGTGCAGATATCTCGGGCGGGGGGGTGGGGTAGGGGTGGAGTTGTGGGGCTGAAGGAGATTACAGAGATGGGAAGGAACGAGGCCATGGAGGAATTTGCAAACAAGGATGAGAATTTTGAAATCGAGGCTAGATGAGTGTGGATTTGGGAAGCGACGACATATTCAAGGACTTGAGAGGAAAGGGAGGGTGGAGGTGGGCGGTAGTTTGCAAGGACAGAGGGGTTGAGGGTAGGTTTGTTGAGGAGGGATGTGATGATAATGGTTTTGAAAAGCAGTGGGAACGTACCTGATGAGAGGGAATCATTTACAATGTCAGCTAGCTAGGGAAATTGGTTGGTTAGCAGGTTAGTGGGAATGGGGTCAAGAGAGTAGGAGGTAGGTCTCATGGGAAAGATTAGCTCGGAGAAGGCATAAAAGGAGCTAGAGGAGAAACTAGAGAGAGAGATGCAAGTTTACCACCAGGGTAAGGAGAAACCTTGCAGGAGGTTCGGCTTGGTGGGGTTAGGGGAAATGGGAGGGACATAAGGCATAAAGTCCCTGAGCTTCTTGCACTTGTTGGGGGCGAGGGTGGAGGGTGCCGGGGAAGAGTGGTTTGATTGATAGCGGAGAAAATAAGCCAGGGGTTATCTTTGCTTTCCAAGATGATTCTGGAGTAGTAAGCGGCTTGGGCAGAGGAGAAGTCCTGATAGTGCTTGATGCAGTCCAGTCAGATTTGGCAATAGATACACTCAAGTCTGGGCCCCTTAGACTTGAGGGAGCGAAGATGGAGGCCATACCAGGGAGAATGACCAGTTTGGGAGATGATAGCTTTTCTGGTAGACCCATCGTTTCAGCCTGTTCTTGCCCCACGGAACTTATCTCTTCCTATCTGACTGTAAAAGCTTTTATAGGTATGTGAAGAGAAAAAGATTGGTGAAGTCAAGCGTAGGTCCCTTGCAGTCAGAATCAGGGGAATTTATAATGGGGAACAAAGAAATGGCAGACCAATTAAATATATATTTTGGTTCTGTCTTCACAAAGGAGGACACAAATAACCTCCCAGAGATGTCGGGGAACGTAGGGTCTGATGAAAGGGAGGAACTGAAAGAAATCAGTATTTGTAGGGAAATGGTGTTAAGGAAATTGATGGGATTGAAGGCCGCTAAATCCCCAGGGCCTGATAATCTACATCCTAGGGTACTTAAGGAAGTGGCCCTAGAAATAGTAGATGCATTGCTGATCATCTTCCAACATTCGATGGAATCTGGAACAGTACCCATGGATTGGAGGGTAGCTAATGTTACCCCACTATTCAGAAAAGGTGGTAGGGAGAAAATGGGGAATTACAGACCGGTAAACCTGACATCGGTAGTGGGGAAAATGCTAGAGTCCATTATAAAAGATGTAATAGCAGAGTACTTGGAAAGCAGTGACAGGATCGGACAAAGTCAACATGGATTTACAAAGGGTAAATCGTGCTTGACTAATCTACTGGAATTTTTTGAGGATGTAACTGGTAAAATAGATAAGGGAGAACCAGTGGATGTGGTGTATTTGGACTTTCAGAAGGCTTTCGATAAGGTCCCGCATAAGAGATTAGCGTGTAAAGTTAAGGCACATGGGATTGGGGGCAAGGTACTGACTTGGATAGAGAACTGGTTGGCAGATAGAAAGCAAAGCGTTGGAATAAACGGGTCTGTTTCCGAGTGGCAGGCAGTGACTAGTGGGGTACCGCAGGGATCGGTCCTTGGACCCCAGCTATTCACAATATATACTAATGATCTGGACAAGAGAACTAGATGTAATATCTCCAAATTTGCAGACGACACAAAGCTGGGTGGGCGTGTGTGCTGTGAGGAGGATGCCGAGAAACTCCAGTATGTTTTGGACAGGTTGGGTGATTGGGCAGAAGCATGGCAGATGCAATGTAACGTGGATAAATGTGAGGTTATCCACTTTGGTAGCAAAAACAGGAAGGCAGATTATTATCTGTAAAAGCAAAACAAAATTCCTCCCCTCCTAACCCCCCCTCCCCTGTCTCTGCACCTGCTTAATATCTGTTACATCTCCAGCTTTTTCCAGTTCTGATGAAGGGTCCAAGACCTGAAACGTTAACTCTGTTTCTCTCTCCACGGATGCTGCCTGGCCTGCTGAGTATTTCCAGCATTTTCTGAGATTATTATCTGAATGGCAATAGATTGGGAGAAGGGGAAGTGCAACGAGACCTGGGTGTCCTTGTGCACCAGTCGCTGAAGGCAAGCATGCAGGTGTAGCAGGCGGTTAAGAAGGCAAATGGTATGTTGGCCTTCGTAGCGAGAGGGTTTGAGTACAGGAACAAGGATGTCTTGCTGCAGTTGTACAAGGCCTTGGTGAGACCACATCTTGAGTATTGTGTGTAGTTTTGGTCGCCTTATTTGAGGAAGGATGTTCTTGCCATGGAAGGAGTTCAACGAAGATTCACCAGGCTGATACCTGGGATGGCAGGAATGATGTATGAGGAGAGATTGGATCGATTGGGCTTGTACTCGCTGGAGTTTAGAAGAATGAGAGGGGATCTCATCGAAACTTATAAAATTCTAACAGGACTGGACAGACTAGATGCTGGAAGGATGTTCCCGATGGTCGGGGAGTCCAGAACCAGGGGTCACATTCTAAGGATAAGGGGTCGGCCATTTAGGACAGAAATGAGGAGGAATTTCTTCACCCAGAGAGTGGTGAACCTGTGGAATTCTCTACCACAGAAGGCAGTAGAGGCCAATTCATTAAATATATTCAAGAAGGAGTTGGATATATTTCTCAAGGCTAAAGGGTTCAAGGGGTATGGGGAGAAAGCAGGGACCGGGTACTGAATTTGGATGATCAGCCATGATTGCATTGAATGGTGGAGCAGGCTCGAGGGGCCGAATGGCCTACTCCTGCTCCTATCTTCTATGTTTCTATGACTCTATCTTTGCTCCCCTTGTCCAGTCTCTTCCCACCTACATCCAATTCAATTCAATTTTATTTGTCATATATGCAGCAGACGTGTGTACTGCACAATGAAATGTTGATTTTTACGAGTCCTCCCAACATTGGAATAAGTATGGCATAACAATGATAAAATACTAATAGAAATACAGTAATAATAAATAAAACAACAGTAATAAATAATAAATTATACGTTCATGAGTCTTATGGCCTGGGGGTAGAAGCTGTTTCGAAACCTGCTGGTATGAGACCGTATGCTTCGGTATCTCTTACCGGACGGGAGCAGGGCGAAGAGGTTGTGGCTGGGGTGGCCTGCGTCTTTAATGATTCTCAGGGCCTTCCCCCGGCACCTCTTGCGGTAGATATCCTGGACAACAGGTAGTTTAATTCCTATAGTATGTTGTGCAGCTTTCACCACCATCTGTAGAGCCTTGCGGTCTGTGGCGGTGCAATTGCCATACCCGGTAGTGATGCAGCCGGACAGGATACTCTCGATGGTGCACCGGTAGAAGTTGGTGAGAATCTGAGGGGCCATTCCAAATTTCTTCAGTCTCCTGAGGAAGAACAGGCGTTGGCATGCCTTCTTCATTACGACGGCGATGTGATGTGACCCTTCTGCCGCCCTCCGCCACTTTAACAGTTTCCTGGCCCCAACCGCCTCCTTTTCACCATGGACGTACAATCCCTCTACACCTCCATCTCCCACCAGGATGGCCTGAGGGCGCTCTGCTTCTTCCTTGAACAGAGGCCCAACCAGTCCCCATCCACCACCACCCTCCTCCGCCTGGCTGAACTTGTTCCCACATTGAACAATTTCTCCTTTGACTCCACTCATTTCCTCCAAATTAAAGGTGTTGCTATGGGTACCCGCACGGGTCCTAGCTATGCCTGCCTTTTCGTGGGATATGTGGAATACTCTTTGTTCCAGTCCAACTCGGGTCCCCTCCCTCACCTCTTTTTCCGGTACATTGATGACTGTATCAGTGCCGTTTCCTGATCTCGCCCTGAACTAGACAATTTCATTCACTTTGCCTCCTGTTTCCACCCTGCCCTCTCCGTCGGTCCATCTCCGACTCTTCCCTTCCCTTCCTCGACTTCTCCATCTCCATCTCTGGGGATAGGTTATTGACCAACATTCACTACAAGCCCACTGACTCCCACAGCTACCTGGACTACACTTCCTCCCACCCCGCCTCCTGTAAGGACTCTATTCCATTCTCCCAGTTTCTCCGTCTCCGCTGCATCTGCTCCGACGATGCCACCTTCCACACCAGTGCTTCCGACATGTCTTCCTTTTTCCTCAACCGAGGATTCCCCTCTACCGTGGTTGACACGGCCCTCGACCATGTCAGTTCTATCTCCCGCACTTCCCTCACCCCTGCCCCTCCCTCCCGGAACCACGATAGGGTTCCCCTTGTCCTCACCTTTCACCCCACCAGCCTCCACATTCAACGGATCATCCTCCGCCATTTCCGCCACCTCCAACCTGATCCCACCACCAAACGCATCTTCCCCTCCCCTTTCAGCATTCCGTAGGGACCGCTCCCTCCGAGACACCCTAGTTCACTCCTCTATCACCCCCCGCACCCCTTCCCCTTCGCCCGGCACCTTCCTGTGCAAGCACAGGAGATGCAACACTTGCCCATATACCTCCCCCCTTCCCACTGTCCAGGGCCCCAAACACCCCTTCCAGGTGAAACAGCGATTTACTTGTACTTCTTGCAATCTAGTATACTGTATTCGCTGCTCACGATGTGGTCTCCTCTACATTGGGGAGACCAAACGCAGATTGGGTGACCGCTTTGTGGAACACCTCCGTTCAGTCCGTAAGGGTGACCCCGAGCTTCCGGTCGCCTGTCATTTCAATTCACCACTCCATTCCCACTCAGACCTCACCGTCTGCGGCCTCTTGCATTGTTCCACGGAAGCTCACCGTAAACTCGAGGAACAGCACCTCATCTTCCGATTAGGCACTTTATAGTCTTCCGGACTCAATATCGAGTTCAACAACTTCAGATCATAACCTCGGCCCCTATTATATTTTTTATCCACACTTTTGGTTTGTGCCTTTTCCTTTTTCCTCTCTCTCTCCCACATGGCAGCTGTCTCTCACTCTGCCGGCGCGTTTCACACTTCATCTCGAGCCATTGTCTGTTTCTTTACCTGTCCTATTACTATCTCGTCTCACCTTGAATATCTTTCATCCCCTCCCCCATTTCCCAGCCCCCAAACTGCCTTTTGTTTCATTTCCTGCCTTTTCTCTCAGTTCTGACGAAGGGTTTCGACCCGAACCGTTGACTCTATTTCTCTCTCCACGGATGTTGCCTGGCCTGCTGAGTTTTTCCAGCATTTTCTGTTGTTCGTTTGGGAGATGAGGGGTTTTACTGGAGACAAGTGCACCAAAGACCTCAGGTATTTGAGCAGCATACTATTTCTAATGGACTTAACATTCTCACAGTTATTGCCTCGTAAACATGTGGTCCCATGTCTTAAATTGATCCAGACTGAAAGTAATTTCTCAGCATTTATGTCGCCTGTGGTACGCCCAGGTGGTTTGTGAGTTGGCCTGTGCTTCACTTTTGTGGATCAGCTGCAAATTGATGAGGTGTTGAGATTGTTGTATTGATAATTATACCCTGGGTACCATTGCATGGATTGCAGTATGCTGTTATTTGTTCTTGGAATGTGGGCTACATTGGCATATATTGCTCATCTCTGGTTGTCCTCGGGGGGCGGGGGTTTAAGATTCAACCACATTGTGTGTGAGTGGAGTCACGTGTGGGGTGGCAAGTTCCCTTCCCTGCAGGACATTATTGAGCCAGGGTTTTAATGACAATCTGACCGCTTTTATGACCATTTTATCTGGTGCGAGTTCAGTTTCACAACTTTCCATGGTGGGATTTGAACTCACGACCTTTGGGTTGCTAACCCAGTACCATAACCACTTCTTTTTTTTTTGTCTGATTTACAGCACAGAAGGAAGCCATCAGACAATCATGCAGGCTCTTTGAAACAACTATCCAATTAGTCTCAAACCTTGCTTTTTCCCCATAGCCCTACAAATTTTTCCTTTTCAACTATATATCCAATTCTCTTTTGAAAGTTACTATTAAATCTGCTTCCACTACCCTTTCAGAAAGTGCATTCCAGATCGTAACAACTCACTGCGTAAAAAAACATTTCTGCTCATCTCTTCTGCCCCGGTTCTTTTGCCATTATCTTAAATCTGTGTCCTTTGGTTATCGACTCTCCTGCCAGTGGAAACAGTTTCTCCCTATCTACTCTTATCAAAACCCTTCATAATTTTGAACACCTGTATTAAATCTCTTAACTTTCTCTGCTCTAAGGAGAACAACCCCAGTCTCCACACAGCGGGTAGCATCTGATTGCTATTTTAACTCCCACCATGCACTGTTCCCGCTGGGTGGGCAGGGATAAAATTGGGGCTATGTTTTTGGAGAACTTTAATAATTTATTGTTGCCACTGTCATTGGGTTGTACAAAAAGAAGACCTCACAAATATTGGATCACTTTGTGGGGAATGTGAGCATTCTGCCTCATTGATGAAGACCCAGGAGGGAGGGTTGGGTGCCTCTTATACCTGTCTCCCATTATCTTTCAGAGCTATTTTGGGGATGTGTTTGGGCGGTGTTCCTGAACTACCCTGGGAGTTCCGCCCAGCTCACTCCTGAAAGGCATAGGGGAACTGACCCCTGCTGAGAGCAGGCACAAGTTTAATTGTGGGCCGAGGGATGGTCCCAAGAGGGGGGGAAAAAATTAAATGTATTCCGAGAAGAATAGAAAAAGTTTCAGTGACGATATTTTCCAGTCCGATCTGGGCCTTGGACATCCCCTTTTGCAGTGCTGCTCTGGCCTCTGCCTCCTCAGCAAGGCGGCTACCTCTGTGGCACAGCTACAGGTACAAAGGACATCCCACAAATATCCTAATCATAGAAACATAGAAGATAGGAGCAGGAGTAGGCCATTCGGCCCCTTGAGCCTGCTCCGCCATTCAATGCGATCATGGCTGATCATCCAAATTCAGTACCCTGTCCCTGCTTTCTCCCCATACCCCTTGATCCCTTTAGCCTTAAGAAATATATCCAACTTCTTCTTGAATATATTTAATGTATTGGCCTCTACTGCCTTCTGTGGTAGAGAATTCCACAGGTTCACCACTCTCTGGGTGAAGAAATTCCTCCTCATTTCTGTCCTAAATGGCCTACCCCTTATCCTTAGAATGTGACCCCTGGTTCTGGACTCCCCGACCATCGGGAACATCCTTCCTGCATCTAGTCTGTCTAGTCCTGTCAGAATTTTATAAGTTTCAATGAGATCCCCTCTCATGCTTTGAGACTGGGTCAGCAGCAGGGCAAAGCGGTGGGTGCAAGTACCACACTTCCACCCTCTCAAAAAAGGGTGCTGAATTTCTACCTGATTTGTGTTCTTAGTTATCTTCAACAAAGTTATTGATTTCTTTGCCAATGTTCTTCCCATACTCTACAGAGTGGTTAACCCTCTTTTTGAAAGACAATTAGAGTTGGATTCTTCTCTTTGGGGTGGAATAGCAGATGGGTAACACTTCTGTCTTCCTACTCTGCTCCAACCCAGAGTCATTTCCCTTGGTTGGGCCGATGCATGGTAGGCTCCTCTTGGGATTCCCGCCGCCGAGAGGGAGAGCCTGCCAGTGTCCGGCCACAAAGTCCTGGTGGTGCTGCAGTGGGACCTTTGATGCAGCACCAGCAGAAGTGGTCAGGCATTTAAAAGGATGAAGAGCCCCAAACCTCAAGGAAGCTGCAGCCTTGTAGGCCTTGGGAGCAACCGATGTCCACACAGTGGGGCAAGATTGGCGGGGGGGGCGGAGAGATGGCCTCGACTATGTCTCTGATCTTGGGTCATTATCGCTACCACCTGACATTTCTTAGTGTAAAAATACATTATTTTGAGAGAATGCACCTCACCTTAAATATGGCTCCACAGCAGCATGCTGGGGGAATGGCTTCTATTCTGTGTTCAAGATGCAACTCTGGGAATGCATGCATGATTTTGAGAATGACTGTAGCTAGTAGAGATCAGCAACTCCTTGTTGAAGAAGCACTTGTCTATGCATTGTTAGATATGCAAATAAAGCCAGCCAAATGAGCTCAGCTGGTTCAAAGCTGTTGTTTTATTTAGATTGACTTCAGTAACTTACTGTTATTGTTTGTTTCCATAAATTAATCTGTGAATAACCCCTGTCTGCTTTCTTATAAAAGTGTCTGCCATGATTGATGTTGATCGTCTTCTTAATATGCTATATAAATGCAAGTAGTTGTTGTTATGTAGGATGTGAGCAATGGTGTATAGAGGGATCTAAAGTGTAACAATTAATGATAGAATCATAGAAACAGGAAAGCGCAGAAACTGGACATTCAGCCCATCAAGTCGACATTGGTGTTTTCCTTCACATGAACCACGACTCCTGCTCTTCCACTCACTCACTGTACCCTTTGAATATTTCTCTTTCAATCAGCTAGCCAATTCCTTTTTACAAAGAATTTATAGACTCTTCAACAAAGATTTGCGGCAGAGAATTCTACATTTTAAACACTCTGTAAGATAACCCCTTTAATTCTTTTTGTGATTTTTAACATTTGTACCAGTTCATTGGCTGGTGAAAACACTATTTACCCTTATCATAACCCTTCATAATCTTGAAGACCTCTTTAACCTTCGCAGCTCTATTGAAAAAAGCCCTACCTTCTCAAGTCTCTCTTCATAACTATAACACGTCATCCCTTGTACTGCATCTTTTCTATTGCTTTTATATCCTTCCTAGAATGTACTCAAAACAGTACACAATACTCCTCTTCTCTCTCTTAGGCAGTCCCTCGGAACCGAGGATGACTTGCTTCCACATTAAAAATGAGTTCTCAGGTGACTGATGAGTCCAATGCGGGACCTACCGTCTCTGTCACAGGTGGGGCAGACGGTGGTTGAAGGGGTGGGTGGGTGGGGTGCTTGGGTTGACGTGCACTGCCTGTGCTTGGATACTCCAACTGCATTCTAACCAAGGTCTTGTACAAGTTCACCATTACCTTCCTGCTTTTATGTTGTCAGCTGCGGCTCTAGTGGTAGCACTGTCGCCTCTGAGTCGGAAGGTTGTGGGTTCAAGTCCCACTCCAGAAATCTAGGTTGACACTCCAGTGCAGTACTGAGGAAGTGCCTTGGAGGTGCCTTTTTTTTGGATGAGACATTAAACTGAAGCCTTGACTGCTCTCTCAGGTGGATGTAAAGGATCCTAGGGCGCTGAAGAGCAGGGGAGTTTCCCTATGTGTTCTGGCCAATATTAATCCCTCGACCAACATCACTAAAACAGATTAACTGGTCATTATCATGTTGCTGTTTGTGGAACCTGTAGTGTCCGTGTGTAGATAAAGACACTGAAGACAGGAGTTGGTTCATAGGTATTTACTAAGCAAGTCTGGCGGGGGGGGGGGGGGGTTTCTAAAGGATATACACAATACACAGGCTTATATAGCCCAAGTGGCAATTACCGGCATTACGCACACCTGGGGCTCTTAAAGGCACATACACCATAATTGCTCTTAAAGGCACATACACCACAATTCCTCCCCTTCTAGCTAACTAGTACATCATATTTTAAGTAATTATTAATTACATGTTATATGCAAAATAATATACATTGCTGTATTAATTCATTATAAGTTAGTCTCTCAGGAGGCTTCCTGACTCGGTCCGGATAACGCCTCGGGGGTGTAGTAGTTTCTGGTGGTGTAGTAGGTTCTTCTGGCAAGGCTGATTCGGCTTGAAGGCCAGTGTCGGGTTCATCGGGCTCCAGTATCACCGGATCGGAGGTAGATATGGGTATCTCTACTTCATCGTTAGATGTATAGAGTGGTGGTGTAGGTTGTCCCTTTTCGGATGACTTGATGATTTGGTTAGCATGGCGCCTTATTATGCTGTCTCCGATGTCCACGGTATACATCAGTGGTCCTAATCGTGTGCAGATAGTTCCAGGCTGCCATTTCTCGGTACGGTAGTCCCGGGCCAAAACCGGTTGGCCTATCTGGAAGGCCCTAGTTGGCCTTTCATTCATGCCCTGAAACTGCCGGTTCTCCACGTCCCTTCGGATGTTGGGCTTGACCAAATCCAGCCGGCATCTTAGGTTTCTATTGT